>NW_023276806.1:62132833-62448534 GCF_003668045.3 Cricetulus griseus
GGCCCATCCTGCAATAACAAGGATGGCTAGGGAAAGAGGATGACTATCCACAGAATGTGTGATCCTATCTACTTGATACTGAACTCTTCCTCTGCTGAAGGCACCTTTCTTTTTTAATTTTTATATTTATATTAACCAATCTTATTTTACTTACCAATCCCATCCTATCACTGCCCCCACCATCTCCACATGCCATCTCCATCTTTTCCTCAGAGAGTCTGAGACCTCCCATCAGGGATCATCAAAGTCTATCACATCATTTGGGGCAGGCCCTCTATCCTGTATCTCAGCTGAGACACTAGGCCTCCAAAGGAAATGGGCTCCAAAATGCCAACTCATGTACTAGGGATAAATACTGGATCCACTGCCAGTGGCTCCAAATATTTCCCAAGCCCTGCAACTGACATCGAATTTCAGGGTGTCTAGTCCAGTCTTATGCAGGCTCCACATCTGAAAGAATGGAGTCCATGTGCTCCAACTTCATCAGCTCAGGTGTTTCCGAGGGATTCCCCAGCATGCTATTGACCCCTTTGCTCAAGCACTCCTCCCTCTCCCCAAATGGAATCCAGGAATTTGGCTCAGTGCTTAGCTGTGAATGTCTGCTTCTGTTTCCATTGGCTACTGGATGAAGACTCTGTGATGGTATTTAAGGTAGTCATCAATCTCCTTATAGGGGAAGGGCATTTAAGGTGCCCTCTCTACAATTGCCTAGATTCTTCATTGTGGTCATCCTTGTGGATTCCTGGGAATTTCCCTAGAGCTTGTTTTCTAATGAAGCCCGTAACAACTACCTCTATCAAGGTATCCTGGAGCTCCTCCTCTGTGAAGGCATATTTTGATAGGCATTTACATAGGCCACAGGGATGTCCATGTTTTTTTTTCCTTTGCAGATATGTGCAAATACTTCTTCCTCAGATGTATTTCTTATTGTTCACATTTTCTTTGTATTTATTCTTCTTTCATTCAGTACACCCTGACCATAGTCTCCCCTCCCTACAATCCACCCAGATATTGCTACTCCAGTTTCCATTCAAAAAAAGAGCAGGCCTTCTGGGGATATCAGCTGAACACAGTTTAAAAGATATAATAAGTGTTAGCTCAAACCCTCATATCAAGGGTGGAGGAGCCAACCCAGAAGGAAGAGGTCCCCAAGATCAAACAAACGAGTCAGAAACTCCACACATACCCACTGGTAGGAGTCTCACAAAATCCACAAGCAGAATAACCACAGCTTGTACACAGGACACAGTATAGATACACACATTTCTGTGACTACCTCTTTGGTCTTTCTGAGCCCCTAGAGTCCTGCTGAACTGATTCTGTTGGCTGTGTTGTCTTGGTGTCTTTGAACCTGTTGGCCCCTACATTCCTTCCTCTCCCTCTTCTCTGGGGTTCTGAGCTCTGCCTAATGTTTGTCAGTGGATCTCAGTATCTGCTCCCATCAGCTGCTGGAGGGAGCTGACTGGGTTCAGTAATAATCTCTCAGTGTAGCAGAGATTCATTAGGTTTCATTTCAATGACTATGATGTATATGTGAAAGGGAGGACCCTGCACAAACAGCTAAGCAGAGCTAGAGGGACTAAAATGGGCCCCTTCAAACGGAAACACCACTAGACTCATAAACTGATTAAAATTTTTTATTCATTTTATATGGGTTTAAAATATTGCCTATAAAGATGAAGGTGCCCTTAGAACAAGAGGTGAACCTCAGGTTCTCTGACTCTCCAGTTGCAGGTGGTAGAAAGTCCCCTGTGTGTGCTGAGAACTGAACAAGCCTCCTCTGAAGAGCACCAATTGTTTTGGCCAAGTGAGTTGGATGTGAAAAAAAGTCTTCTTTCTATTCTGTTCTCTTGTAAGCAAACATTCATGTTTGCATATCCTTTGCTCTGAGCCCTTGACTATACATTCTGCTTAGTCCAATCCAGACTCAATGGAGATGTACTCAGGTCCAAAAACTAAACTGAATCTCAGTTTGCAAAGTACTGGACAAAATTCAAAAGAGTTCATCAACAGTGTACAGGTGGGATAGTGGAGACCAGAGTCCAGCTTTCACCCCTCCCACACCTCACACTGCAGTTTCAACACCTTTACTGCTCTGTTAAATCCTCATCTTTCCCATATACACTGTAAATGCTACACAGACCCCATAGTCTACCCTGGTGGCTTTGTAACAACACTGGCTGCTACACTTAGAAGACACCTCTAGGTCACAGATGACAGGGACGTATGATCTCTTCAAGCGTTTGGGAGAGGGATATAGGAAAGTATTCTGCAAAAAAGCCATCCAGGTGTATACTTCAGCCACCAAGTGGGGATATGAGGACACCATTGTCTTCCAGCTTGAGGTTTCAGAGACCTCAGAAAAATGAGCTGTAATGAAATCTAGTGCCCGGGTTTTCAGCAACCCTGCATTGTGGAAGTCAGCCAGGAAGAGAGTGTGGGCAGCAATCTCCACAGAGAGGTCCCTGCAGAGGGCATCCTAACACATGACCTTTAAACGTTCCAGGCCATATTTATCAGCAGCTGTCAGTATGGCATCTGCTATGCTGTGGAGGTCTGGTACCTTCCCCGTGTCAATGAAGTCCATCATTCCCTTGAAGCCTTGCAGCTCCAGATCATTGATCTCATCGTGGTTTGTTCTTCTCTCCTTCATGTCATGTTCAAACATGGCTCTGAAAACTGGAGATTGAGCTGCTAAGATGCCCTTGTGAGCCAGGAATATCTGGCCAGATACCACCAAGCAGCAGTCTGTGAAGGGGGAATTCTCCCACCATTCTCCTAGCTCATCTGCCATCCTGCACCTTGGAACCTGGATATCTGGCTTCCTGATATGGTCACTGATGATGAAGGAGTCTTGGAACAGCGACAACTTGCAGAAGACAGTGAGCTCAGATTCAAGGAGAAGCCATTGCCCATGATGCAAGAGGAAATCTCAAAGAATAAACCTTGTGCATCCCCATTCATAGCCTCATAGGAACTTAAAGACTCTTCTGGACCTCATTCACAGCACTATGTGTCCTCCAGTGCTTAAGATCCAGAACTGGAACTTCGTGAAAACCACAAACTTTGGACTGCTGAACAACACTAGGGAAACTGACAAGTAGTCCGTTCTTTCTAGATTGAACCCTTAGTGTTTAAACTCAATCACCATTTGTAGTTGTTTCCTATTGAAAAATTTAGACTTCTAATAGGTTCCTGCATTTCCCCCAGGAAACAATGAAAGTTGCTGATGGTCCATCTGCAGCAGATATTCTGTATGCTGAGTCATGTGTTGTTGTTCCAGGCCTTAGCTATCCTGTGCTCTGATACTTCTGCTGGAGGTAGTTTGAAGTTTAAACTGGATCCCAATCAAACAACTGGGATGTGTTTTCTTCACCCTGTGAGACACAATAATAAACTTGATTTAGAGTGTTAGGTTATGTTTCTTATGTGTTACCATTTCTATGAGGCTCTAACTTGGATGTGTCTGAAATTTTCAATTCAGATTTCAAGATTAGTTTCACAGAAAACAGCCAAGGAGGCTATTAGCAACTGTTAAATCATTCCATTTTCAAGACTGAATGTTAGATCAAGAGGTGACTAGTTTAAAGAAGAATACACAACTTTTAAATAGGAACATTTCCTACATTCATAAAAATGTCCTACCGGGGGTTTCTAGCATAAAAATCATATAGAATGAATCTCTGCATATATGTAAAAGGGGACTAATTAGAATGACTTATGGCCGAAGTCCTGCTCATCCCACAATGACTAGCTATGAAGGGAAAGTCCAAGAATCCAGTACTTACTCAGTCCAGGAGGTTGGGTGTGTCTGCTGGTGTTCATTACATTCTGGAATTTAAAGAAGGGTTGTCTAATGGCAGTGAAGTGATGGACTTGCTGTAAGGTGAGTGCAAGCAGGCAGAGTGCCACAGCTTGCTTTTTCCATGTGTTTTTATATGCTTCCAGCAGAAGGTGTGTCCCAATTTAGGGTGTATCTCCTAGCCTCAGATCTGGATTAAAGGTGTGTGTCTTCAAGCCTTGTGATCTGGACCAAATGATTCTGTCTTCTACTTCCAAAATCAATGTTTTGAGCCGTGCATTGGTGGTACACGCCTATAATCCCAGCACTTGGGAGGCAGAGGCGGGCAGATCTCCAGTTCAAGGCCAACCTGGTCTCCAGAGTGAGTGCCAGCACAGGCTCCAAAGCTACACAGAGAAACCCTGTCTGGAAAAATAAAACAAAACAAAAAAAAAACAAAAAACATTGTTTCAAATGGATCTACCTATTAGAACTTTGCAAAACATTTTTCACATATGTGCACTCCATTTTAGGGTTTCATTGAATTCCAGATGTGGTCTAGTTGGGAACCAATTAAAACCATCCACATGCATTTTGTTGGCATGAGTTAATAATCATCCATAGGTAAAGAAATGGCTTCCATTCCTACACAGTTGTTATTTACTCTTCTCATGTGGTTAATTATTCCTACCACCCTGCTGTAGTAGCATACAACTTTAATCTCAGCACTGGGGAGCCAGAGGAAGGCAGATCTCTTTGAGTTCAAGGCCAGCCTGATACACAGAGATAGTTCCAGGACAGCCAGAGCTGTTACACAAAAATACTCTGTCTCTTGAAAAAATATTCTTCCCATGAACATGATCCCGGAAGAGGTCCTTTTCTTCTGTCAGGGTTCTAGGTGTTCACAATAAGAATCCCTTTATGGTAGGCATTAAGCAGAGCCTGGCAGGACCTCTGAAAATGGTGGGCTTCTTTCCTGCCTTTCATTCCATCCCTACCCACAGTCCCAGGGATGGCACCACCACATTTCACTGGTGGTCTTGCATGTCCTCCTCAGTTAATTCTCCTTTAACACAAGCTTCCCAAGTCACTTAAGTGTGTGATGTCAGAAGATCCTAAATAACTCTCTATTTCCTCATGATGGCTGACAAGATAAAGCTTCTCATTACCTCATAATTTTCATCCTGCACTGGTGAGCACTTTCTTTTTTAATCTTTGAACTGCCTGGCTTACTCTGCTGGGCTTAAAATTGTAAGAACATTCTGGTTTGCAAAGGGGACAGAATATATTCAACACTTACTGACCAGCATCTTTCTTCCAATGTGGGGTCATGAATTGAGCTAATATAATCCCTTCAAATGAGTGATTTTTGGGATAGGGTACCTACCACCCTGACTCTGAAGGCACCTGGTGAAGAATCACCTATGGCATTTCGTGGCCACCTGCAATAAGTCCACCAAAGAAAACAAAAGAAAAAAATCAAACATTCAAAACCAATTGATTTAATTATCTTCTACAGACAGATAATTCGTGTTGCAGCCAGATTTATACCATAGACAGACTGGGAATGGTTGAGCTGTTGAATCAATGAACTTATTTGCATGTGGGGTCTAGGCTTAGAGAGTCCCTCTGAGATAGAAATAAGTGGAGAAATATGACATCTAGGGAGAATTTTTTTAACACTATAGAGGAGGATCCATCTGAAAGCACCTCCATGTAGAGTTTCTGTTGAATATAGTCTCAATTTCATGGAAATTAGAATAATCTCTCACTTTTAGGCAACTGTAGAATAAGCATACAGCTCTGAAGTTGATGAGGACAGACCCCACCAGTAGAGGAGGGTTATTATGAGCTATTGATGATCCATCTAAGAGATTGACACGAGAAGGATTTTGGATATTCATTGGCCGCACTCTTAGATGGGACTGGGAAACTGTTTCTAGGTAGGATTATGCAATTATATTAAGGGAAAGAAAAAACCAAAACATCAGTTTTGGATAATTTTAATACAAGAGTTTCACAGAGTCGTGATCATCAAGGAGAATATGTAAATAATTAATACTATGTTATGGTTAATTAAATGAAATTAGAGCTGTAATTCCCATCCTATAGATCCAGATTACAGCTACGTGTGTTCATTCCACAAAATTCCTACTTCAAATTAAGCATCAAGACTCACTTGGTTACATCTGCTTCCTTATGCCAGCCGGATCTGCCAACAGCTGAGACCAACAAAGAGACACAGATATGTCACCCTAACCCTAACCCTGAATATGATTTACAAAAGGACAGCAATATTTCCTGCTTCAGAATATGATCCTTGGTTAGGAGGTCATATTTGAAGGAGTTGACATTAGGTTAGGGGTTGCTTGAGACTGTCTTGGTTTTGTAGAGGGAATCTCATTTAGAATGCAAAGACACCACTATCAAACTCACTAGATTTCTGCCACCTCTGTTTACCGATTTAGGCCCAAGTCAGCAAGGGGTGCTTAGAACATCAGATTTATTGCACACTGAGAGAAAAATACTTATTTTGACACATTTCTAACAGGATATTGAATTACTGTTCACAATAGCCTTCCTGTACATAAGCAATCCTGTATTCTCTGCATTGCTGTGTCTCTGTATTTCTGTGTCTCTGTCTGTCTGTCTCTCTCAGTGAGTGTGTATCTCTGTCTCTGTTTCTCTCACGAGCAGGTGTGTTTGCATTTGAGTGTGTTTGTATGTCTTTCCCTGTGTTAAAAAGAATTCATGAGTCAGGCATGAAGTGCTCCAGACTCTGATTAGAGTATTCTGAAGAAAGAGGCTGACTCGGCTCTGTGACTCTGAGGCTAACTTGGCACATAGAGCATCTTCAAGCAGAGCCAGACAGGCATAGTAACAAGTTATCAAAAAGAAAAGAAAAGAAAAGAAAAGAGGAAGGGAAGAAGGAAGGAAGAAAGAAAGAAAGAGAGAGAGAAAGAGAGAGAGAGAGAGAGAGAGAGAGAGAAAGAAAGAAAGAAAGAAAGAAAGAAAGAAAGAAAGAAAAAAGGATGATGGAAGGAGACAGGGTAGATGGATGGAGGGAGGGAGGTGTCGTGTGCCATTGCAAAAGTAACCTTGGTCCTGTAAGAGACTGGGGCAGAAGCTGCCAACATAACCCATTAAAATTAAAAGAATAGCTGCCTTCAATCCTTTCCTCCCTGATACATAACACCCAGGCTCATAAAGTAGCTTATAGAAGGAAAGATATATTTCATGGTCAGGTTCACTAGCAAACCTTCACCCCTTCTAACCCACTATCTAACACCTGCACCCTGTGACCTTGGTAACCTCCTGCACTCTCAAGAACTCATGCACAGGGACATTCCTCAGCCTGGTTATCAGGCAAGCAGCCTTAAATGACCTCTCCCTTCCAGCCCAGGTCCTTATTGGCACCCCCATATAAGGTACCTGTGAAAAATAAAAATGTGCAGCTTGACCAGAAACCTGTCTTGCTGTGTTTCCTTGTTCTCCCTGACACTATCTTTCTAGGTTCTTTGGTGACTGTAGCACATCAGGGTGTGAGCTTGCCTGGTGCTCTGCAGGTCATGGCAAGGAGGAATAAGGGAAGGAAAGAAGGGAGGAAGGAAGGAAAGAATTAAGGCAAGAGGTGGGAAGTAAGGTCATGGGGGATGTCTTTCTGTACATGCTCCCCACTTCTATCATCTCTCTACAGTTTATGATGTCTGGAGGGACTCACTGGGCCTAGAGGACAGGAAAATACACACAAAGATTCAATCCACTCTGCAATTCCAAGCCTTGCACTCTTGAAAGTCTGCGACCAATACTGTTCCTCCCTCCCATCATGATTAATCAATCAATTGAATTTGATCTCTGAATATTTGCTTCCTCACTTAGGAATCAATTGTTGGGGATTAAGTAATAGCATCAGTGGCTCTTCTCTATGTGAGGGTACAGACATAGTGGCAGGTAACCTTTCCTTCAAATGTGTCATTTAACTTGAAGGTAAGCAGTGAATGCAGGACTCCTTATTTACAAATGAAATGCTTTACATTGCCAGCCCAGACCTCCCATGAGCATGGTCCTGGAGAGGAGAGCAGCTTCTCATGGGGAAACTGAGATACCCTGCCAAGTCTGCAGTACAGGAAATGTTCATAGGGTCTATCATTCTGGGAATGGGACAGATGGAGATTTAATTTCAGTCAGGTGGGTTTCTGAGGTACCTGGAACAGCCAAAAGGTTTCAGGTCCTCAACAGTAGGAGGCACACCATATATTCAGTAAAGTGTCCTCATTATCAGAGAAAGTCATTAGACATTACAGGAAAATATACTGACTGAGACACATCGAAAGAGATACAAATACACAGAAATGCAAATGAACACACAAGACAGAGAGGGCAGATTGAAAATGAGAGGGAGGCTGGAGAGAGAGAGACAGAATAGTATGCTGACTGACAATGGATTTAAGTCAATACAAAGTCTTTCTTAGCCAACTGCCAACTACATGCGTGTTCTGGATTCCAGTGCAGCAACTCCCCTTCCTCGGGGTGAAGTTTTAAGCACAATAATCGTATTCTGGGTAGACATATTCCACTTAACAGGAGGAGTTAGTCAGAAGTAGCACTACAGAATTCAAATGTTAGTATATTTCAAGCAAGGTTTGAACATTTAGAGATATTCCCTGAACTATTTACTTTAGTGGATTAAGCCTTTGTTTGAGTTATGATATCGGGGCTGTTTTTTGGTTGTTGGTTTTTATTTCACAAATTTTGGACTTTACACCTTGCATGGTATTTCCATCATGGAGACATTTGTGCTTTGGTATGGGGCCCTGCTAATGTCTGGTTCCTGTTACACAGTTGGGTCTGTGGTTCATGAGCCTATGATGCTGTCAGAGGCAAAGAGGCTGTTGAATGCCCAGGATAACTGTAGATACTGATGATGTCACCTGCCCTGTGGAATGCAGAGAATTGGATGCCATTATTCTAGAAAGGTGTCCAGCAGCATTTTAAAAACTGAAACATTTCTCCATCCCATCCCATTACTCTCTCTCTCTCTCTCTCTCTCTCTCTCTCTCTCTCTCTGTCTGTCTGTCTGTCTCTCTTTCTGTCTCTCTTCTTTTTCTTCTTCTTGACAACTTGTATCTCTGCATGTCTGGGTCTGCTGAAAGACGTACTATGAACCGAGTTGGCCTCAGACTCACAGAGCTGAGTGAGACTCTGCCTTCTGACTACTCTGATCAAAGTCTTGGTCTATCACTTCATTCCTGGCTAATATATTTCTATTTAATTACCTCAACTACACTGTTAGTCTTACAAAGGATTTGAAAGGTTATCTTTAACATGAATTTAAAGAACATCAAGACTTTGTAATTATTAGTAATAGCATTATAGTTAGATCATCATCATCAGAATTGTATGTATAGACAATTAGTGATAATGTCTCACTTGGTTGTTTTTGCCAGCATAGCATTCTTGAAATAGACCAAAATGTCTAGGCCTGCAGAACTTAAGGTTATAGAAATATGAAGCAAATTTTTCCTCAGGGTACCACTATGGGTGACAGTGAGTGGAATGATACCCTTTTCTAGAACCTGATGCCTAAAGCCATGTATCTCAGCTATGGAGAAACCAAATCATATATTTGACTGTGATTCAAAGCATGTACTGGCTCCTGGAGAATCCTGCTCCAGCATTGCAGAATGATGCTGTCTCAGTGGCTCTGTAACTGTGTCCTCAAAAGGCCATTCCATCTTTCTATCAGGACAGCTGATTTAAGAAGCTGCTGAACATGTTAATTATCAGTGGATTCCCTGACTATTGGCCAATGCTGCACCTCTTTGGCTGTGAATTCCTTGGTCAGAAGACATACTGTGTGGAATATCATGATGGTTGACAAGGTAGTTTTGGTAAAAATCATTTCATGCAGGAAAGGCAAGTCCGTAACTAGAATGAATACCTACTCCAGTAAGGACAAAGTGTTGTACCCTCCACGGAGGAAGTGGTCTAATGTAGTCGTCCTATCACCTAGGTATTGACTGTTATCATGGGGAAATGTTGACATATCTATGTCTCTGTGTTTGTCCCAGCTGTTGGCAGATCAGGCATTCAGCAGCAGATGCAACCAGGTCAGTTTTGAAGAGTAAATGTGCACATTGTTGATCACATGAATAACCCCATCTCAGCGACCATGGCTTCTTTGATCGTGGACCGATCCTGCAATAACAAGGATGGCTAGGGAAAGAGGATGACTATCCACAGAATGTGTGATCCTATCTACTTGATACTGAACTCTTCCTCTCCTAAAGGCACCTTTCTTTTTTAATTTCTTTATTTATATTAACCAATCTTATTTTACTTACCAATCCCATCCTATCACTGCCCCCACCATCTCCACATGCCATCTCCATCTTTTCCTCAGAGAGTCTGAGACCTCCCATCAGGGATCATCAAAGTCTATCACATCATTTGGGGCAGGCCCTCTATCCTGTATCTCAGCTGAGACACTAGGCCTCCAAAGGAAATGGGCTCCAAAAAGCCAACTCATGTACTAGGGATAAATACTGGATCCACTGCCAGTGGCTCCAAATATTTCCCAAGCCCTGCAACTGACATCGAATTTCAGGGTGTCTAGTCCAGTCTTATGCAGGCTCCACATCTGAAAGAATGGAGTCCATGTGCTCCAACTTCATCAGCTCAGGTGTTTCCGAGGGATTCCCCAGCATGCTATTGACCCCTTTGCTCAAGCACTCCTCCCTCTCCCCAAATGGAATCCAGGAATTTGGCTCAGTGCTTAGCTGTGAATGTCTGCTTCTGTTTCCATTGGCTACTGGATGAAGACTCTGTGATGGTATTTAAGGTAGTCATCAATCTCCTTATAGGGGAAGGGCATTTAAGGTGCCCTCTCTACAATTGCCTAGATTCTTCATTGTGGTCATCCTTGTGGATTCCTGGGAATTTCCCTAGAGCTTGTTTTCTAATGAAGCCCGTAACAACTACCTCTATCAAGGTATCCTGGAGCTCCTCCTCTGTGAAGGCATATTTTGATAGGCATTTACATAGGCCACAGGGATGTCCATGTTTTTTTTTCCTTTGCAGATATGTGCAAATACTTCTTCCTCAGATGTATTTCTTATTGTTCACATTTTCTTTGTATTTATTCTTCTTTCATTCAGTACACCCTGACCATAGTCTCCCCTCCCTACAATCCACCCAGATATTGCTACTCCAGTTTCCGTTCAAAAAAAGAGCAGGCCTTCTGGGGATATCAGCTGAACACAGTTTACAAGATATAATAAGTGTTAGCACAAACCCTCATATCAAGGGTGGAGGAGCCAACCCAGAAGGAAGAGGTCCCCAAGATCAAACAAACGAGTCAGAAACTCCACACATACCCACTGGTAGGAGTCTCACAAAATCCACAAGCAGAATAACCACAGCTTGTACACAGGACACAGTATAGATACACACATTTCTGTGACTACCTTTTTGGTCTTTCTGAGCCCCTAGAGTCCTGCTGAACTGATTCTGTTGGCTGTGTTGTCTTGGTGTCTTTGAACCTGTTGGCCCCTACATTCCTTCCTCTCCCTCTTCTCTGGGGTTCTGAGCTCTGCCTAATGTTTGTCAGTGGATCTCAGTATCTGCTCCCATCAGCTGCTGGAGGGAGCTGACTGGGTTCAGTAATAATCTCTCAGTGTAGCAGAGATTCATTAGGTTTCATTTCAATGACTATGATGTATATGTGAAAGGGAGGACCCTGCACAAACAGCTAAGCAGAGCTAGAGGGACTAAAATGGGCCCCTTCAAACGGAAACACCACTAGACTCATAAACTGATTAAAATTTTTTATTCATTTTATATGGGTTTAAAATATTGCCTATAAAGGTGAAGGTGCCCTTAGAACAAGAGGTGAACCTCAGGTTCTCTGACTCTCCAGTTGCAGGTGGTAGAAAGTCCCCTGTGTGTGCTGAGAACTGAACAAGCCTCCTCTGAAGAGCACCAATTGTTTTGGCCAAGTGAGTTGGATGTGAAAAAAAGTCTTCTTTCTCTTCTGTTCTCTTGTAAGCAAACATTCATGTTTGCATCTGAGCATATCCTTTGCTCTGAGCCCTTGACTATACATTCTGCTTAGTCCAATCCAGACTCAATGGAGATGTACTCAGGTCCAAAAACTAAACTGAATCTCAGTTTGCAAAGTACTGGACAAAATTCAAAAGAGTTCATCAACAGTGTACAGGTGGGATAGTGGAGACCAGAGTCCAGCTTTCACCCCTCCCACACCTCACACTGCATTTTCAACACCTTTACTGCTCTGTTAAATCCTCATCTTTCCCATATACACTGTAAATGCTACACAGACCCCATAGTCTACCCTGGTGGCCTTGTAACAACACTGGCTGCTACTCTTAGAAGACACCTCTAGGTCACAGATGACAGGGACGTATGATCTCTTCAAGCGTTTGGGAGAGGGATATAGGAAAGTATTCTGCAAAAAAGCCATCCAGGTGTATACTTCAGCCACCAAGTGGGGATATGAGGACACCATTGTCTTCCAGCTTGAGGTTTCAGAGACCTCAGAAAAATGAGCTGTAATGAAATCTAGTGCCCGGGTTTTCAGCAACCCTGCATTGTGGAAGTCAGCCAGGAAGAGAGTGTGGGCAGCATTCTCCACAGAGAGGTCCCTGCAGAGGGCATCCTCACACATGACCTTTAAAGGTTCCAGGCCATATTTATCAGCAGCTGTCAGTATGGCATCGGCTATGCTGTGGAGGTCTGGTACCTTCCCCGTGTCAATGAAGTCCATCATTCCCTTGAAGCCTTGCAGCTCCAGATCATTGATCTCATCGTGGTTTGTTCTTCTCTCCTTCATGTCATGTTCAAACATGGTTCTGAAAACTGGAGATTGAGCTGCTAAGATGCCCTTGTGAGCCAGGAATATCTGGCCAGATACCACCAAGCAGCAGTCTGTGAAGGGGGAATTCTCCCACCATTCTCCTAGCTCATCTGCCATCCTGCACCTTGGAACCTTTATATCTGGCTTCCTGATATGGTCACTGATGCTGAAGGAGTCTTGGAACAGCGACAACTTGCAGAAGACGGTGAGCTCAGATTCAAGGAGAAGCCATTGCCCATGATGCAAGAGGAAATCTCAAAGAATAAACCTTGTGCATCCCCATTCATAGCCTCATAGGAACTTAAAGACTCTTCTGGACCTCATTCACAGCACTATGTGTCCTCCAGTGCTTAAGATCCAGAACTGGAACTTTGTGCAAACCACAAACTTTGGACTGCTGAACAACACTAGGTAAACTGACAAGTAGTCCGTTCTTTCTAGATTGAACCCTTAGTGTGTAAACTCAATCACCATTTGTAGTTGCTTCCTATTGAAAAATTTAGACTTCTAATAGGTTCCTGCATTTCCCCCAGGAAACAATGAAAGTTGCTGATGGTCCATCTGCAGCAGATATTCTGTATGCTGAGTCATGTGTTGTTGTTCCAGGCCTTAGCTATCCTGTGCTCTGATACTTCTGCTGGAGGTAGTTTGAAGTTTAAACTGGATCCCAATCAAACAACTGGGATGTGTTTTCTTCACCCTGTGAGACACAATAATAGACTTGATTTAGAGTGTTAGGTTATGTTTCTTATGTGTTACCACTTCTATGAGGCTCTAACTTGGATGTGTCTGAAATTTTCAATTCAGATATCCAGATTAGTTTCACAGAAAACAGTCAAGGAGGCTATTAGCAACTGTTAAATCATTCCATTTTCAAGACTGAATGTTAGATCAAGAGGTGACTAGTTTAAAGAAGAATACACAACTTTTAAATAGGAACATATTCTACATTCATAAAAATGTCCTACTGGGGGTTTCTAGCGTAAAAATCATATAGAATGAATCTCTGCATATATGTAAAAGGGGACTAATTAGAATGACTTATGGCCGAAGTCCTGCTCATCCCACAATGACTAGCTATGAAGGGAAAGTCCAAGAATCCAGTACTTACTCAGTCCAGGAGGTTGGGTGTGTCTGCTGGTGTTCATTACATTCTGGAATTTAAAGAAGGGTTGTCTAATGGCAGTGAAGTGATGGACTTGCTGTAAGGTGAGTGCAAGCAGGCAGAGTGCCACAGCTTGCTTTTTCCATGTGTTTTTATATGCTTCCAGCAGAAGGTGTGTCCCAATTTAGGGTGTATCTCCTAGCCTCAGATCTGGATTAAAGGTGTGTGTCTTCAGGCCTTGTGATCTGGACCAAATGATTCTGTCTTCTACTTCCAAAATCACTGTTTTGAGCCGTGCATTGGTGGTGCACGCCTATAATCCCAGCACTTGGGAGGCAGAGGCGGGCAGATCTCCAGTTCAAGGCCAACCTGATCTCCAGAGTGAGTGCCAGCACAGGCTCCAAAGCTACACAGAGAAACCCTGTCTAAGAAAATAAAAAAAAACCACATTGTTTCAAATGGATCTACCTATTAGAACTTTGCAAAACATTTTTCGCATAGGTGCACTCCATTTTAGGGTTTCATTGAATTCCAGATGTGGTCTAGTTGGGAACCAATTAAATCCATCCACATGCATTTTGTTTGCAGGAGTTAATCATCCTGCATAGATAAAGAAATGGCTTCCATTCCTACACAGTTGTTATTTACTCTTCTCATGTGGTTAATTATTCCTACCACCCTGCTGTAGTAGCATACAACTTTAATCTCAGCACTGGGGAGCCAGAGGAAGGCAGATCTCTTTGAGTTCAAGGCCAGCCTGATAAACAGAGATAGTTCCAGGACAGCCAGAGCTGTTACACAAAAATACTCTGTCTCTTAAAAAAATATTCTTCCCATGAACATGATCCAAGAAGAGGTCCTTTTCTTCTGTCAGGATTCTGGGTGTTCACAATAAGAATCCCTTTATGGTAGGCATTAAGCAGTGCCTGGCAGGACCTCTGAAAATGGTGGGCTTCTTTCCTGCCTTTCATTCCATCCCTACCCACAGTCCCAGGGATGGCACCACCACATTTCACTGGTGGTTCCACATTGTCCAATGATTAAAGATGACAGGAGTCAGCCAGGCTTTGATGGCACACGCCTCTAATCCCAGCACTCGGGAGACAGAGCCAGGCAGATCTCTGTGAGTTCTTGGCCAGCCTAGTCTCCAGAGGGAATGCCAGGATAGGCTCCAAAGCTACACAGAGAAACCCTGTCTGGAACAACCAATAATAAAAAATGACAGGAGACTACAATAGCCTAATCCAGATATATGACAAAGGCACAGACAGACCAGGAATTAGTATATAGACCACAACTCAAGGGAAAACGGCAAAATGGGGGAGAACTCTTCTGATTGAAGGAGAGTAGAGACCACCAGCCCAAGTATATATGTCAAATTATGGAAGGCATATTTTCAGCTGTAATCAGTTTTCTCTCTCATCTGTAGTTTCAGAGAAGAGTCAGGAGCATAGGAATTTTGGAGTTTTTAAACCCTAAAATGCAAAACTAAGTGTTTACCGAGGGTTGTGGGTAATCCATGGGAAATTTGCTGAAGTAGGAACTTGGCTGATCTTTCTCAACATGAGTCAATAACAAACAGAAATACTGTTTGAGAGTATACCTGACTGGTTGATGAAAAAAAGCCATGGGCAGGAGATGTCTGAGGGAATGCATTGCCAATTTTCCCTGGTTAAAATGCTAAGTCAAAAGAAACTGCCTTACATGGGGAAATGCCAATATCTCTGACTCCCTGATGGGGAAGCTGGAGAGACAACAACTCCATGATTACTCTATACTGCCCTAAAAGAGGAGTGCTGTTCCTATGTTAACCATTCTGGAGTTATTAGGGATTCCATGCCCAAGCTCAGAGAAACACTCAACCAGCAATGAAAGGAACTGGAGTCCCAACAAGGCTGGTTTAAAGGATGGTTTAACAACTCCCCTTGGCTCACTACTCTAATCTCCACCTTCTTAGGACCCCTACTTATTCTTTTACTGATGCTTACTTTTGGGCCATGCATTCTTAATCACCTACTCTGATTTATTAAAGAATGCTTATCCATAACTCAAGCCCTAGTTTTTAATCAACAATATCAGGCTCTCAGGCAATAAGAAGGACTATCGGTTTTAGGATTAAAACCTCACAAAAAAAATGGGGGAATGAAAGATTTTACTTTACTGAGAGAAAAGGTTTTGAAAGATTTTAGTTGACAGAGCGTAAAAGTATCCCACAGGCCTTGGCCCAGTATAATGAAGTTGGCCCCAACCCGAGGGCAGAAAAACAATCCTTTTTGGGTCACACCTGGCTGGCCATCAGACAATCAAGGACTTTTTCAGGGTACATTCTATGGTTTTTCCTTTATAAAAAAAGCAGGTCACACCTAGGTGACCACTCTAACATGAGATCACACTTTGTAACCACTTTGTGTCCTTTGCCTGTATGCTGATCTGTGGTTTTTTCCTGTATAAGGAGCCTTTAACCCTTGCTGGGGTGTGCAGCTTCCCCGATTTTGCTGACACCCAAATGCGCATTCTTTCAATGATCCCTCTTTTTTTGCAGCTCTTGGTCTGGGTTCTGAGTCTTGGGGACTCCTAGGGATCCTGAGGCCCTTAGGGGTCTGTGGGTCTTTCAAAAAAAAGACACAGGCTAGCAGAAAGCTCCTGGGAATGGAGTGGCCCTGAGGATTCTGTATGAAATTCCACAGTCGAGCAAGGCTATATGGACTAAAGTGGGATTCTTCAAACAGAAAAACCATGGAATCCAGAAACTGATTGTAACATTTTTATTCACTTTATATTGCCTTTGGTTAACACACATGGACACACCCATAGACACCAGAGGAGGACTTCAATCCTCTGGGTCTCCAGTTATAGATGTTTGAGAAGTCACCCAGTCCAGCAACAGGGAATCCAGTGATCCCATGATTCAACTTATTTAGAGGGGAATCAAAGTGCTGTGCCAACATGCTGTCTTTCCTCAGATACTCTGGATATCCTACACATGTCCCGCAGTCTTCAGGTGGCCTTGGTTACAAAGCTGGCTGCTCCTTCTGGAATACACCTGTAGTTCCCAGCTGAGAGGATCCTATGATTGCTTCAGGCGTTTGGGAGGGGGCTCAAGTGATGAACTGTGAGTAGAGGCCAAGGAGCTGTATGCTTCAGCCAACAACTGCGGATGTAAGACCATCATTGTCTTCCAGCTTGAGGTCTCAGATACATCAGAAACATGAGCAGTAATGAAATCCAGTGTCTTGGTCTTCAGCAGCCCTGCACTGTGGAGGTCAGCCAGGATGAGAGTGTGGGCAGCATTCTCAACACAGAGGTCCCTGCAGAGGGCATCCTCACACATGACCTTCAAACGCTCCAGGCCATACTTGTCAGCAGCTGCCAGCACAGCATCTGCCATGCTGTGGAGGTCTGGTGCCTTCCCGGTATAAATGAAGTCCATCATTGCCTTGAAGACTTGGGGCTCCACATCCTGGATCTCCACGCGGTTTTTTCTTCTCTCCTCCATGTCATGTTCAAACATGGCTCTGAAAACTGGAGAGCGAGCTGCTAAGATGGCCTTGTGAGCTTGGAATTCCTGGCCAGCTACCACCAAGCAGCAGTCTGTAAAGAGGGAATTCTCCCACAGCTGTCCTAGCTCATCTTCCAACGTGTTCCTTGGAACCTGGATACCGGGCACCGTGCTCTTCCCACAGTTGATGAGGGAGTCTTGGACCACGAGGTCCACATCGCAGAAGATAGTGAGTTCATTGTCTGGGAATAGCCAAGACCTTAGAGACAAGAGCAAATCTCGATGGATAAACTTTTTGAATCCCCAGTTTTGATTTGGGGTGATCTTGAAGAATCTTGGGCATATCATGCCATTGGTTTTCTCTCCGTGGACACTGATGATCCAAAACCGGAACCTTGCCCATGCTGGGCTCTTAGGGCAGCTGAGCATCGTTAGGTGAACTGACAGGTAATCTTTGCTTTCTTCGTTGATCCCATTTGCGAGTATTTTCAAACACCATTTGTCGTTGTCATTGAATAATCCTGAGGAGAAGGTTGGGCTTTTAATGGTGTCCCCTATTTCCTGAAGCAAGAAACCGAAGTTGCTTATGGTCCAACTGTAGGAGAATTTCTGCACACTGAAATCTGTGTAGCCCGATCTCTCGGCTGCCGGGTCTTCTGACATATCTACTGTGGTGGTTTGAAAGTGAACCTGGATCCCAAATGAAGAAGTAGGCCTTTTTCTTCTTCAACCTGAGGCCACAATTCCAGATATCTGTAACAAGGAAAGTAAAATCCTGAGAGACTCATATTGGCATTCAAACTTGAAGTTGAAGATCAGGGAGGCAAAGCAGCCAAGCCACTAACTTTTGCCTTTTTCAGGCTCCATGAGCTCTCAAAAAAGCATCACACTGCTGCCTATTCTCAAATTAACTGGAGATAATCCTGAGACTGACTAATGAAGTCCCAACTCATAATTTTATACACTCCAGTGCTGGGATAAAGGGCATGAGCTCTTTTAATTTGGTACAATCTCATGTGTGTACTTGAATACATAGAGAACAATCTCCCTTTGTCTCCTGAGTCCTCAGAAGAAAGTTGTCAGTGTGGCTTCTCTAGCTAACTAATATGGCTGCTTTCCTATTTTGATCCCCAGGAGCTCCATTAATTGTAAGATATATCTTTACCACCACTGTTAGCTTTTAGGCTTTTATTTTCTGTTTTCCCCTCTGTTCCCACTTCTGTAGGGCTGGAAACTTGGAAACCTCTCTGAAATTTTCTATCAAGAATCAATGTAAGTTTAATAGAATAGAGTTTAGGCTACTATGGACAGTTACATCACTCTGATGTAACTATTTTTGATAATTTCACTCCACTGTTGAACCTTTTGAACATTTTATACACTCGCGTCCAAAAGTGTTGTACTTGGGTTCTCTAGAGCCACAGAACATATGGAATGAACCTCTCTCTGTGGGAAGAAAGGAGATTCACTAGAATGTCTTAGGGCTGCAGTAGTGTAATTTCCACAGTGTCTAGCTGTGAAGAGAATGTATAAGAATCCAGTACTTACTCAGTGCAGGAGTTTGGATGTGACTGCGGCTTTCCAGTATATGCTGAAATTCAAATAAGTGTTCTCTAATGGCAGTGAAGAGATGGACTTGCTGAAAGATGAGTGCAAGCAGTCAGAGTGCGGAAGCTTCCTTCTTGCATGTCCTTTTATATGCCTCCAGCAGAAGGTGTATCCCAATTTAGGGTGTGTCTCGTAGCCTAAGATCTTGATTAAAGGTGTTTGTCTTAGGCTGGGTGGTGGTGGCACACTCCTTTAATCCCAGCTCTCAAAGGCAGAGTCCCGCGGATCTCTGTGAGTTCCTGTCCAGCCTGGTCTCCAGAGCAAGTGCCAGGATATGATCCAAAGCTACACTGAGAATCCCTGTCTTGAATAAGCAAAAAAAAAAATTGTGTGTCTTCAGGCCTGTTGATACAGCTCTTATCCTTGTGTTTTGGACATCCAAAATCAGAATTTCAAATGGATCTCCTATTCCAACACATGCAAAATGTTCCTCACAGTTGTGCCATGCATTTTAGGATTTTTTTAGTTAATTCCAGGTGTGGTATATTGGGGAAGCAAGAAAAACCATCACAAGTGCATTTTGCTTGCCAGAATTATTCTTTTGTAAATAAAGAAATGTTTTCTATTCCTACACCGTTGTTATTTACTCTTCTCATGTTGGTAAATATTCCTACCACCCCACTGTAGTGGTATATACCATTTATCCCAGCAGTTACGAGTCACAGGTAGGCATTTCTCTGTTAGTTCAAGGCCAGCTTGGTATACAGACATAGTTCTATGACAACCAGAGCTGTTACACAGAAATGCATATTTGTGAAAAAAAATGTATTCTTCCCATGAACATGATCCAGGAAGGGTTTTTTTTCTGTCAGTGTTCACAATATGGAGTTCATGATTGTAGAATCCCTTTATTGTGGGTATTAAGCAGGGCCAGGCAGTACCATCTGAAAATGGCTATATACTTTCCTACCTTTCATTCCATCCATACTTGCTGTTGGGGGATGTCTCCACCAAATTTCACTAGTGGTCTTGTCTGTCCTCCTCTGTTAATCCTCCTTGATCACAAGCTTCCAGATCCACCTAAATGTGTGCTATCAGAAGACCCTAAAGGTCTCTCATTTTGATCCTGTTGAGTGCCAAGATAAAGTTTCTCATTACCTCATCATTTTCATCCCTCACTTGTAAGTCTGTCTTCTTCAATCTTTGAACTTCCAGGCTCATTCTGCTAGGCTTAAAATAGTAAGAGCATTCTGGTTTGCAAAGGGTACAGAATATATTCAACAATTATTGAAGTGCCTATCCCTTTCATATGGGGTCTTGAATTTAACATATATAATCCCTTCAAAGGATTGATTTCTGGCATGGAATACCTACTACCCTGACCCTGAATCCACCTAGTGAAGAATCATCTATGCTATTAAGTGGCCACCTGCAATAATTCTACCAAAGTAAACAAAAGAAAAAATGAACAATCAAAACCAATTGATTCAATTATCTTCTACTGACTGATATATAGTGTTGCAGCCAGACTTACAGGAGAGCCAGACTGGGAATGGCTTTGCTGATTCAATCAATGAACTTATTTCTTTGTAGTCTAGGATTAGAGATACTCTCCAAGATAAGATGAACTGGAGAGAGATGCCATGTATGAAGAACTTTGATTATCATGCTACAGGGGGAAACCCATCTAAATCACTTCCCACTTAGGTTTCTCTTGAATGTAGTGTGCATTTCATGGAAAAGAGAATATTCTCTCACTTTTGGGGACCAGAAGAATAAGCATGGTAATTACACATTATTCATTACTTATGTGTTCTTCTTGATGAGCATGTCTCTGCTCAACTATGTTTGAAAATTGTACAAAACTGAAGCCCCGTTTTTTCTTTTATTTATTTTTGATTGTCTTAGTTTTTAGAGGTTAAGCCACTCAAGTAAAACAGCCTCATCTCAAATAACTGCTCCCCTTGATCCACTCACACTCCCTGAGTATTCCAGGCTGCCACTGCAGATTGCTTTTATGTCCTGAATAGGATTTACAAAAGGACACCAGTATTTCCTGCTTCAGAATATGATCCTTGGTTAGGAGGTCATATTTGAAGGAGTTGACATTAGGTTAGTGGTTGCTTGAGACTGTCTTGGTTTTGTAGAGGGAATCTCATTTAGAATGCAAAGACACCACTATCAAACTCACTAGATTTCTGCCACCTCAGTTTACCAATTCAGGCCCAAGTCAGCAAGGGGTGCTTAGAATATCACATTTATTGCACACTGAAAGAAAACATACTTATTTTGACACATTTCTAACAGGATATTGAATTACTGTTCACAATAAACTTCCTGTACTTAAGCAATCCTGTATTCTCTGCATTTCTTCGTCTCTGTATATCTGTGTATCTAGAAATACAGTTGTCTGTCTCTCTCGGTGAGTGTGTATGTCTATCTCTGTTTCTCTCGTGCTCATGTGTGTTTGCATTTGAGTGTGTTTGTGTGTCTTTTGCTGTATTAAAATGAAATTCATGAGTCAGGCATGAAGTGGTGCTCCAACTCTGATTAGAGTAGTCTGAAGAAAGAGGCTGAGTCGGCTCTGTGACTCTGAGGCTAACTTGGCTCATAGAGCATCTTTAAGCAGAGCCAGACAGGCAGAGTAACAAACAGAAAAGAAAAGAAAGGAAGGAAGCAAGGAAGGAAGGAAGGAAGGAAGGAAAGAAGGAAGAAAGAAACCAAGAAAGAAAGAAGGAAGGAAAGAAAGAAAGAAAGAAAGAAAGAAAGAAAGAAAGAAAGAAAGAAAGAGGGATGACGAAGGAGGCAGGGTTGATGGATGGAGGGAGGGAGGTGCCGTGTGGCATTGCAAAAGTAACCTTGGACCTGTAAGAGACTGGGGCAGAAGATGCCAGCATAACCCATTATAATGAAAAGAATAGCTGCCTTCAGTCCTTTCCTCCATGATACATAACACCCTGGCTCATAAAGTAGTTTACAGAAGGAAAGATACATTTCATGGTCAGGTCACTAGCATACCTTCACCCCTTCTAACCCACTATCTAACACCTGCACCCTGTGACCTTGGTAACCTCCTGCAATCTCAATTACTCAAGCACAGGGACATTCCTCAGCCTGGTTATCAGGCAAGCCACCTCAAACAACCTCTCCCTTCCTGCCAAGGTCTCTTCTTGGCACACCATATCAGGTCCCAGTGAAAAATAAAACTGTGCAGCTTGACCAGAAACCGGTCTTGCAGTGGTTCCTTGTTCTCCCTGACACTACCTTTCTAGGTTCTTGGGTGACTATAACACATCAGGGTGTGAGCTCGCCTGGTGCTCTGCAGGTCAAGGCAGGGAGGGATGAGGAAAGGAAAGAGGGAAGGAAGGAAGGAAGGAAGGAAAGAAGGAAGGAAGGAAGAAAGAGGTGGGAAGGAAGGTTATGGGAGATGTCTTTCTCTACATGCCCCCCACTTCTATCGTCTCTCTACAGTGTATGATGTCTGGAGGGACTCACTGGGCCTAGAGAACTGGAAAATACCCACAGAGATTCAATCCACTCTGCAATTCCCAGCCTTGCACTCCTGAAAGTCTGCCACCAATACTGTTCCTCCCTCCAATCATGATTCAATCAATTGATTTTGATCTCTGAAATTTTGCTTCCTCACTTAGGAATCAATTGTTGGGGGTTAAATGATAGCATCAGGGGCTCTTCTCTATGTGGGGGTACAGTCAGAATGGCAGGTACCCTTTCCCTCAAATGTGTCATTTAACTTGAATGTAGGCAGTGAATGCAGGACTCCTTATTTGCAAATGAAATGCTTTATATTGCCAGTCCAGAGCTCCTAAGCACATGGTCCTGGAGAGGAGAGCAGCTTCTTGTGGGTCAACTGAGATACGCCGCTGAGGTTACATTACAGGGAATTTTCAAGGGGACTGTCATTCTCGGAATGGGACAAGTGGAGATTTAATTTCAGTCAGGTGGGTCACAAGGGTACCTGCAACAGCCAAAAGGTTTCAGGTCCCCAATGGTAGGAGTCACACTCTTAATTGGCAAAAGTGTCCTCATTATCAGAGAAAGTCATTGGACATTACAGGAAAATAAACTGACTGAGACACATTGAAAGAGATACAAATACACAGAAATGCAAATGAACACACAAGACAGAAGAGGGCAGATTGAAAATGAGAGGGGGGCAGGAGAGAGAGAGAGAATAGTATCCTGATTGACAATGGGTTTAAGCCAATACAAAGTCTTTCTTAGCCAACTGCCAACTACATGGCGTGTTCTAGATTCCAGTGCAGCAACTACCCTACCTCTGAGTGAAGTTTTAAGCACAATAACCATATTCTGGGTTGACATATTCCACTTAACAGGAGGAGTTAGTCAGAAGTAGCACTACAGAATTCAAATGTTAGTATATTTCAAGCAAGGTTTGAACATTTAGAGATATTCCCTGAACTATTTACTTTAGTGGATTAAGCCTTTGTTTGAGTTATGATATGGGGCTGTTTTTTGGCTGTTTTTTATTTCACAAATTCTGGGTTTTACACCTTGCATGGTATTTCCATCATGGAGACAGTTGTGCTTTGGTATGGGGCCCTGCTAATGTCTGGTTCCTGTTACACAGTTGGGTCTCTGGTCCATGAGCCTGTGGTGCTGTCAGAGGCAAAAGAGGTTGTTGAATGCCCAGGATAACAGGAGATACTGATGATGTCACCTGCCCTATGGAATGCAGAGAATTGGATGCCATTATTCTGGAAAGGTGTCCAGTAGCATTTTAAAAACTGAAACATTTCTCCATCCCATCCCATCCCTCTCTCTCTCTCTCTCTCTGTCTGTCTGTCTCTCTCCTTTTTCTTCTTTTTCTTATTGACAACTTGTCTCTCTGCATGTCTGGGTCTGCTAAAAGAACCGAGTTGGCCTCAGACTCACATACCTGAGTGAGACTCTGCCTTCTGACCACTCTGATCAAAGTCTTGGACTATCACGTCATGCCTGGTTCATTTATTTCAATTTAATTAACTCAACTACACTGTTAGTCTTACAAATTATATTGAAAGTTTATCTTTAACATGAATTTAAAGAACATCAAGACATTGGTATTATTAGTAATAGCATTATAGTTAGATCATCATCATCAGAATTATATGTATAGACAATTAGTGATAATGTCTCACTTGGTTGTTAGTGCCAGCATAGCATTCTTGAAATAGACCCAAATGTCTATGCCAGCAGAACCAAAGGTTATAAAATATGAAGCAAAATTTTCCTCAGGAGACCACTAGGGGTGACAGTGAGTGGAACGATACCCTTTTCTAGAACCTGATGCCTACAGCCATGTATCTTAGCTATGGAGAAACCAAATCATATATTTGACTGTGATTCAAAGCATGTACTGGCTCCTGGAGAATCCTGCTCCAGCATTCCAGAATGATGCTGTCTCAGTGGCTTTGTAACTGTGTCCTCAAAAGACCATTCCATCTTTCTATCAGGACAGCTGATTTAAGAAGCTGGTGAACATGTTAATTATCAGTGGATTCCCTGACTGTTGGCCAATGTTGCACCTCTTTGACTGTGAATTCCTTGGTCAGAAGACATACTGTGTGGAATATCATGATGGTTGACAAGGTAGTTTTGGTAAAATCATTTCATGCAGGAATGGCAAGTCCATAACTAGAATGAATACCTACTCCAGTAAGGACAAAGTGTTGTACCCTCCAAGGAGAAAGTGGTCTAATGTAGTCGTCCTATCACCTAGGTTTTGACTGTTAGCATGGGGAAATGTTGACATATCTGTGGCTCTGTGTTTGCCCTAGCTGTTGGCAGATCAGGCATTCAGCAGCAGCTGCAACCAGGTCAGTCTTGAAGAGTGAATGTGCACATTGTTGATCACATGGATAACCCTCATCTCAGCAACCATGGCTTCATTGATCGTGGGCCCATCCTGCTATAACAAGGATGGCATAGGAAAGAGGTTGACTATCCACAGAATGTGTGATCCTATCTACTTGATACTGAACTCTACCTCTCCTGAAGGCACCTTTCTTTTCTTTTTTAATTTTTATATTTAAATTAACCAATCTTATTTTACTTACCAATCACATCCTACCCCTGCCCCCACCATCTCCACATGCCATCTCCATCTTTTCCTCAGAGAGTCTGAGACCTCCCATCAGGAATCATCCAAGTCTATCACAACATTTGGGGCAGGCCCTCTATCCTGTATCTCAGCTGAGACACTATGCCTCCAAAGGAAATGGGCTCCAAAAAGCCAACTCATGTACTAGGGATAAATACTGGATCCAATGCCAGTGGCTCCAAAGATTTCCCAGGCCCTGCAACTGACATCCATTTTCAGGGTGTCTAGTCCAGTCTTATGCAGACTCCACAGTTCACAGTATGGTGTCCATGTGCGCCCACTTCATCAGGTCAGGTGTTTCTGAGGGATTCCCCAGCATGCTGTTGACCCCATCCTCCCGCTCTCCAAATGGAATCCAGGAGTATGGCTCAGTGCATAGCTGTGAATGTCTGCTTCTGTTTCCATTGGCTACTGGATGAAGGCTCTGTGATGGTATTTAAGGTAGTCATCAATATCCTTATAGGGGAAGGGCATTTAAGGTGCCCTCTCTACAATTGCCTAGATTCTTCATTGTGGTCATCCTTGTGGATTCCTGGGAATTTCCCTAGAGCTTGTTTTCTAATGAAGCCCGTAACAACTCCCTCTATCAAGGTATCCTGGCTCTCCTCCTCTGTGAAGGCATATTTTGATAGGCATTTACATAGGTCACAGGGGTCACAGGGTTTTTTTTTCCTTTGCAGATATGTGCAAATACTTCTTCCTCAGATGTATTTCTTATTGTTCACATTTTCTTTGTATTTATTCTTCTTTCATTCAATACACCCTGACCATAGTCTCCCCTCCCTACAATCCACCCAGATATTGCTACTCCAGTTTCCGTTCAAAAAAAGAGCAGGCCTTCTGGGGATATCAGCTGAACACAGTTTACAAGATATAATAAGTGTTAGCACAAACCCTCATATCAAGGGTGGAGGAGCCAACCCAGAAGGAAGAGGTCCCCAAGATCAAACAAACGAGTCAGAAACTCCACACATACCCACTGGTAGGAGTCTCACAAAATCCACAAGCAGAATAACCACAGCTTGTACACAGGACACAGTATAGATACACACATCTCTGTGACTACCTTTTTGGTCTCTCTGAGCCCCTAGAGTCCTGCTGAACTGATTCTGTTGGCTGTGTTGTCTTGGTGTCTTTGAACCTGTTGGCCCCTACATTCCTTCCTCTCCCTCTTCTCTGGGGTTCTGAGCTCTGCCTAATGTTTGTCAGTGGATCTCAGTATCTGCTCCCATCAGCTGCTGGAGGGAGCTGACTGGGTTCAGTAATAATCTCTCAGTGTAGCAGAGATTCATTAGGTTTCATTTCAATGACAATGATGTATATGTGAAAGGGAGGACCCTGCACAAACAGCTAAGCAGAGCTGGAGGGACTAAAATGGGCCCCTTCAAACAGAAACACCACTAGACTCATAAACTGATTAAAATTTTTTCTTCATTTTATATTTGTTTAAAATATTGCCTACAAAGATGAAGGTGCCCTTAGAACAAGAGGTGAACCTCAGATTCTCTGACTCTCGAGTTGCAGGTGGGAGAAACTCCCCTGTGTGCGCTGAGAACTGAACAAGGATCCTCTGAAGAGCATTAATTGCTTTTGCCAAGTGAATTGGAGATTTAAAAAAAGTCTTCTTTCTCTTCTCTTCTCTTGTAAGCAAACATTCATGTTTCCATATCCTATGCTCTGAGCCCTTGAGTATACATTCGGCTTAGTCCAATCCAGACCCAATGGAGATGTACTCAGGTCCAAAAACTAAACTGAATCTCAGTTTTCAACGTACTGGACAAAATTCAAAAGAGTTCATCAACAGTATAGAGGTGGGATAGTGGAGACCAGAGTCCAGCTTTCACCCCTCCCAAACCTCACACTGTAGTTTCAACACATTTACTGCTCTGTTAAATCCTCACCTTTCCGATATACACTGTAAATGCTACACAGACCCCATAGTCTACCCTGGTGGCCTTGTAACAACACTGGCTGCTACTCTTAGAAGACACCTCTATGTCACAGAGGACAGGGACCTATGATCTTTTCAAGCGTTTGGGAAAGGGATATAGGAAAGTATTATGCAAAAAAAACCATTCAGGTGTCTACTTCAACCACCAAGTGGGGATATGAGGCCACCATTGCCTTCCAGCTTGAGGTCTCAGAGACCTCAGAAAAATGAGCTGTAATGAAATCTAGTGCCCGGGTTTTCAGCAACCCTGCATTGTGGAAGTCAGCCAGGAAGAGAGTGTGGGCAGCAATCTCCACAGAGAGGTCCCTGCAGAGGGCATCCTCACACATGACCTTTAAATGTTCCAGGCCATATTTATCAGCAGCTGTCAGTATGGCATCTGCTATGCTTTGGAGGTCTGGTACCTTCCCCGTGTAAATGAAGTCCATCATTCCCTTGAAGCCTTGCGGCTCCAGATCATTGATCTCAACCTGGTTTGTTCTTCTCTCCTTCATGTCATGTTCAAACATGGCTCTGAAAACTGGAGACTGAGCTGCTAAGATGCCATTATAAACCAGGAATTCTTGGCCAGATACCACCAAGCAGCAGTCTGTGAAGGGGGAATTCTCCCACTGTTCTCTTAGCTCATCTGCCATCCTGCACCTTGTAACTTTATATCTGGCTTCCTGATACGGTCACTGATGCTGAAGGAGTCTTGGAAAACCGTCACCTTGCAGAAGACAGTGAGCTCAGATTCGGGGAGAAGCCATTGCCCATGATCCAAGAGGAAATCTCAAAGAATGAACCTTGTGCATCCCCATTCATAGCCTGATGAGAACTTAAAGACTCTTCTGACCCTCATTCACAGGACAGTGTGCCCTCCAGTGCTTAAGATCCAGAACTGGAACTTTGGGCAAAGCACACACTTTGGACAGCTGAACAACACTAGGTAAACTGACAAGTAGTCTGTTCTTTCTAGATAGATGCCTTAGTGTGTAATCTCAATCACCATTGGTAGTTGCTTCCTATTGAAAAATTTGGGCTTCTAATAGGTTCCTGCATTTCTTCCAGGTAACAATGAAAGTTGCTGATGGTCCATCTGCAGCAGATAGTTTGTATGCTGTGTCATGTGTTGTTGTTCCAGGCCTTAGCTATCCTGTGTTCTGATACTTCTGCTGGAGGTAGTTTGAGGTTTAAACTGGATCCAAATCAAACAACTGGGATGTGTTTTATTCTCTCTGTGAGACACAATAATAGACTTGATTTAGAGTGTTAGGTTATGTTTCTTATGTGTTACCACTTCTATGAAGCTCTAACTTGGATGTGTGTGAAATTTTCAATTCAATATTAAAGATTAGTTTCACAGAAAACAGTCTGAAGCAATCATAGTATCCTCTCAGCTGGGAACTACATGTGTATTCCAAAAGCAGCAGCCAGCTTTGTAACCAAGACCACCTGAAGACTGCGGGACACTTGAAGGATATCCAGAGTATCTGAGGAAAGATATCATGTTGGCACAGCACTTTGATGCCCCTCGAAATGAGTTGAATCACGGGGATCACTGGATTCCAGGATACTTTTCCCTGTTGCTGGACCACTTTCCATTTGGTCCAATGAGTTGGATCCTGGGACTCCATTCAGTTGCTTGCCCCAAGTACATCTCAACAGGGTTTCTTTGGAAGAACCTGTCTGGACTGGACTGAACAGAGCTATGAGGAAGGATTTAGAGCAAAGGATGAAACAGTCATACATGTTTGCTTACGAGAGACAGAGAAAATGCCAGTTTTTTTTTTCTCCAAACTCAATTTACGGGCACTCGAGGGTTGACTCACTTGGCCAAAGCAATTGCTGCTCCTGCAGAGGACCAGTTCTTGAGTTCAGCTCTCTGCATCCCTGGGTGACTTCTCAAACATCTGTAATTGGAGACCCAGAGGATTGAAGTCCTCCTCTTGTGTCTATGGGTGTGTCCATCCCTGTTAACCAAAGGAAATATAAAGTGAATAAAAATTTCACAATCAGTTTCTGGATTCCATGGTTTTTCTGTTTGCAGAATCCCACTTTAGTCCATCCAGCTCTGCTCAACTGTGGAATTTTATACAGAATCCTTAGGGCTACTGCATTACCACGAGCTACCTGCTAGCCTGTGTCTTTTTATAGGCAAGTTAAGACCATTAATATTGAGGAATATGAATGACCATGGATTGTTCGTTTTTGTTTGCTTTAGATTTGTGGTTAGTTGTGGGATTTTGTGTGGAATTCCACCCCATTTATCTTTGGCTGCTGGTAAAGTGGGATTATCTATTGCCTATGTTTTTCTGGTTGCAGTTAACTTCCTTGGGTGGGAGTCTTCCCGCCACACCTTTCTTGAGGCCTGGATTAGTGGCTATGTATTGTTTAAATATGGATTTTTCATCGATTATCTTGCTTTCTGGATCAGTATAGATTGAAAACTCTTCTGGCTGCAGTAATCTGGGTTGGCATCCATTGTCTCTTAGTATTGGTAGAATATCTATCCAGGACCTTCTGGCTTTTAGTTATTCCACAGAAGAGTCAGGTATAATTCTAAGAGGTTTGCCATTATATATTCCTTGATGTTTTTCCTTAGCTGCTTTTAATGTTGTTTCTATATTCTGTGTGTTTGGGGATTGAATTTTTATGTGGTGAGGGAACTTTTTTGTGGGCCACTCTATTTGGTGTTCTGTAGGCTTCTTAGACTTCCATTGGCATGTCTTTCTTTAGGTAGGGAAAGTTTTCTTCTATGATTTTGTTGAATATGTTTTCTGCATCTTGAGTTGCGTTTTTCACCTTCTTCTATAGCCATTAATTTTAAGTTCGACCTTTTCACGGTGTCCCCTATTTCGTGTATATTTCGTGTTAGGGATGGTTGCCTTAACATGTTCTTTGATCGATGATTCTATTTCTCTTAAGACATCTTCAATGCCTGAGATTCTCTCTTCCATGAGTTGTATTCTGTGATTATTCTTGCATCTGTACTTCCTGATCATATACCCAGCTTTTCTATTTCCAGCACTCCCTCAGCCTTTGTTTTGTTTATTGTCTCTACTTCATTTTTCATGTCTTGAACTGTTCCCTTCATGAATTTGATTATCTTTTTTCTCGGCTTTCTTTCAGGGAATTGATTGTTTCTTGTAGTTTTTGGTTTGTTTTTTCTCCTATTTCTCTAAGGCATTTTTCCAATATCTCTTTGAGGGCTTCTATCATTTTCATGAAGTTGTTTTAATAGTCATTATCTTCTGCTTCATCTCTGTTGTGATGATCAGTTCTTGCTAGTGGAGAGTCCCTAGACTCGGGTGCTGTCATATTGTTTTTTTTTGTTTTGTTTCTGTTGTTCAATGTGTTTTATATTCTCTCCTTCCTATCCCTCTTTCTGTTGAGTGTAGAAGTCTATTCCTCTCCTGTTGTGTCAGGACCAAGGTTTCCTTCCAGTGGGTGCAAACATGTCCAATACTGTGATGTTTCTGCTGCTCCGGTGCATGTAGCCGGACTAGAACCGGGGTCTCTGCAGTCCTTGGGTGGGGTGGATCCCACAGGGATTTCATCAGCAGTGAGCAGGGCCAATGAGACTCAAATTAACTATCGTGTTGGTCTTTTCCCTGCCTCTCAGAGATCTTGTCCAGAAAAAGGTTTTCAGACCTACCTAGGAGTGTGGTTAGTGAATATCCTAAATCCTTCTCCTGTCAGTCACTTAGAATGAGTGTCATTATGTCATATACTCCCTCGTCCACAGATAGGTTCTGTCCTGTTCAAAGGCAGAACTGCCATGATGAATTCTAATTTTAATGCATGGTGGTCTAATAAGACACATGGGGTTATTTCAATTTTTTGTAATTGTTAGGTTTGCTATGTTGCCAAGTATGTGATTGATTTTAGAGAATGTGACATGTGGCACTGAGAAGAAGGTAAATTGTTTTGTATTTGGGTGGAATGTTCTATAGATATCTGTTTAGTCCAATTTTGCCACAGCTTCTATTAGTTCTTTTGTTTCTGTGTTAAGTTTCTGTCTGGCGTTCCTGTCCAGTGCTGAGAGTGCGGTGTTGAACTCTCCCACTATAAGTGTGTGTGGTCTTATGTGTGATTTGAGTTTTAGTAATGTTTCTTTTGCAAATGTGGATGCCTTTGTATTTGAGGCATAAACGTTCAGAATTGAGACATCATCCTGATGGATTTCTCCTGTGATTAGTAGGAAATGACCTGCTTCATCTCTTTTAACTGATTTTAGTTTAAAGTCCAATTTATTGGATATTAGCATTGCTACCCCTGCTTGTTTCTTGGGTCCATTTGATTGGAAGATCTTTCCCCAACCTCTAATTCTTAGGTACCGTTTGTCTTTGAGGTTGAGTTGAGCTTCTTGTATGCAGCAGAATTAAGGATTCTGTCTTCTTATCCGGTCTGCTAATCTGTGTCTTTCTATAGGGGAGTTAAGACCATTAATGTTGATGGATATTTATGACCATTGATTATTGTTCATTCTTATTTGTTTTTGATTTGGTGATGTTGGAGAGGTATTGTGTGGGATTCTATCCCTTTTTCCTTTTGACTGTTGGTAAGTCAGGATTATCTATTTCCTATGTTTTTCTGTTTGTAGTTAATTTCCCTGGGTTGCAGTTTTCCTTCCAGTACTTTCTGTACGGCTGGAATGGTGGATATGTATTGTTTGAATCTGGTTTTGTCATGGAATATCTTGTTTTTCCATCTATAATGATCGAATGCTTTGCTGGGTATAGTAGTCTTGGCTGGCATCCATGGTCTCTTAATGTAGGTAGAATATCTATCTATCCAGTACCTCTTGGATTTCAGAGTTTCCAAGGAAAATCAGGGGTGATTCTGATGGGTTTCCCGTTACAGGTTACTTGACATTTTCCCTTTCCTGCTCTTAATATTTTCTCTTTGTTGTGTATGTTGGGTGTTTTGATTATTATGTGGCGAGGTGACCTTTTTTTTTTTGGTTTAGTCTATTTGGTGTTCTGTAGGCTTCTTGTGTTTTCATTGGTATGTCTTTCTTTAGGATGGGAAAGTTTTCTTCTATGATTTTGTTGAATATGTTTTCTGCGCTTTGAATTAGATTTCTTTACCTTCTTCTATACCTATTATTCTTAGGTTTTGTCTTTTCATTGTATCCCATATTTCCTGGATATTTCCTGGATTTGTTGGACTTAAGATATTCTTTGTTTGATGAATCTTTTTCTGTTAGTGTGTCTTCAACTCTTGAGATTCTCTCTTCCATCTCTTGTATTCTGCTGACTATGCTTACATCTGTAGTTCCTGATCATTTACCCAGCTTTTCTTTTTCCAGCTTTCCCTCAGATTGTTCTTTCTTTATTGTCTCTATTTCAGTTTTTAGGTCTTGAGCTGTTTCCTTGAGAGATTTGTTGATATCTTGTATTTTTTGGTTAGTTTTTTTTTTCTTACATTTCTTTAAGGGATTTTCTCATGTCTTCTTTGAGGTCCTCTATCATTTTCATGATGATGCTTTTAATGTCATTCTCTTCTGGTTCATCTGCATAGTGATGTTCAGGTCTTACTGGTGTATGGTTCCTATTCTCCTCCGATGGTGTCATATTGGGTTTTCTGTTGTTGGATGTGCTTTTACCTTGTCCTCTTCTCATCCTTTCTTCTGGTGTAGCAAGAGTTTCTTGTTTTCCTGGTGGTTGTGGGACCAAGGTTCTCTTCTGGTAAATGCAAACAGATCCAATACTCTGATGTCAGTCCTCTTCTGGTGAATGGAGGTGTCATTGTTACCTGGGTGTCCGCAGTGTTCAGGCGTGCAGAGTCCTCCCGGGCCGGCAGTTGGAAGCAGAGCTGTCACCGGGCCTTGGTGTGTGGGATCCCGCTGCCGAACTCCGTCTGGCTCGCAGGTCGCTTGTGTCAGATGACTCTGAGCAGCTATGACGAACAGTAGCTGGAAACAGCTCCTGGACTACCTGGGCTGGCAGATGGAGGCTGGGCTGCCCCTGGGTGTTTGGAACCTGTTGCTGCCGAACTTGGTCCAGCATGCAGGTGGCTTGCCTCAGATGACTCTCTTTCTTCCATTTCTTTAAGGGACTTTCCCACATTCTCTTAGAGAGCTTCTATCATTTTCATGAAGTTATTTTTATGTTCCTTCTCTTCTGCTTCATCTGCAATCACACTGCCAGAAGACCTAGGAAAGAAGGAGGACCCCAAGAGAAGATTGCATATTACCTCCAATAAAGGAATGGGAATGAGATAACTTGAACAAAGTAGATTCACAGGGCATGGGTGGAGAGGAAGGAGGTGGGAAGGGAAGAAGGATGGGGGGAGGAGAAGAAGTGGCCTGAGTGAGGGGAGCAATAGAGTAGGGTAAGAAAGGAGAAGCCTTGATAGAGGGAGACAAAGCAGGTATAGAGATAAGTCTGGCACAGGGGAAATGTTAGGAGATCTACAGGAATAACCCCAAAAAAGAATCCAAGCAGTGGTGGAGGAAATGCTATTGATTCCCTTCCCCTATATAGTGGGATTGGGGTCTACTTTGGTTACCATTCCTAGCGCCTTCATCCAGTAGCTGTTCGAAGCAGAAACAAGCACCCTCAGCTGATCACTGAACCGTACCCCTGGAATCGAATTGTGCAGAGGGAGGAGGGATGAGCAAAGGAGCCAACACGGTGCTGCAGAAACCCACAGAAACAGTTGACCAGACCTAGTGAGACCTTGGAAACCTTAGTCATAAGGCTTTGGAAACAGCATTGGAGCCAACCAAGCCCTCTGAATGTGAGTGCCAGCTAGGAGGCCAAAACAGTCTATGGGACCTCTAACAGTGGGGCCAGTGTTTATCCCTAGAGCACAAATGGACTTTGGGAGGCCATTCCCTATGGAGAGATACTATTGAAGCCCAGATACAGCAAGGAGGACCTAGACGCTCCTCCAAATGATATAGCAGACTATAAAGGTTCCTGGTGAAGGGCCTCAGTATCCCTGGGGGAGAGTTTGGGGATGGGTTGAGGGTGGTGGGCAACATGGGCAACATGGGAGTTCAAGGGAATTTGGGGATGAATATGTAAATATGAGTAGTCATTAAAGAATTTAAAAAAGAAAAAACAGAAAATTCCCAGCTTATATTGACTGACTTTTAACATGATTGCTGTTGAGTAGGAGACTGCCCACTCACAGGAGGTGAGCCCCTCTCCCTACAGGAAACAACTTCTAGGCATTTGTTTAGTAGTTTAGAATGGATCTCTGCTCTAATCTCTCTGTGTGTCCCTCAATTGAGTCTCTATCTGTATCTCTCTGCCTGACTATCTCTCTTATTCTCTCACTATGTGTCTCTTTTTTAGTGTCACTACGGTTCTTTCTTCTATGTTTCTCTCTCAGTGACATGCTGCATCTCTGTCTGTCTGTCTGTGTCTCTGTGTGTATCTCTGTCTCTCTCTGTCTGTCTATATGCATCTCTCTCTATCAATCTATCTATTCATAGTCCCCACCCATGTGCTTTTCTATTTAGAATTAATATATATGTGTCTGCTTGTGTGTATCCTTGTAACACATTTGTCTATCTCTGTTTATCTCTATGTAAGTCTCGAATTCTTTCTGTGTCTGTCTCATTTTCTGATTCACTGGATGTCTCTCTTTTCTTCTCTTTCTCTCTTGATCACGCTTTCTCTGTCTCTTTCTGTGTTTTGCTCTCTATGTATGTGTGCATCTCCCTCTATGTCTCTGTCTAACTCTCTGCATGTTTAACTATCTCTCTTACACCTGTACTTGTGCAAGTGTGTCTGCATTTGTTTCTATATATTCTTGTCAGGTGGCTCTCCTCCAATGACCAGAGATTTTCTGTGGTATGAGGACACTCCTGTAGTTCATGACTTGAGTTTCATCCTGTGGGAGATGTGAATTATTTGGTTACAAATGTCACCCAGAAAAACACCTACATGAAATAAAACTTCTGCCCATGGCATTCTTGGGATGAGAGAGTACATAAATAGAGCCTGTGCTTTCTGCCTTGTGTCTAACAGTTCTTCCAGGAGAGGCTGCCCCAACTCTCCAAAAGCATGCTCATGGGAGGTCAGGGCCATGAGTTATATGACTTTTCTTAGAAATGAGTGGCCATGCAGTGATAGCCTAGCTTCATTTCAAGTGACATATTTGAGGGGAGGGGTAACTCCCACACTCACCCTAAACTCACACAGAGAAGAGTCACAGTTAGTACCAGTTATCCTAGTGTAATAAGTGCGTAACTGAGAAAACAACTTCTCAGGGATCAAATCAATTGATTGACATATCCTGTAAAGAGATGAGGAGCAGCATTGGAGCCAGACTTTCAGGAACCTGGGCTGAGAACTACTGAGTTATTGATTCTTTGAGGGTAACTTCATGTGTCCTCTAGCCCAGTGAGTCCCTTCAGACATCATGAACTGGAGAGAGATGATAGATGTAGGGAGCATTTTACAGATCCACTTTTGAGGAGGAGCCATCCAAAAACCTTTTTTTTTCAGTACCACACGCAATGATACCACCAACAATAAATCCAAAACAAACAAGAACCAACGAACAATGGACATTAATATCCCTAAATGTCAATGGTCTTAACTTACCCATAAAAAGATATAGGCTAACAGAATGGATACGAAGACAGAATCCATCCTTCTGCTGTTTACAAGAAACACACCTCAACTTCAAAGACAGGCGATACCTCAGAGTAAAAGGATGGGAATAGATTTTCCAATCAAATGGGCTCAAGAAAGAAGCTGGTGTAGCAATCCTAATATCTAACAAATTGGACATTAAACTAAAATCAATCAAAAGAGATGAACAAGGGCATTTCATACTCATCACAGTAAAAGTCCATCAAGATGAAATCTCAATCCTGAACATCTATGCCCCAAATACGAAGGCACCCACATTTGTGAAAGAAACATTACTAAAGCTCAAACCACACATAAAACCACACACACTTATAGTAGGAGACTTCAACACCCCCCTTACGCCACTAGACAGGACCACCAGACAAAAACTTAACAAAGAAACAAAGGATCTGAAAGAAGTTATGACCCAACTGGGGTTAACAGATACCTATAGAGCATTCCATCCAAACTCAAAAGACTATACCTTCTTCTCAGCACCACATGGCACCTTCTCTAAAATTGACCACATAGTAGGCAACAAAGCAAACTTCCATAGTTACAAAAGAATTGAAATAACCCCCTGTATCTTATCAGACCACCATGCATTAAAGATAGAATTCAGCAACAATACAAATGGCAGAAAACCTGCAAACTCTTGGAAAATGAATAACACCCAATTGAACCATTCCTGGGTTGAGGAAGAAATAAAAAAAACAAATTAAAGACTTCCTAGAATCTAATGAGAATGCAGACACAACATACCCAAACTTATGGGACACTCTGAAAGCAGTGCTAAGAGAGAAGCTCATAGTGCCCACATGAAGAAACTGAGAAAAGTCACATTACAGAATTGACAGAACAACTGAAAGCACTAGAGCAAAAAGAAGCAAACTCACCAAGGAGGAGTAGATGCCAGGAAATAATCAACCTGAGAGCTGAAATCAATAAAGTAGAAACTAGGAAAGCAGTACAAAGAATCAATGAAACAAAGAGTTGGTTCTTTGAGAAGATCAACAAGATAGACAAACCTCTAGCCAAACTAACCAAAAGGCAGAGAGAGAGCATGCTAATTAACAAAATCAGAAATGAAAAGGGGGATATAAAAACTGACACTGTAGAAATCCAGAGAATCTTCAGGTCATACTTTGAAAACCTGTACTCTACAATATTCGAAAATCTAATGGAAATGGACAGTTTTCTGGATTAATATCACTTACCAAAATTAAACCAAGATCAGATAAACAGTTTAAATCAACCCATAACCCCTAATGAAATAGAAGCAGTCATCAAAAGCCTCCCAACCAAAAAAAGCCCAGGACCAGTTGGCTACACTGCAGAATTCTACCAGAAATTCAAACAAGAGCTGAAACCAGTACTCCTCAAACTCTTCCGCACAATAGAAGCAGGTGGGATATTGCCAAACTCTTTCTACAAGGCTACAATCACTTTGATACTCAATCCACACAAAGATAAGACTAAGAAAGGGAACTACAGACCCATATCCCTTATGAACATCGATGCTAAAATACTCAATAAAATATTGGCAAACCGAATCCAAGAACATATCAGAGAAATCATCCTCCATGATCAAGTAGGCTTCATCCCAGGGTTGCAAGGATGGTTCAACATACGAAAAAACATCAATGTAATCCACCATATAAACAAACAAAAAAAAGAAAAAACACATGATCATCTCATTAGCTGCTGAAAAAGCCTTTGACAAAATCCAACATCCCTTCATGATAAAGATCTTGGAGAGAACAGGAATAACAGGAACATATCTAAACCTGATAAAAGCAATATACACCAAACCAATAGCCAACATCAAACTAAATGGAGAGAAACTCAAAGCGTTTCCTCTAAAATCAGGAACAAGATAAGGCTGTCCACTCTCTTCATACCTCTTCAATATTGTACTTGAAGTTCTAGCTAGAGCAATAAGACAAGAACAGGGCATCAAAGGGATACAAATTAGAAAGGAAGAAGTCAAACTTTCACTATTTGCAGATGACATGACAGTCTACATAAGTGACCCGAAAAACTCTACCAGGAAACTCCTACAGCTGATAAACACATTCAGCAAGGCAGCAGGATACAAAATTAACTCAAAAAATCTGTAGCCCTACTGTATACAGATGATAAACTCAATGAGAAAGAAATCATGGAAACATCACCTTTCACAATATCCACAAGCAACATAAAATATCTGGGGGTAACACTAACCAAAAAAGTGAAAGACCTGTACAATAAGAACTTTGAGACTTTAAAGAAAGAAATTAAAGAAGATACCAGAAAATGGAAAGATCTCCCATGCTCTTGGATAGGTAGAATTAACATAGTAAAAATGGCAATCCTACCAAAAGCAATCTACAGATTCAACACAATCCCCATCAAAATCCCAACACAGTTTTTCACAGACATTGAAAGAAAATACTCAACTTTATATGGAAAAATAAAAAACATAGAATAGCCAAAACAACTCTTTACAATAAAGGATCTTCTGGAGGCATCACCATCCCTGACTTCAAGCTCTACTATAGAGCCATAGTTCTGAAAACAGCTTGGTATTGGCACAAGATTAGACAGATAGAGCAATGGAATTGAATTGAAGACCCAGTATTAAACCACGCACCTACCAACACCTTATTTTTGACAAAGGTGCTAAATCTATACAGTGGAAAAAAGATAGCATCTTCAACAAATGGTGCTGGCACAATTGGATTCAGACATGCAGAAGATTGCAGATTGATCCATACCTGTCTCTATGCACGAAACTTAAGTGCAAATGGATCAAAGATCTCTCCATAAATCCATCCACACTGAATCTTCTAGAAGAGAAAGTGGGAATTACCCTGGAACAAATTGGCACATAGACCGATTCCTGAACATCACACCAGGAGCACAGACACTGAGGTCTGCAATCAATAAATGGGACCTCCTGAAACTGAGAAGCTTCTGTAAGGCAAAGGACACAGTCAGTAAGATAAAATGATCACCCACAGAATGAGAAAAGATCTTCACTAGCCCCACATCTGACAGAGGGCTGATTTCAAAAATATACAAGGAGCTCAAGAAGCTAGCCACCAAAACACAAAACAATGAAATTAAAAAGTGGGGTGCAGAACTAAAGAGAGATTTTTCAACAGAGGAATCTGAAATGGTTGAACGACACTTAAGAAAGTGCTCAAAATCCTTGGCCATCAGAGAAATGCAACTCAAAACAACTCTGAGATACCACCTCACAACTATCAGAATGGCTAAAATCACAAATACCAATGACAACCTATACTGGAGAGGATTCGGAGAAGAAGGAACACTCCTCCATTGCTGGTGGGAATGTGAACTTGAAGACCATTCTGGAAATCAGTATGGCAGTTGCTCAGAAAAATGGGAATCACTCTACCTCAAGATCCAGCCATAGCTCTCTTGGGTATATACCCAAATAGTGCATGTTCATACAACAAGGACATATGTTCAGCCATGTTCATAGCAGCATTGTTTGTAATAGCCAGAATCTGGAAGCAACCTAGATGCCCCTCAACTGAAGAATGGAAAGAGAAAATGTGGCACATTTATACAATGGAGTACTACTCAGCAGAAAAAAGCAAAGGAATCTTGAAATTTGCAGGCAAATGGATGGAACTAGAAGAAACCATCCTGAGTGAGGTAACCCAATCACAAAAAGACAAACATGGTATGTACTCACAATATATATGATTTTAGACATATAGCAAAGGTTTACCAGCCTATAATCCTCTTCATTAAAGAAACTAGGAATCATGAAGGACTCTAAGGGATAAATAGCCCCCAGGAATAGGAAGGGGCAGGAACTCCTGAGCTAATTGAGAACATGAGGGTAGGGGAGAGGGTGCTGCCAGAATAAGAGCACAAGAAGAACAGTGGAGGAGAGGAAATGGAGGAGCAGAGATATTGAGTAGGGGGAAGAAGAGAGGAGAGAGATCAGGATGAGAGATACCATATCAGAGGGAGCCACTATAGGTCCGAGAAGAGATCTGGAACTAGGGAGATCTCCAGAGACCTACAAGGATGACACGATCTGACAGTCCGAGCAGTGGAAGAGAGGATAGCCTAGAAGCCCTTCCCCTAGAATGAGATTGATGACTACTCTCTATGCTATCCTAGAGCCCTCATCCAGTGGCTGATGGAAGCAGAGATAGACATCCAGAGAAATACACTGAGCTGAAATCTGGAACCTAGTTGATGAGAGGGAGGAATGAAGATCTAAGGGGTCTGTACCAGGTTGGAGAAACCCACAGAAACAGTTGGCCTGAAAAAGGGAAAGCATATCGACCCCAGACCTGTCTGGGAGGCTAGTGCAGGACTGATCCAGCCCCCTGATCATGGATTCCAATGGGGAGACCCCTGCACTCCAGGGAGCCTCCAGAGGTGGACTGGCATTTAGCCCTGGTGTGTGTGGGGGGACTTTGAGAGCCCATCCCACGTGAAGGGATGCGCTCTGTCTCTGGACACATGGGGAGGGCCTTAGGCCAAGCACAGGAAGATTTGGTGGACTTTGTGGAGGCCCTGTTGGGGGCCCTACCCTGCCTGGGAAGGGAAAACAAGCCTGTTCCCTAACTTGAATTAATAAAAATAAAAAAAGGGAAACAAAAAATTAAAACAATGTTATTTTACATACCAATAGCAGTTTACTCTAAATCCCCCGGCAATGCCCACTTCTCTCAACCCCAACCCCAATTCACTCCTCAGAAAGGAGAATTCCCACATGGGAATCAACAAAATCTGTGACATCACTTGAGGTAGGAAAAAGACACTCCCTCATGTATGTAGGCTGAGCAAAGTATGTCTCCACAGGGAATGGGCTCCCAAAAGCTAGTTCATGAACTAGGTATAAATACTGGTTCCCTGCTAGTGGTCCCACAAACTTCCCAAGCCAAGCAACTGTCACCCACAGTCATAGGGCCTTGTTAAGTCTCATGCTGGTTTCCCAGCTCTCAGTCTGAAGTCAGTGACCTCCCACTTGATTCTTGCTTGGGTCAGCTGCTTCTGTGGGTTTCCCCATCAAAGTCTTGACTTCTTGCCCATATTATCACTCCTCCCTCTGTATGACTAGACTCCAGGAGTTTGGCCAGTGCTTAGCTGTGGATATCTTCATTTGCTTTTATCAGTTACTGGATGAAGGTTCTATGATGACACCTAATGTAGTCATCAATCTGATTTCAGGGAAAGAGTTGTTAAGGTACCCTCTCCATTATGACTTAGATTCTAACCCAGAGTCATGCTTATGGATTCCTGGGAATTTCCCTAGAGCCAGGTTTTGGGATAACACCACAACTGCTCCTTTTATCGAGCTAGCCCTTTCATTGCTCAGTTCCTCTCTGGCCTCCCCGACCTTGACCTTACCAGACCCTCATGTTCTCCTACCAGCTCCGCTGCTCTCCTCTGCAGTCCAATAACTCCATCAAACTTCACCTTTGCTACTAATTTTCACAGGGAATATTGTATATTTCCATTTTCTGGGGAGTGAGAATCCACATTAAGCTCTATTAGGGCCCTCCTTGTTTCCTAGCCTCTATGAGGTTATGGTCTATAGGCTGGATATCCTCTACTTTATGTCCAATATCCACTTATGAGTGACTTCATGGGATTCAGAGCTAAACAGATAATTCTTGAGACAAGAATATCACATGGCCAAAAGACAAATGAGGAGCTGCTCAATATCCTTAGCCATCAGGGAATGCAAATCAAAACTCCTTTAAGATGTCATCTTACACAGGCAGAATGCCTAAGCGTGAAACCATTAATGAAACATTATGCTGGAGAGGATGTGGAGTAAGGGGAACACTGCTCCATTGCTGGTGGGAGTTCAAACTTGTACAGCTATGGTGGAAATCTGGATGGCCTTTTCTCAGAAAATTGGGAATCAATCTACCTCAAGACATAGGAATACCACTCTTGGTATTCCTGGGCGTATACCCAAAGGAAGTACAACCATACCAAAAGGACATTTGCTTATTATGTTCATAGCGGCATTATTTGTAATGGCCACAACCTGAAAACAACCTAGGCGCCCCTCAACTGAAGAATGTATAAGGAAAATTAAACAATGAACTATGACTTAGGGGAAAAAATAATGACAATATGAATTTTGCAGGCACATGGATGTAACTAGAAAAAAACAATCCTTAGTGAGGTAACCCAAACACAGAAAGACAAACATGGCACTTTTAGCGTTTTTAACTGGTGACTTCTCTCCTCTTCAAATTTTGAACTCCCATGCTTAATCTGCAGGATTTTGAAAACGAGAGAGTATTCTGTTTTATCTCAGGAAATGTTCAATAGGTACTGAAGAGAAGGTTTTGGGATGAATCCTCTTCAAATGGTGATCTGTAAAATGCTCCCCACATCTGTCATCTCTCTCCAGTTCATGATGGAAGTCTGCAGGGACCCTTCTCTGTGGTAGGTTACCCTCCCCTCCAATGTGTCATTTGAAATGAAGCTAAGCTATCACTGCAAGGCCCCTCATTTATAAGAAAAATGCTCTAACTTGTGGTCCTGAGTTCCCATGAACATGCATCTGGAGAGTTGGGCAGCCTCTCCTTCGGGAAACTGTGAGCCCCCGAGGCAGAAAGCACCAACTGTGTTCATACAGTTTTGCATCTGAAGATTACCATCTGTGGAGGTTTTATTTTGGGTAGGTGGTTCTCTGGGTGACATTATAGAGACAAAGCATTCATGCCCCCACAGGATGAGGCACAGGTCTAGAACTACAGGAGTGTCTGTATCCCAGAGAAAATCACTAGTCATTGCAGAAGAACAACCTGACAGAAATACACAGAAACAAATGCAGACACACTTGCACAAGTACAGGTGTAGGAGAGATAGGTAAACATGCAGAGAGTTAGACAGAGACACATCAGGAGCTGCACTCACACACACACACACACACACACACACACACACACACACACACTCACACACACACACTCACACACACACTCACACTCACACTCACACACACACACACACTCACACTCACACACACACACCCAGAAAGAGAGATCAAGACACAGAGTGAGCAATATGGAAAGAGAAGGAAAGAGAGAGAGACATACAGTGACACAGATAATGAGACAGACACAGAACTTATGAGAGATAGACAGACATTAATATAAACAGAGTGATGAGAGTGTGACAAGGAGAGAGACACAGAGACAGATATATTCAATGTAAACAGACAAGCACATAGGTTGGGGTACATAAATAGGTGGATTGATTGAGAGAGATGCACAGAGACAGAAAGACAGTGATACATACAGAGAGACAGACAGACAGAGACAGTGTGTCACTGAGAGAAACAAAGAAGAAAGAATCAGAGTGAGACACATAGTAAGGTAATGAAAGAGAGAGATAGACAGAGAGAGACAGAGTTGATGGCACACAGAGAGATGTAGAGGTGAGATCCATCATGCACTAAATGACTGTCTAGACATTCTTTCCTGTAGGAGGAGGTGCTCATCTCCTGTAAGTGGGGAGTCTACTACTCAAGAGAAATTATATGGAAAGAGTCAGTCAATCTGAACTGGGAATTTTCTATCACAAAACAATAATGATATGTTTCCTTTTCCTGTTTTTAAAAACAAATTATCTGACTTCCTGATTTTTGTTTATCTAAAAGTGTTAGAAATGAATAATCCCAGTCCCCCATAAAGCAACTTGTAAAAATAGCAAAAGAAACCAAGGGAAGCAAATTCTTTCTGCTGAATGGATATGATTTTACCCTAACCTGGCTACAATACATACATGGACATGTTGTTTTCAGTCTTTGGTTCCTAAATCATCAGGAAGCTTGTTTGGGATTAACCTCTAAATCTATGACTCCAGTCTAATTTGGAAAGAGTTGTCAAAGCAGAACAAACAGTCAGGCAGAAGAAGACAAGTGAGGAGTGGCAAAGACCCAGCTTTTGAACTAGTTTCCAAGACAGACTGCATTTCTGACAAAGAAGAGGTTGAAGAACTGTTTCCCACTATCAAAAGACAGGCTTACAGTTCACATGGAGAAATTATTGATTCTCAACAAATCAGTTACTCTCTCATTTTTCAAAACCCATGAATCAGAGGCCTGGGGCCTACTTACTGTGGATCCCATTCCGGTGGGTCCAGCCCAACCAAAGACTGTCAGCCAGTGCCCTAGTCCCTTTCTTTGCCCATGAGATGAGGCAAGATAGGGCATGTTTCTGGCCTGCGTTCTGGTACCTGCTCTGAGCCACCTAAGGCCTGGAGACTATGTGGAAAGGATCCCATCCCAGTGGTGTCCAGACCACCAAGAGACTCCAGCCAGCTTCCTAGTCCCTTTCTCTGCCTAGGAGGAGAGGAAGAGGAGAACCACCAGACTATTGGACTTTCATGCAACCTCCAAAAGAGAACCTTAGTCCTGGACCCATGAGGAGGGGAAGAGACTCTTTCTGCACCCACTAGAAGAAGGCTTGGGAAGACAATATAAAAGATAAAAACCAATATGACACCACTGGATCTAGGGTACTCCATTGTGTAAATGTACCATATTTACTCCATCCATTCTTTAGTTGAGGGGCATATAGGTTGCTTCCAGATTCCAATTTAGGGTGTGTCCCCTAGTCTAAGATCGGGATTTAAGGTGTGTGTCTTGGGGCCTTGATATCCGTTTATCATGATAGTTCTTTTCTCTATATATTTTATTTTTTATTCATTCTTTAATTTACTTGTCTGTTTGTTTGTTTCTAGGTAGGTCTCAGGTAAACCAGGTTGACCTCAAACTCACTATTAAGCCAAGGCTGGTATTAAAGTCGTGGTCTTCCCATATCTGATTGTACACTGTAGATGTCTTGAGAAAAGATCAGCTTCTGTGTTCTGTGAGTGAGATAATGGTGTCACAGGGGTCCTAATGACCTTGGAAGAAATAATTAAAGAGTCAGAAAAAAGATCAACAGCCAAAATACTTTGACAATTGCGGCCTAAGAAAGATCAAGGCAAGGTAAGTGGTGTCCTCTAGAGGCCAAAACAGGGAAAGCCTCCAGTACCCTTTGGAAACCCTGACCTCAAGTCATCTAAACTAATCAATTCCTGTGCTTCTAGGCTGTTATCCATTCATTACAGCAGCGTTAGAAAACTATTACATATTATTCTGACTGAGCGGGTATTAGATGTAATGGAAAGGATAACCAGACTACAGTCCACAACCTTAGAGAAGCTAGGTAAAAAGGTGGACCCTAAGAGGGACACACATGGAGGATCCCAGGACGGAAAATAGTTAAGATCTCCTGGGTAAACTAGAAGGAGGGATGGTGAATGGAAATAAGAGGGATCAAGAACACCAAGTTGGGGGAAGATTACAGGGGGACAGCAATGAAAGAGATATCTTGAGAGAGGGAGGCATGACAGGGTTAGAGAGAAATCGGGTGCTTTGGAAATTCCTAGGAATCCAGAAGGATGACCCCCAGCTAAGATTCCTAGAAATAGTGAAGAGGATGTCTCAACCGGCCTTTCCCTTAAACCAGATTAGTGATTACCCTAATTGTCATCATAGAGCCTGTGTCTAGTAACTGATGGAAAGAGATGCAATGATCTGAACTGGTCAGAGTTCCAGGAGTTCAGCTGAAGAGAGGATGGAGGGATCATATGAACAAGGGAAGTCAAGAGCATGATGGGGAAAACCACAGAGACAGCTGACCAGAGCTAGTGGGAGCTCATGGACTATGAGATTATGGATTGACAGCTGGGGAACATGTTTGGGACTAAACTAAACCTTCTGAATATGGGTGACAGTTATGTGACTTGATCTCTTGGGGTGGGGCTGGCAATGGCACTAGGACCCATGCCAGGTGCCCATTCCCTATGGTGGGATACCTTGTTCCATCTTGATACAGCGGGGAGGGGAGTGGTATGCAAAATTGGTATGACATACTTTGTTGACTTCCTAAAGAAGGTCTTACCGCCTCTGAAGAGGCAGGGGAGGGGGTGTGTAGGAGAATGAAGGGAGGGGAACTAAGATTGGTAAGTAAAATGAAAAATAAAATTTTTAAGTAAACAACAGAAAGAAAATGCCTTAGGCAGGTATGAGTTCTCAGAACTAAGGAGGCAGAGGCAGACAGATCTGGGTGACTTAGAGGCCAGATTAATCTACATAGTGATTTCTAGTATAGCCCCAGCTGTGTATAGAGAGTCTGTATAACAAATTGTTGGGGGGGGGCATGAAAATGCGTTAGAGACAACCCTATAGACAGTCTGATGGAGGCATTTCTTAAGTGAGGTTCCCATCTCCAGATGACCATCGCTTGTGTCAAGTTCACACCCAGGTAGGTAGGACAGCTGCTTAGAGACCAGGTTTGTTTTAGTGACTGCTTAGCAACATATTGTGTGGGGGCTTAAGAAATCATATGATTGAGCTGGCGAGATTCTAATTCGGTTTAGAGTACTGGCTGCTCTTCCAAAAGGACCAAGTTAAGTTCCCAGAACCCACATGGAAGATCTCAATTATCTATTTTTCTAGTCCTAGGGAATCCTAAACCCTCTTCTGGACTCCTCTTCTATATGGAACACAATTTCTACACAAACATCAATGCAAAGAGCTATTAAATAAATAAATAAAATTTAAAAGGAAGTACAGTAGTCTTTTTGAGCTGTTTGCACATCGTTGAAAACCCAACTCTCCAGTGGGATGGCTTATAGCAGGAGGATAGTTAGCTTTTTCTGGGTTTGTCCCTGGTTCTAGGATGACTACACATGAGTGTAATGACAGCACACATTGGACCCTGCTACTAAAAGAGTAAAATTAAAGAAGACATGAAGTTAAAAGAAGGTGGGGATACATCGGAGGTGTTGAGAAGGAATATGAATAGGATCAAGATTCATTGCATGATTGAGTGAAATTCTCAGAGAATTAATAAGAAAAGTACATGGAAAAATAGTAATGTAAACAAACCAATGAGACTCCAACATGATGTTATGGATAAATTGTGCTCATTCACTGCTTGTCACCATGTTGGCAACTCCTCTATAAGTCAAGGTGCTGACAACCCATCACAGGTGAGTATAGGTGACTCAGAGCTCTACACACCTCCTGTCCTTTGATCTGCTTTCTGCTATGGTCTCTTCTTTCATGCTGGTAAGAAAGGAATTCAAAGACTGTGGTTTGATGTGGAATGAGAAACCTTATGGCCAGAGCCCATGATTCTTCTCAGATGGGCTCAGTTTCCCCTGTGAGGGCCAGCTTCCTCACACAACTCTCTGGTAGCCTAAGGGAGCACTGGGTTCACAATTTAGCCTTCTTTGTTTCAAATGAAGTGGTCAACCACAGACTTTTCAAATAACAGATTTGAGGTCGGAGGGACCTGAGTGAACCTAACCCACCTGGTGAAGAGACACAGATGGGAATTTTAGCCACTTGCAGGAAATCGAGGTAGAGAAACAAAACTGAATAACTCAAAACCAACTGATAGATGAATAGTACTGAGGAATGAGCCAGAGTTATGGAGGGCTAGCTTGGCAATTTCTGAGGTGACTGAATCATTCATCATATGTCAGTATTTTCTAGGCATAGAGAGTCTAACAAAGACAAGAAGAAAGAGATGAAAGATGTGGGAACCATTTTACTATTCACTTTCTAGAAGGGGAAACATCCCTAAGCCTCTTTTTTTGATATCTGGAAGATGTCCTGAACTGAATCTACAGACCAGGCTGGCCTGGAACTCACTGAGATCCACCTGCCTATGACTCCTATATGCTGAGAATAAATTGTACACACCTACAACCTGGTTAATTCTGATCCTGAAGCCAGAAGACACACATTTAATTGGGCCACACCTTCTTCTGAAAGCCTATAAAGGGACACTGAAGAAGGAGGCTGTTGCTCTCTGCCTGCTTGCCCTCACTATGCAGCAAGCCAATTCCTTCACTGGAATTAGAGAAACGTCTTCAGGATTCCAGCAGATACTGAAGACCAGCTGACAGGTCAAATCTGCTTGACTGATTAAGTACTGAATACTTGAACATTTACTTCACAGCTACACATAGGGGGGAATTGGCAGGACTGCAGCCATAAGGCATTCTAATGAGTCTCCTTTCTTCATATATAGATTCATTTTGTATGTTATGTTGCTCTGGAGAAACCTAGTACATTTTTTGAGATGAGTGTATAAAATGTCCCAAATGATTCAACAGTTGTGTGTAATTGTCAAAAACCAGTTACCCATTGACCTAGCATTTGATCTAGAAAAAAGTGGAGTGATGTAACTGTCTCTAATAACAGCCTAGACTGTCTTTTTGAAACTAATACTGAAATATTAGATAGAGAATTTCAGAGAGACTCATAGAAGTGAGAGCAGAGGGGAAAACAGAAGCTAAATATCTGAAATGTGTCTGATTGTATCCCACAGAATAAAGAGAAAACAAATCCTGGTTCTTCATTTTGGATCCTGTCCACCAGCCAAACTGCCATCTGCAAAAGTGTCAGGGGACCTGGCAGTCAAAACTGCAAGAGATTCTCCTACAGGTGGGCCATCAGCAACTTCCTTTTTACCCCAGGAGGATATTCAGGTAGCCATTAAAAGTCCAACTTTCTCATCTGGAGTCAATCACAAGCTGAAATGTTATTTGAGAGTACACCTGAAGGAGTTGTTTAAAAAAAAGCACAGGTTACCTGTCAGTTTACCTAGTGTTGCTCAGTTCTCCAGAGAGATATATTTGGGCAAAATTCCAGTTCTGGATCATAAGCACCTAAGGAGAGAAAACCCAACGTGTGATGTACCCAAGCATCTTTATGTCCTTGCCAGACTACCAGTGGGTTTTCAGAAAAGTTCATCCTTCCAGATTTTCTCTTTTCCTATGCACATTTGCTTCACCCAAGTCATGAGCTTACCCTCCTCTACAAAGTGAATACGGTCCTGCATTTTTGGACTGAAAATGTCACCCAGGATGAAGGTTCCAAGGTGCACGACAGCAGATGAGCTAGCAGTGCTGTGGGAGAATTCCCTCTTCAAAGAGTGCTGCCCGGTAGCTGGCCAGGAATTCCAAGCTCACCACGCAATCTTAACAGCTCACTCTTTCATTTTCAGAGCCATGTTTATACATGACAAAGAGGAGAACAAAAAGAACTGAGTTGAGATTCATGACCTGAAACCTCAGGCTTCAGAGGAATGATGGGCTTCATTTACACCAGGAAGGCACCAGACCCCACAGCATGGCAGATGCTGTGCTCACAGCTACTGACAAGTATGACCTGAATCGTTTGAAGGTCATGTGAGAGGATGACCTCTGCAGGGACCACTCTGTGGAGAATGCTGTCCACACTCTCATCCTGGCTGACCTCCACAATGCAGAGTTGCTTAAAGCACAGGTACTAGATTTTATTACAGCTCATGCTTCTGAGGTCTGTGAGATCTCATAGTGTAAATTAATAGCTGGGTGACATCCACACTTGCTAGCAGAACCATACTGCTCCCTGGCATCTGGAGCTGTCTTGCCGGCGAATCTGTAATGGTGGCCATACCCCTTTGGGCATGGCTTCAGGCAGGTGGAAGAAGAAAGAGGGAGGCTTGAGGTGTGGCTTCTTTTCATTCTTTTTGCTTCGATCTGCTGAAGCCATGCCCAAAGTGATGTGGCCACCATTACAGGTTTACTGGATAAGACCCCTTTATGATCTTCCACTTGAGCTAATAATATTTGTGGATTGTGTAAGTCCTTGTTTCCCTTAAGGGCCATTTTTAAGTGCTTTAAGTCATGTCCTTCTCTTCCAATCATTGTCTGTAGTTGAGAAATTTCCTTAGAAATTTCTACAGGTCATTAGGAGTTTGGGCTATAATAATCATATCCACCCCAGTGTCCACCAAACCAGAAATAACTTTATTTTTATTCTTACTTTCAACTGAGGCCTCTGATCCTTTAGAGAAGTATACCAAAATATGTGTTTTTTGTCTCTTCCATTCACGTTTGATTCATCATCCCTAGCCAAAATACCATCTAGGAAATGTACCATCTATTTGTACCAATAGGGAATGTACCATCTATTTGTCCTTGAGAGATTGTTCTCCACAATGACTAGGAATGGCCAGACACTTCTCGATGTGGTGGCCTTCAAGATGCTCCTCAAGGAGTTTCTCAATTGTAACGGGTTTCCTTGTAAGTCTCTTGTCGATCTACATTCATTGGTCCAGAGTCTGTCCTTACCACGTCTCCTACATAATCCAGGAGGTGGAAGCCTAATATATGAGACATTCTTGGAATTTACTTGCCTACACTTCCTCCTCCTATATCCTATTCAGCCACAGTTAAAACACCTATTATTCTGATGCATTCTTGACCCTCTGGGAATTGCTCTTCCTAACAAAGTTCCTGTTTCAGTACAGTTACGGGCCTCTTGTTGTCTTGTTAGAGGTTTAGGGTTTGCTTCTCCTTCCCAAGCTTCTGAATCTTGGACATTAGACTTCAGATTAGTTATATGCAAGACCCACTCTTCCAGTGATGCTGATCTGGTCTATAAAGGCAAAAGTATCCTTTTGCATAATGGATTTGCATTTTCATAGGCTAGAGATTGTATGAGTATTTTTCTAGAGTCTAAATTTGCTACCTGCAAATCTACTGCCCTAGATAGTTTTCATAAAATCAGTGAACTGTTCTGTTCCTCTCTGTGCTATATTAGTATAGGATTCTTCTCTTTTTCCTGGTTCACAAACCTTGTCCCAGGCATTTAATGCTGCTGTCCTGCATAAGGACAATATGGGCTAATCATATCCAGCTTGAATCTGTGGGTCAGCATAAAGAATGTCACCAAGAAGCTTACATTGGGGAGATTCATAACCTTTCTTTAAGGCTTGAAGCTCCAGGGCTTTGCTTGCTCTATCCATAAAGGCCTCCACTCTATTTGAGACAAATCTTCAAGCACAGATGATATTATGCATCCCAATCTAAGGGCATTACTCTATTAAAAGTTGCCCACAAATTTAATATTTCTTTGATATAAGGCCTATGGAGACCATATGAGATAACAGACCCCTTAATTCTTTTCAAATCTTTTAGTTGTATTGGATCCCATTTAAATTCGACATGGATTTTCGATAGTTTTTGATGGCAGTTTTTTTGTCATAGTCACTGGAAGACCAGTGGTGTATGCATAACAAACTTAACAAGGTTTCCCTGATGTTTGACTGGAATAGGTGCAGCAGACTGGGAGGAATCCATTTCGGAGTCATCCAAGGCTTGGAACCAGGCAACCACTGTCTCATGCACAGGTTGAATCTGGGGAAACATAGAAGATTCTAAGAATTTTATAGAATCACTAATTTGTCTTGTTTCTTCATTTGTGTATGCTTCTAAACTGTTAATATTCTCCTCCATAGATAGTATCTGAATGGCATGTAAATTACCTTATAAATATGCAATCCTAGACTCCAACTTTTGGCCTGTGGCAGTACACTCATGAGTCATGGAGCAAATTGTCTGTGCCAGTTTGCGAATCCTGTCGTGGTTCTTAGCTCTCTTTCCATTTAAGGCATCAGCCATGGGACAAATTTTGGTTTCTTTTGGCCATGAGTTTGTTCTACCTGTGTTAGTAATGTAGCTGGTCCAGACTTAATATCCTCAACTTCTTTACATAAAAGTTTCATGTCTTGCATTTCAGGGATCATGTTTTCCTGGATGGATTTTATATCTTGCATACAACTTTCTAAGCTGCCCATAATTCATATAGGTTCTTTTTCCTTTTCCCAGTGTGTCAGTCCTCTGGTTAGAGATATCACATTAGCTATGAAGTTGATTAGGGTTTCTCCCTACATGATGCAGTCCAGCTAATCCCACAATGGCTAGTTGTAAAGGGAAAGTCCGAGAATCCAGTGCTTACTCAGTCCAGAAGTTTGGATGTGTCTCCTGGTCTACAGTTATGTGCTGGAATTCCAACAAGTATTCTGTAAAGCCACTGAAAAATGGACTTGTAGCAAGGTGAGGGCAATCAGGCAGAGTGCAACAGCTTCCTTCCTCCATGTCCTTTTATATGCTTCCAGCACAAGGTATGTTCAAATTTAGGGTGTGTCTCCCAGCCTCAAGATCTCCTTTAAAGTTGTGTGTCTTTGGGCCTTGAGATCCAGGGTAAATGTTTGTGTCTCCCCACCTTCAGATTTTCTGTTTCAAGTAGACTTGCCTACTTGATCTTCTGCAAAACATTTCTTAGAGTTGCCCCCTCCATTTTAGGATTTTAGTTAATTCCGGATGTGGTCTAGTTGGCAACCAAGAAAAAGCATCACAAGTGCAGTTTGTTTACTGTAGTAAATTTTCCATAAATGAAGGAATGGTGTTCTTTCCTACACAGCTGTTCCTTACTCTTCTCGTATTGTTATAAGATTCCTCCCAGACTGCTGGTAGTGCTACAAGCTTTTAATACAATCACTTGGAGGTTTAGGCAGGAAAATCTCTGTGAAATCAAGGCCACTCTGGTGTATCGAAGGGGTAGCAGGACATCCAGAGCTGTTACACAGAAAATCCTTGTCTTGAAAAAATTCTTCCTGTTAATTTGGACAAGCAAGAGTGGCTTATTGCCACTCAGTGGTCTCAGTGTTTGAAATATAGAGTTCAGGGTGGAATAATACCTATAGGCTGGCAGGAAGCAAAGCCAGCCCAGACACTCTTAAATTAGCTACCTTTTTCCTGTTTTGTATTTCCAGACTCACAGTACCAGGGATGACTCCACCAAATTTCATTGATGGTCCTGCCTCTCCTTCTCAGTTAATCCTCCTTGGAAACACTCTTCCTTAATAGGGTGCTATGAGAAGATCCTAAATACAACTATTCCTTCAAGCTGACTGCCCAATTCAGCTTCTCATTACCTCAAAATTATTAATCCTTCACTTGTGAGTTCTGTCCTTTAACTTTGAACTTCTAGGCTTACTGTGCTAGGTCTACAAGGGAGACAACATTCTGCCTTTGAAAGGACACAGAATACATTCAAGAGGTACTGAAGAAGGGATTTTGAGATGATTTCCCTCAGAATGTCATCTTAAATGCTCCCCACTTCTATCACCTCTCTCCAGTGCATGGTGTCTAGAGGGACTCACTAGGCCTAAAGGACAGGAAAATAACCATGGTGATTCAATCCACTCACAAATTCCCAGCCTAGGTCTCCTAAAATTCTACCCAGAAGCTGCTCCTCCCTCCATAGAGGATAAATCAATCAATTGATTTTGATCCCTGAATTTTTGCATGTTTACTTTGGAATCTATTATAGATGGCTATATAGTAATATGAATGTCTCTTCTATATATGGTTTACAGTCAGGGTGATAGATACCCCTCCCCTCAAGTTGTCATTTGACAAGAAGGTAGGCAGTCACTGCAGGCCCACTCATTTGCAAAATAAGTGCTTTACATTGCCAGCCAAGAGCCCCCATGGACATGGTCCTGGAGAGGAGAGCAGCTTCTCATGGGGAAACTGAGAAACCCCACCAATGCTGCAGTACAGGAAATGTCCATAAGGTAAGTTACTACAGGAATGGGACAGGCAGAGCCTTAATTTCAGGCAGGTGGGTCTCTCTGTAGGACCTGGTACAGCCAAAGATTTCAGGCTCCCAACAAAGTCTTAATCAACTCAAGTGTATTCATCACCAGAGAAAGCCATTGGTGACTTAAACACATAGGAAGACATACAAACACACAAAAATGCAAGCACACATGCAAGAGAGAGAAAAGAGAGACAGATATACAGAGAGACAGAGAGACAGAGTGAAAGAGAGACAGACAGAGACACAGAAATACAGAGAATGGGATCAAGAAAAATGTCTTGATGTCTCCATGAAGTTTTCTTCCATGTCTTTCTGCTGTGGTACCACTCAGTGTACAGCCCAGGCCAGATGACTCATGATTCAATTCCCTCAGGCTCTGAATTGCTAGGGTCCGTAGGGTGTACCACATATACTTCATACACTTACAAGTATTTTTTACTATCTCTTCTTCCTATCTGTTCCAACCATATTACTATTGTCTATTTTATTATTTAAAAACTCAAGTATTTATATCCGGTCCTCAGAAGGCAGAGGTAGGCAGATCACTACGTTTTTGAGCCAACCTTGTCTATTGAGTGAGTCCAAAAACAGCCAAATCTATGTAAGGACACACCATTTCAAAAACAGTAAGAGAGAGAATGAAAATCAGGAGGAAAGTTATTTTTCATTATGTGTGTAGTGGTTAACATATTCAGTCAAGATACACTTGAGATGGACTTCAGAGGATTGCTTATGTAGAGGAAAGTTATTATGAATAGTAACTCACTAGAAATGTGTCAAAATAAGTATGTTTTCTCTCATGTAATAAATGTGATATTCTAAGCACCCCTGGCTGACTTAGGCCTGCATTGGTAAACTGAGGTGGCAGATATCTACAGAGTTTGATATTTCTGTCTTTGCATACTAAATGAGATTCCCTCTACAAAACAAAGACACTCTCAATCAAACCCTAACCCAATGTCTACTCCTTCAAATGTAGCTCTGTCCACAAAGGACAGATTCTGAAGCAGGAAACACTTGTGTCCTGTTGTAAATTATATTCAGGACATAAAAGCAATCTGTAGTGGAAGCCTGGAATACTCAGGAAGTTTAAGTGGATCAAGGGAATCACTTAATTGAGATGAGGCTGTTTTTTTTCTTGAGTGGCTTAATCTCTAAAACTTAAAAGAAACAAAAAATAAAGAAAAGGAAAAAAAGAAGAGTCCAGTTTTGCACAATTTTTAAACATAGTTGAGCAGAGACATGCTCATCAAGAAGATTATGTAAGTAATGAATAATGTGTAATAATTAATAAAATTAAGGGCTGAAATAAAGTTGTCTTCCCAGCCTCTAGATCCAGATTAAGGGCGTGTGTCTTCTTCCATCAATAGTAACCATTTCAAGTGGATCTGTCTACTTCAACTTACGCAATAATTGCTCACAGGTGTGCTCTGCACATTTGAGTATTGTTAATTTCAGATATTGCCAAGTTGAGAGCAAAGAATACCCATCTCAAGTGTGTTTACAATGAGTGCTGCTATAAACAGCATCAGGGAAGAAGGGTTCTCCTGCATATGTCAGTGGTCTTAGTTTTCACAGAATAGACATCAGATAAAGCACACATAAATGGTGATTGTGAAGCAGAGCCAGGAAGTCCTTATGGTGGCTCAGCTCTATCCTAATCTATATAACATCCAAAACCACAGTCACTGGATTACTCCAACAAACTGTAGTGGTGGTCCTTTGCCTGCTTCTCAGATGATCACGCCTAGAAAAAGTGTTTAAGGCCCATCTATGAGTGTGGTTAATGAATATCCTAAATCATTCTCCTGTCAATCACTTACACTGAATCTCAGTAGGTCATGTACTCCCTCGTCCACTGGTAGGTTCTGTCCTGTTAAACCACAGAACTGCCATGCTTATTCTTCTCGTCCCTAAAGGGAGAGATTATTCTCATTTCCATGAAAAGCAGACTATATTCAACAGAAACCATAGAGGAAGGTGCTTTAGATGGATTTCCTTCTGAAGTGCAATGATCAAAATAATCTGTACCAGTCATGTCTCTCCAGTTATCTTATCTTGAAGAGTACTTCTAAGCATGTACTACAAGGAAATAAGTTTATTGATTGAATCAGCACAGCCATTCCCAGTCTGACTCTCTGTAAATCTGGCTGCAACACTACTTATCTGTCGTTAGCACCTAATTCAATCAATTGGGTTTGGTTGCTTATTTTTGCTTCTTTTTGTTGGTAGAATTCTTGCAGGTGGCCACTTAATAGCACAGGTGATTCTTCACTAGGTGGATTCAGTTCATGGAAAGAGGTACTCCATCCCAGAAAACATTCCATTGAAGGGATTATATTTTTTAATTTCAAGACCCCATATTTGAAGGAAGATGCATTTCAGGAACTGTTGAATATATTCTAACCCTTTGCAAACCAGAATGCTCCTACAATTTTAAGCCTAGCAGAATAAGCCTGGGAGTTCAAAGATTGAAGAGGACAGACTTACAAGTGAGGGATGATTTATGAGGTAATGAGAAGCTTTATCTTGGCACTCAGCGTGAGCACTATGAGAGGTCTTTAGGGTCTTCTGTTAGCACACACTTAAGTGGATCAGAATTTGTTTTCAAGGAGTATTAACAGAACAGGATGGGCAAGACCACCAGTGAAATTTGGCAGAGCCATCCTCAGGACAGTGAGTATGAATGGAATGAAATTTAGGAAAGAAGACAGTCATTTTCAGAGAATCCTGCTTGGTTCTGCTTAATGCCCATCATAAAGGGTTTCTTCCATCTGGAGCTGCATATTGTGAACAATGAGAACACTGACAGAAATAAGTTCTATTCCTGGATCATGTTCATGGGAAGAATACATTTTTTCACAAACAGGTATTTCTGTGTAACAGCTCTGGCTGTCATAGAACTAATTCTTCATACCAAGCTGGCCTTGAACTAACAGAGAAATTCCTACCTGTGACTCCGAATTGCTGGGATTAAAGGTATATGCCACCACAGTGGGTTGGTAGGAATATTTAACAACATGAGAAGAGTAATAACAACTGTCTAGGAATGGAAATCATTTCTTTATTTATAGAAGAATAATTCGGGCAAGCAAAATGCACTTGTGATGGTTCTTCTTGCTTTCCATTTAGACCACCCCTGGAATTAACTAAAAAATCCTAAAATGGATGGTACAACTGTGAGCAATGGTTTGTATGAGTTGGAGTAGGAGATCCATTTGAAATCGCGATTTTGGAGTTAGAAAACCCAAGCATAAGAACAGGATCATCAGGCCTGAAGACACACACCTTTAATCCAGATCTTAGGCTAGGAGACACACCTTAAATTGGGATACACCTTCTTCTGAAAGCATATAAAAGGCATGCAAGAGGGAAGTTGAAGCACTCTGATGGCTTGCACTCACCTTTCAGCAAGTCCATCACTTCACTGTCATTAGAGAATACTTATATGAATTTCAGCATATACTGAAGAGCAGCAGATACATCCAACCTGAGTAAGTACTGGATTCTTATGCTTTTACTTCACAACTGACATTGTGTGATTAACAGGAATGCTGTCCTAAGTCATTCTAATGAATCTCCTATCTTCACACAGAGAGGTGTGTATAAAATGTTCCATATGATTCAACATTTGACTAAGATTTGATCTAGAAATGAAATCTGAATGATGTAACTTTCCATAGTAGCCTAAACTCTCTCCTCTGAAAGTAATATTGAAAGCTTGATAGAAAACTTCAGAGAGATATCCAAGTTTCCATCCCCATAGAAGTGGGAACAGAGGGGAAAACAGAAAATAAAAGACTAAAAGCTATCTGTGGTAGCATACATATAGCTTACAATTTATGAAGCCACTGGTGATCAAAATAGGAAAGCATTAGTTACCCAGAGAAGCCAAACAGACACTTTTCTTCTGAGGACTCAGGAGACAAAGGCAGATGGTTCTCTTTGTGTTCAAGTACACACAGGGCTACCTGAGATTGAAACAAACTAAAGGAGTAATCCAGCTCATGCCCTTTATCACAGCACTAGAGTGTATAAAATTAGGAGTGGGGTCTTCAGTAGTCAGTCTCAGGATTATCTCCTGTTAAGCTAAGGGGAGACAGCAGTGTGATGTTTGTTGAGAGCTAATAGAGCCTGATATAGAGGCAAGAGATAGTTATGGCTTGGATGCTTTGCCTTGCTGATCTTCAACTTGAAGCTTGAACCCCAATATGAGTCTCTCAGGATTTATTTTCCTTGTTAAAGATATCTGTAATTGTGACCCCAGGTTGAAGAAGAAACCGTCCTATTGCTTCATTATTAGATCCATGTTAACTTTCAAACTAACACAGTAGAAATGACAGAAGACTGGGAAGCAGAGAGATGGGGCTACACAGAGATCAGTGTCCAGAAATTCTCCTACAGTTGGACTTTAAGGAAGTTCGGATTCTTGCTTCAGGAAAGAGGGGACGCCATTAAAAGTCCAACCTTCTCATCCAGAGCCAGTGACAATGACAAATGGTGCTTGTAAGTACTGACAAACAGGTTCGACGAAGAAAGCAAGGATTACTTGTCTATTCTCCTAACGTTGCTCAGCTGCCCAAAGGGCCCAGCATAGGCAAGATTCCGGTTTTGGATCATGAGTGTTGACAGAGAGAAATCCAAAGGAATGATAAGCCCAAGATTCTTCAAGTTCACGCCAAATCAACAATGTGGATTCAAAAAGTTTATCCATAGAGATGTTCTCTTGAGTCTGGAGTCTTGGCTTCTCCCAGACAATGAACTCACTGTCTTATGTGATGTGGACCTGGCGATCCAAGACTCCTTCATCAACTCTGAGGAGAGCACGGTGCCAGGTATCCAGGTTCCAAGGTGCACGATGGCAGATGTGCTAGGACAGCTGTGGGAGAATTCCCTCTTCACAGACTGCTGCCTGGTGGTAGCTGGCCAGGAATTCCAAGCTCACAAGGCCATCTTAGCAGCTTGCTCTCCAGTTTTCAGAGCCATGTTTGAACATGACATGGAGGAGAGAAGAAAAAACCACGTGGTGATCCAGGATCTGGAGCCCCAAGTCTTCAAGGCAATGATGGACTTCATTTATAACGGGAAGATAACAGTCCTCCTCAGCATGGCAGATTCTATACTGGCAGATGCTCACAAGTATGGCCTGGAGCGTTGATAGGTCATGTGCGAGGATGCCCTCTGCAGGCACCTATGTGTTAAAAATGCTGCCCACACTCTGATCCTGTCTGACCTCCACAGTGCAGGGCAGCAGAAAACCAAGACACTGGATTTCATTACAGCTCATGCTTCCGAAGTCTCTGAGACCTCAAGCTGGAAGACAATGATTGTATTACATCCCCGCTTATTGGCTGAGGCATTCAGCCCCTTGGCATCTGCTCACAGCTCTTTACTGGAGCCCCCTCTCAAACGCTTGAAGCAATCATGGGATCCTCTCAGTTCTGACCTCCAGGTGTATTCCAGAAGCAGCAGCCAGCATTGTTACCAAGGCCACCTGGGTAGACTTCAGTACATCTGTAGCGTACACAGACTCCTGGGAAAGACAACATGGGGGCTCAGCCCTTAAAAGCCCCTCTAAGTGAGTTGAAACATGGAGATCAGTGGATTCCCGGATACTATACCCAGTTGCTGGACTAGTTAGCTTTTTATCCAATGAATTGGATACTGGGATTCCATTCAGTTGATTGCCCCAAGCACATCCCAGCAGGATTTCTTTGGAGAAACCTGTCTGGACTAGACTAAGCAGATTATGTGATGAAGGATTTATAGAAAGGATGAAACAGACATGCATGTTTGCTTACAATAGACAGAGAAGAGAAAGGAGACAGGTTTTTTTTTCTCCAAACTCAGGGTGTGGGGACTGGAGGGTTGACTCAGTTGGCCAAAGCAATTGTTGCTCCTGCAGAGGAACAGTTCTTGAATTCAGTTCTGTGCATCCATGGGTGACTTCTCAAACATCTGTAACTGGAGAACTGGAGGTTTGAAGTCCTCATCTTGTATCTAAGGGTATCAATCTCTGTTAACCAAAAGCAATATAAGGTGAATAAAAAAATTTACAATCAGTTTGAGGATTCCATGGTTTTTCTGTTTGAAGAACACAATTTTGTTCATCCAGCTCTGCTTGGCTGTGGAAGTTTAGACAAAATCCTCAGGGCCACTCTATTCCCACCAGCATTTCTGCTAGCCTGTGCTTTTTATAGATAAATTAATACCATTAATATTGAGGGATATTAATGACCATTGATTGTACATCTTGTTTCATTTGGATTTGTTTTTGGTTGTGGAATTGTGTGTAGATTTCTACCCCATTTATCTTTGGCTTTTGGTAAAGTAGGATTATCTATTTCCTATGTTTTTCTGGTTGTAGTTAACCTCCTTGGGTTGGAGTTTTCCTTCCAAAGCTTTCTTTATGGCTGGATTACTGGATATATATTATTTAAATCTGGTTTGATCATGGAATATCTTGTTTCTACACCTATATTGATTGAAAATTCTGCTGGGTACAGTAATCTGGGATGGCAACCGTGGACTCTTAGTGTATGTAGAATAACTAGCCAGGGCCTTCTGGCTTTCAGTATTTCCTTGGAGATGTCAGGTATAATTCTAATAGATTTTCCTTTATATGTTACTTGATGTTTTTCCTTATTTCTTCTTAATATTGTTTCTATGTTCTGTGTGTTTGGAGTTTTAATTATTATGTGACAAATGGACTTTTGTTTTCACTCATTTGGTGCGCTGTAGGTTTCTTATACTTTCATTAGCATGTCTTTCTTTAGGTTGGGAAAGTTTTCTTCTATGATTTTGTTGAATCTGTTTTCTGCATTTTGAGTTGGGATTTTTCACCTTCTTCTATACCTATTATTTTTAGGTTTGGCCTTTTCACAGTGTCCCATATTTCCTGGATATTTTGTGTTAGGGATTGTTGCCTTAACATTTTCTTTGATACATGAGTCTATTTCTCCTAGTGTATCTTCAAAGCCTGAGATTCTCTCTTCCATGTGTTGTATTCTGTGGTTATACTTGCATCTATAGTTCCTGATCATATACACTGCTTTTCTACTTTACCTAAGCCTCTGTTTTGCTTATCGTCTGTATTTATTTTTTTATGTTTGAACTTTTTCCTTCATGTGTTCGATTATTTTTTTCTTGGGTTTCTTTAAGAGAATTGTCAATTTCTTGTAATTTTTGGTTTGTTTTTTTCTTCCATTTCTTTAAGGGATTTTCCCATATTTTCTTTGGGGTCTTCTATCATTTCCATGAAGTTGTTTTTATGGCCATTCTCTTCTGCTTCATCTGTGTTTGGATATTCAGGTCCAATAGGGACTGTACACTTGCTAGTGTACAGTCCCTAGACTCTTGTGCTGTCATGTTGCTTTTTCTGTTGTTGAATGTGTTATTATATTGTCTTCTTCCCTTCCCTTCTTCTATTGGGTGTAGAAGGGGTCTATTCCTCTCCTGGTGGGTACGGGACCAAGGTTTTCTTCCAATGGGTGCAAACATGCCCAATACTCTGATGTCTCTCCTATTCCATTGCATGGAGGCAGGACTGGTACTGGGGTGTTGGATTTCTCTGGGTGGGGTGGAGTTCACAGAGATGGGATCTGCTGTGAGCATTGCCATTGAGACTATTTATTCTAACAATTCTATTTTAAAAAATCAGGAAATAAGATAATTTTGAATGTAAAAGGAAAGCATATCATTATTGCTTTGTGATTGAAAATTCCCAGCTCGGGAAGGCCCACCCTGAATCCGGACTCACCTCACCCTTGTACCCCTTCTGCCCTCTGCTCTGTAGCTTGAGGTGAGTCTGTGAGCTGCTCTGCCCCCAACTTCACCCATCACCCCCTGCTTGATTCCTCCTGAGCCTCCACCCAGAAAAGATTGTACCTTGCCAGACCAGAAATCCCACCCTGAGTCTGGACACAGCACACTCTTTCCACCCTCTGCCCTCTACCCTCACAGCTTCTGCTTGAGATGAGTCTGGGAGCTGCTCTGCTCCCAACCTTCCCCATCACCCCTGCTAAGTTCCTCCTGCAACTCCCCTTGGAAAAGAGTGGGCCCAAACTGGAAGGCCCACCCTGATTCCAAAGGCACCTTACTCTTGAACCCTGTCCACAGTCTGCCCTCCACTTGGCGGCTTGAGTTCACCTACTGCTCTATGACTGCTGCCTGAGACATGGAGAGACCCCACCCGCACCCAATGGAAGAAGGGAAGAGATGACTACAGAATAAGAACACAAACAACATCGGAAAGATCAATATGACACCATCAGAATCTATGGATTCCACACCAGCAAGATCTGAAAAGCCCAACATAGAGGATGTAGAAAAATGTACCTTAAAAATTATCCTATGAAGATGATAGAGGCCATTGATATGGAAAGAAGAAAATCCCTTAAATAGAAAAAACAAGCAAAAACCACATGAAGTAGAGGAAAAGACAAACCAAAAAATTCAAGAAGTAAACAAATCTCTTAAAGAATCTAAAGAAAGCCAAGAAAAAACAACCAAACAAGTGAAGGAAATGTTTCAAACAGTTCACGGTATGAAAGCACAATAGAAACAATAAGGAAAACACAGAATGAGGGCATGCTGGAAATGGAAAAGCTGGGTAAACAATCAGGAACCTCTGGTGTAATCATAACCAATAGAATACAAGATATGGAAGAAAGAATCTCAAGTGTTGAAGACTCATTAGAGGATATGCAGTCATCCACCAAAGAAAACCTCAAGTCCAACAAATCCCTAATACTAAATATCCAGGAAATATGGGGCACTGTGAAAAGAACAAACCTAAGAATAACATATATATATATATATAAGAAGGTGAAGAAATTCAGCTCAAAGTTATAGAAAACATATCCAACAAAATCATAGAAGAAAACTTCTCCAACTTAAAGAAGGATATGCCTATGGTAGTACAAGAAGCTTACAGAACCAGTGTTGGTGGCATATGCATCTAATCCCAGCACTCGGGAGGCAGACACAGGCAGATCTCTGTGAGTTAGAGGCCATCATGATCTCAAGAGCAAGTGCCCGGATAGGCTCCAAAGCTACACAGAGAAACCCTGTCTCAAAAAGCCAAAAGAAAAAAAAAAGGTGTGTGTCTTCAGGACTGTTGATCCTGTTCCTATGCTTGTATTCTTTAACTCCAAAATCGGTATTTCAAATGGAACTCCTACTTGAACTCATGCAAACATTCCTCACAGTTGTGCCATCCATTTTAGGCTATTTTAGTTAATTCCAGGGTTGGTCTATTTGTGAAGCAAGAATAATCTCCCACTTTAGGGACCAGAAGAATAAGCATGACAGTTCTACCAGTGGAGGACGGTAGTGGATGACGGTACTGAGACTCATCTAAGTGATTGACAGGAGAAGGATCTAGGATATTGACTAACCACACACATAGATGGGTCTGAAATAATTTTTCTACGTAAAATCATCATAGAGGCAGGGGGAAAGGCCACTACTACAGCTTGTTGGAGTCATCCTGGGACTGTGCTTCTGGATAGAATAAAGGGTAGGAAAGAGGAGAGCCACCAAATAGACAACTTGTCTCTGCTTCTCACACACCATTTATGGGCTCCATGTTGTGAAAACTAAGACCACTGACATGGTAAGTAAAAACCCTCTTCCATGATGGTGTTTATACCAGCACTCATTGTAAACACACTTATTATGGTGATTTTTGGTTCTCAACTTGGCAATATCTGGAATTAACAATACTAAAAAATGATGATCACACCGGTGTGAAATTATTGCTAAAGCTAAAGTAGGCAGATCCAATCCAAAGTTTACTTTTGAGGAAAGAAGACACACGCCCTTAATCTGGATCTACAGGCTGAGAGAACACCTTTACTTCAACCCTTAATTACATGAATTATTACACATTATTCATTATTTACATATCCTTCTTGATGAGCATATCTCTGGTCAACTATGTCTAAAAATTGTGAAAAACTGAAGTCTTGCATAGAGCAAAGGAATACCAGCCTATAATCCTCTTCAACAAAGAAACTAGGAAACATGAAGTACTCTAAGGGATAAATGATCCCCAGAAATGGAAGTGGCATGAACTCCTGAACTAATTGGAAGCATGAGGGTAGGGGGGAGCTGCTACAATAAGAGAAAGAGAAGAGGAGGAGAGGAGAGGAAATGGAGGGGCAGAAATATTGAGTTGGGGGAAGAATAGAGGAGAGAGCAATATGAGAGATACCATATCAGAGGGAGCCACTATAGGTCCGAGAAGAGATCTGGAACCAGGGAGATCTCCAGAGACCTACAAGAATGACATGATCTGACAATCCAGGCAATGGTGGAGAGGATAACCTAAAAGCCCTTCCCCTAAAATGAGATTGATGTCTTCTTTTTATGCCATCCTAGAGCCCTCATCCAGTGGGTGATGGAAGCAGAGACAGACATCCACAGACATACACTGAGCTGAAATCGGGAATTAGTTGAAGAGAGAGAGGAATGAAGAGCCAAGGGGTCTGTACCAGGTTGGAGAAACCCACAGGAACATTTGGCCTGAACAAGGGAGAGCACATCGACCCCAGATGCTGTCAGGGAGGCCAGTACAAGACTGATGCAGACCCCTGAAAATGGATGTCAATAAGGAGGCCTCACCACTCTAGAGAGCCTCTGGTGGTGCATTAGTATTTTTCCCTGGTGCAAGAAGGGACGTTGAGAGCCCATCCCACGTGAAGGGTTACACTCTGTCCCTGGACACATGAGGAAGGGCCCAGGACCAGCACAGGAAGATTTGATGGACTTTGCAGAACCTCCATTGAGGGCCCTACCTTGCCTGGGGAGTGGTGGGTGGATGGGATGGGTGGTAGGCTGGGGATGGGGGAGGAGAGATGGGGGTGAGGGGAGAGAGAGGGAGAAGGGACTTACATGTGAAACAAGCTTGTTCCCTAAATAGAACTAATAAATAAATTAAAGAAAGAAAAGAAAAGAAAAGAAGAGAAAAGAAAAGAAAAGAAAAGAAAAGCTTATCCAAGCTCCTGTAGAAAGGTCACTTAGGACAACAAGTAGAAAAAAAAACTGAAGTCTTGTTTTTTCTTTTATTTATTTCTTGTTTGTTTTAGTTTTTAGAGATTAAGCCACTCAGGGAAAACAGTCTCATCTCAAATAACTACCTCTCTTGATCCATTCACACTCCCTGAGAATTCCAGGTTGCCACTGCAGATTGCTTTCATGTCCTGAATATAATTTACAACAGGACACCAGAGTTTCCTGCTTCAGAATATGTCCCTTGGTTAGGTGGTCATATTTGAACGAGTTGACAATGGGTTAGGCGTTGATTGAGATTATCTTGGTTTTGTAGAGGAAATCTCTTTTAGTATGCAAAGACACAACTATAAAACCCACTAAATTTCTCCCACCCCTGTTTACCAATATAGGCCCAAGTCAGCAACAGGTTCTTACAATATCACTTTTCTTACACACTGAGAGAAATCACACTTATTTTGACACATTTCTAACAGGATATTGAATTACTGTTCATAATAACCTTCATATACATAAACAATCCTGTATTCTCTGTAATTCTGTTTCTCTGTCTGTCTCTCTTTGTTTCGCTCCCATGTGTGTTTGCATTTGAGTCTTTTTGTATGTCTTTTCATGTGTGAAAAATAAATTCATGTTCCAGGCATGATATGGTTGCACAAGACCCCCATCAGAGTAGTCTGAAGGAAGAGGACGACTCAGCTCTCTGAGTCTGAGGCTAACTTGGCTCATAGAGCATCTTCTAGCAGAGCCAGACAGGCAGAAAAACAAGTTAACAAAAAGGAAAAGAAAGAAAGTAAGAGGGAGGATTGAAGAAGGGAGGGTAGATGGATAGAAGGAGGGAGATTCCTTGTGCCACTGCAAAAGTAACCTGGGACCTCTAAGAGACTTGGGTAGATGTCCCGCGCGATCGTCTCACCAGAAAGAACGACACAGGACACTCGGATCCTTCTGCAGTAAAGCTTTAATGCATCTTGAGAGGGAGAGCATAAGCTTACAGAGCAGAGACTCCGAACTGCCAACAACCCATCCCTTATATAGGCTGGCAACCGCCGCCTCGCCTGACTGGCTGCAGCTCATCGGACCATATGACACCATAGGAGAGGCAGAGACCAAGGGATGGAAAGTTACCCAGTTCCTGCGCACTAACTTGTTTACCATTCCGTGCCTGCCGGATGCAGGCGTCATCTTGTAATGGAGAATGTAGGGACGGCTCCCTACAGGCAGAAGCTGCCAGCATAAACCAGTATAATTAAAAGAACAGCTGCCTTCAATCCTTACCTCCCTGATACATAACACCTGGGCTCATAAAGTAGCTTAGAGAAGGAAAGATACATTTCATCGTCAGGTTACCTAGCAATACTTCCCCCCTTCTAACCCACTTTCTAACACCTGCACCCTGCCTGTTAACCTCCTGCACTCTCAAGGACTCATGCACAGGGACATTCCTTAGCCTGGTTATCAGGCAAGCAGCCTCAAACGACTTCTCCCTTCCTGCCAACTCCCCTCTTGGCACCCCTATATAAGGTCTCTGTGAAAAATAAAATTTTGCAGCTTGAACAGAAACCTGTCTTGCTGTGGTTCCTTGTTCTCCCTGAACCTATTAGTCTAGGTTCTTTGGTGACTGCAGCATATCAGGGTGTGAGCTCTCGTGGTGCCCCGCAGGTTGGGGCAGGGAGGGATGAGGGAAGCAAAGAAGGGAAGAAGGAGGGAAGGAACCAAAGAGGGAGTAAGGAAGGAAGGTGATGGGGGCCGTTCTTCTGTATATATGTGTCTCTTATTGGTATATGAATAAAACCTGTTTGATCAATAGCCAGACAGGAAGCATAGATGGGGCAAAAGACCAGGTAAGGCCGGGGAAAGGAATACAGAGGGGCCCTGGAAGAGATGGGAAGATAGGATGCACCAGGCATTCTCTGGTAAGATAAGGTCATGAAGAAATATGTAGATTAGTCATTATGGGATCAAATTAAAAAAGGTCTAGCCAGTAAGAACCCACTCCTCGGTTCCTTCTTCTATGTGCCTGGAAATATGGGTCTCTGAAATTCTTTACCCAGATTTCAATAGTAGTTTCAGTGTGGATAGTCTAGGCTACTAGGGAATCTTACATGATTCCATTTTTTTCAATATTGAATGTCAATAGGTGACTAATATTGAGAATTATACAGAGCTGCTGTAAAATTGGAACATTTTACAGAGACATCAAAACTCTCCTAGGATTTTCTACAGTAAGAGAACATACAAAATGACTCTCTGTGTGAACAAAGGGTAATAATTAGAAGACTTAGGGCTGCAGGCTTGCTAATCCCACAATATCTAACTGTGAAGGTGAAGACCTAGAATCCTGTACTTACTCAGTCTAGGATGGTAGACATGTAGGCTGCTCTTCAGTATATGTTGGAATTGGAAAAAGTAATATCTAATTCCAGGAGAAATTGTGTCCCAATTTAGGGTGTGTCCAAGATCTGGATTAAAGGTGTGTGTCTTTAGCCCTTGAGATCCAGTATAAATGTGTCTTCTACTTAAAAAGTCTGAATTTGAAGTGGATCCACCTCCTTCAACTTATACAAAACATTTCTCACAATTGTGTCCTCCACTTTAGGATTTTGTTAAATTCCAGGTGTGGTCAAGTTGGAAAGCAAGAGTAAACATCACAAATACATGTGGTGTATTGGAGTCAATCTTCTATAAATAAAGGATTGGTGTCCATTCCTGCACAGACGTTATTTACTTTTTTCATGTTGTTTTAAGAATTCTTCACAGCTGGGTGGTGGAGGCTCACACCTGTAATCCCAGAACTCAGAAGGCAGAGGAAAGAGATCTCTGGGATTCAAGGCCTGCCAGGTCTATGTAGGTAGTTCCAGGACAGCCAGAGCTATAACACAGAGAAAACCAGTCTTGAAAAATCAACAACAAAAAAAGAAGACTTCCTCCCATTAACAAGGTACAGGAAGAGGTGCTTTTCTCTCCTCAGGAGTCTCATTGTTCCAATTATGGATGTCATAGTGAATGAATTCATATAGAGCAGGGGGAAGCAGTGGCAGGTAGGACCCTCTGAAAATGCCTGTTTTCTTTCCTGCCTTTCCAGACTCACAGTCCCACGGATGGCTCCAACAAATTTTGTTGGTGGTCTTACCTCTCCAACTCTGTTAATCTGCCTTGGAAACCCTCCTGTTTAAGCTTATGCTATGAGAAGATCCTAAATATATCTACACCATCATGCTGATGGCCAAATTAAGCTTTTCATTACCTCATAATTTTGAATTCTTCTCTGGTGACTTCTGTTCTTTAACTTCCAGGCTTATTGTGCTGGGCTTAAAAGTGAGACAGCATTAAGGCTTTGAAATGGTGCAAAATATATTCAAGAGTTACTAAAGAAAAGATTTTAATATGGTTGCCCTTATAATGTGATCTGTAACTGCTCCCCACTTCTATCATCTCTCTACAGTTTATGATGTCTGGAGGGACACACTAGGCCTAGAGGACAGGAAAATAAACATGGCAATTCAATCCACTCAGCAATTCCAAGCCTTGCACTCCTGAAAGTCTGCGACCAATACTATTCCTCCCTCCAATCAGGATAAGTTAATCAATTGATTTTGATCTCCGAACTTTTGCATCCTAATTAGGAATATTTACTGGGGGTTAAATAATAGCATCAGTGGCTTTTCTCTCTGTGTGTGTACAGTCAGAGTGGCAGGTACCCCTTCCCTCAAATGTGTCATTTAACATAAAAGTAGGCAGTCAATGCAGGACACCTGGTTTAAAAAGAAATGCTTTATATTGCCAGTCCAGAGCTCTCATGAGCATGGTCCTGGAGAGGAGAGCAGCTTCTCATGGGGCAACTGAGACCCTCCCCCCAGGCTGCAGTACAGGAATTGTTCATAGGGTCTGTCATTCCAGGAATGGGACAGGTGGAGATTTACTTTCAGGCATGTGGGTCTCTGGGGGTACCTGGAACAGCCAAAATGTTTCAGGTCTGCAACAGTAGGAGGCATTCCCTATATTCGGAAAAGTGTCCTCATTATCACAGAAACTCATTGGTCTTTACAGGAAAACAAACTGACTGAAACACATAGAAGGACATAAAATCACACAGAAATGCAAACGAACACACAAGACAGAGAGGGCACATTGATATTGGAGAGAGAGAGAGAGAGAGAGAGAGAGAGAGAGAGAGAGAGAGAGAGATAGTATGCAGATTGACAATGGGTTTAAGGCAATACAAAGTCATTAGCCCGTTGCCAATTACATGGGGTGTTCTGGATTCCAGTGCAGCAACTACACTTCCTCAGGGTGAGGTTTTAAGCACAATAACCATATTCTGGGTTGACATATTCCACTTAACAGAAGAGTTAGCCAGAAGTGGCACTACAGAATCCAAAAGTTAGTATATTTCAAGCAAGGTTTGAACATTTAGAGATATTCCCTGGACTATTTAATTTAGTGAATTAAGCCTTTGTTTACGTTATGGTAGTGGTGCTGTTTTTGTTTTGTTTTTTTCCATAAATTCTGGGTTTTACACCTTACATGGTATTTCCATCTTGGAGAATGTTATGCTTAGGTATGGGGCCCTGCTAATGTCTGGTTCCTGTTACTCGGCGCAGGAAGGTGGGTGTCTGTGGTCCATGAGATAATTTCACTGTCAGAGGCAAAAGAGACTGTTGAATGCCCAGGATAACAGGAGATGCTGATGATGTCACCTGCCCTGTGGATGCAGAGAATTGGATGCTAGTGTTCTGGAAAGGTGTCCAGCAGCATTTTAAAAACTGAAACATTTCTCCATCCAATCACAGTTACTTTCTTAACGATGACACAACATCCCTTCAGGATTCATCATTTCTCTCATGCATTGGCAGTTTGAAAAATTTTACTAGGAACTTAAGAAGTAATCATGATTTGTTTAATGCATCTTCCTCCCTCTTCCCCTCCTCTCTTCCTCTTTTTTCTTCTCTCTCTCTCTCTCTCTCTCTCTGTCTCTCTCTCTTCTTCTTCTTCTTCTTCTTCTTCTTCTTCTTCTTCTTCTTCTTCTTCTTCTTCTTCTTCTTCTTCTTCTTGACTACTTGTCTCTCTGCATAATTGGGTCTGCTAAAGGACCCACTATGAACCGAGTTAGCCTCAGACTCACAGATCTGAGTGAGACTCTGCCTTCTGAATACTCTATTGAAGTCTTGGACTACCACATTCATGCGTGGCTCATTTACTTGTATTTAATTACCTCAACTATACTGTTAGTCTTACAAATGATATTGAAAGGTTAATTTTAACATGAATTTAAAGAACTTGAAGATTTTGTTATTATATATAGCAGCATTGTAATTAGATCATCATCATCAGAATTATATGTGTAGTAATTGGTGATAATGTCTCACATGGTTGTTTTTGCCAGCATAGCATTCTTGAAACAGACCAAAATGGCTAGGCCAGCAGAACTTAAGTTTATAGAAACACGAAGCAAATTTTTCCACAGGGCATCACTAGGGGAGAGAGTCAGTGGAACTATACCCTTGTTTAGAACCTGATGCTTACAGCAATGAATCTTGGTAATGAAGAAACCAAATCATATATTTGACTCTGATTCAAAGTATGTACTGGCTCCTGGAGAATCCTGCTCCAGCATTCCAGAATGATGCTGTCTCAGTGGCTCTGTAACTGTGTCCTCAAAGGCTATTCCATCTTTCTATCATGACAGCTGATTTAGAAAATTGGTAAATATGCTAATATCAGTGGATTCCCTGAATGTTGGCCACTGTTGCAGCTCTTTGGCTGTGAATTTAGTTCCTTGGTCAGAAGACATACTTTGTGGAATATCATGATGGTTGACAAGGTAGTTTTGGTAAAATCATTTCATGCAGGAAAGGGAAATCCATAACTAGTATGAAAACCTACTCCGGCAAGTACAATGTGTTGTACCCTCCCTGGAGGAAATGTTCTAATATAGTCGTTCTATCACATAGGTCTTGACTGTTATCAAGGGGAAATGTTGATATATCTGTGTCTCTGTGTTGGTCCCAGCTGTAGGCAGATCTGGCATTTAGCAGCAGCTTCAACCAGGTCAGTCTTGAAGAGTGAATATGCACATTGTTGATCACATGGATAACCCCACCTCAGCTACCATGACTTCTTTCATCGTGGGCCCATCCTGCAATAACAAGGATGGCATGGGAAAAGAGATTGACTGTCTCAGAATGTGTCATCAGGTCTACTTGATACTGAACTCCTCCTCTTCTGAAAACACCTTTCTTTAATTTTCATTTTTAATTTTTATATTTAAATTAAGCAATCTTATTTTACTTACCAATCCCAACCTCCCACTTCCCCCAACATCTCTACATCCCATCTCCATCTTTTCCTCAGAGAGGGTGAGACCTCCCTTCAGGGATCATCAATGTCTATCAAATCATTAGGGTAGGCACTCTATCCTGTATCTCAGCTGAGACACTATGCCTCCAAAGGAAATGGGCTCCTAAAAGCCAGCTTATGTACTAGGAATAAATATTGGATCTACTGCCAGTATCTCCAAAGATTTCCCAAGCCTGCAACTGACATCCACTTTCAGTGTGTCTAGTACAGTCATATGCACGCTCCACAGCTGACAGTCTGGTGTCCATGTGTGCCCACTTCAACAGGTCAGGTGTTTCTGAGGGATTCCCCAGCATGCTGTTGACTCTTTTGCTCAATCACTCCTCCCTCACTCCAAATGGAATCCAGGAATTTGGCTCAGTGCTTAGCTGTGAATGTCTGCTTCTGTATCCATTGGCTACTGGATGAAAGATCTGTGATGGTATTTAAGGTAGTCATCAAATCTCATTATAGGAGTAGGGAGGGCATTTAAGGTGCCCTCTCTACTATTGCCTAGTTTCTTCATTGTGGTCATTCCTGTAGAATCCTGGGAATTTTCCTATAGCCAGTTTTCTAATTAAGTCTATAAAACCTCCTCTATCAAGGTATCCTGGCTCTCCTCCTCTGTGAAGGAATCACTTGAGAGGCATTTACCTAGGGAATAGGGATCTCCATGTTTTTTTTTCCTTTGCAGGTATATGAAAATACTTCTTCCTCAGATATCTTCCTAATTGTTCACATTTTCTTTGTATTTACTTTTCTCATGCAATACACCACAACCATTGTCTCCCCATCCTTCCATCCACCTAGATATTCCTACTCCTGTTTCCCTTCAAAAAACAGCAGGCCTTCTGGGAAATCAACTGAGCACAGTTTAAGAAGATATAATAAGTGTTAGCACAAACCCTCATATCAAGGCTGGAGGAGTCAACCCAGAAGGAAGAAACTGTCCCCAGATCAAACAAACAAGTCAGAAACTCTACACATTCCCACTGGTAGGAGTCCCATAAAAATTCCAAGCAGAATAAACACAGCACGAGTACAGAGGATATAGTACAGATACACTCATCTCTGTGACTTCCTTTTCCGTCTTTCTGAGCCACTAGAGTTATGCTTTGCTGATTCTGTCAGCTGTGTTCTCCCGTACTCTTTGAACCCTTTGGCCCTTACATGCCTTCCTCTCCCTCTTCTCTGGGGTTCTGAGCTCTGCCTAATATTTTTAGTGGTTCTCAGTATCTGCTCCCATCAGGTGCTGGAGAGTGCTGACTACGTTCAGTAATAATCTCTCAAGTGTAGCAGAGATTCATTAGGTTTCATTTCATTAAATAGGTTGTATGTGTGAAAGGGAGGACCCTGAACAAAAGCTAAGCAGAGCTGGATGGACTAAAATGGGCCCCATTCAAAGAGAAACACCACTGGAATCATAAACAGCTTAAAATTTTTTATTCATTTTATATATGTTTAAAATAATGCTTACAATGATGAAGGTGCCCGTGAGAACAAGTGGTGAACCTCAGATTCTCTGAATCTCCAGTTGCAGGTGGGAGAAAGTCTCCTGTGTGTGCTGAGAATGGAACAAGGGTCCTCTGGAAGAGCACCAATTGCTTTTGCCAAGTGAGTGGGATGTGAAAAAAAGTCTTCTTACTCTTCCTGTTCTTTTGTAAGCAAACATTCCTGTTTGCATATCCATCACTCTGAGCCCTTGACCATACATTCTGCATAGTCCAATCCAGACCCAATGGAGATGTATTCAGGGTCAGAAATTAAACTGAATCTCATTTTTCAACATACTGGACAAAATGAAAACCAGTTCAGCACCAACATATAGGTGGGATAGTGTAGAATCCTGTATAAGGAGCCTGTAACCCTTGCTGGGTTGTGCAGATTCCCCGATATTGCTGACACCCAAATGAGCTTTCTTTCAATGATCCCTCTTGTTTTGCAGATCTTGGTCTGGGTTCTGAGTCTTGGGGGCTCCTTGGGATCCTGAGGCCCTTAGGGGTCTGGGGGTCGTTCAAAAAATGACACAGGCTAGCAAAAAGCTCATGGGAATGGAGTGGCCCTGAGGATTCTGTATAAAATTCCACAGTCGAGCAAGGCTATATGGACTAAAGTGGGATTCTTCAAACAGAAAAATCATGTCCAGAAACTGATTGTAACATTTTTATTCACTTTATATTGCCTTTGGTTAACAGAGATGGACACACCCATAGACACCAGAAGAGGACTTCAATCCTCTAGGTCTCCAGTTACAGATGTTTCAGAAGTCACCCAGTCCAGCAACAGGGTAAAGTATCCTGGAAACCAGTGATCCCCGTGATTCAACTGTTTTAGAAGGGCATTAAAGGGTTGTGCCAACATGCTGTCTTTCCTCAGATACTCTGGATATCCTACACGTGTCCCGCAGTCTTCAGGTGGCCTTGGTAATAAAGCTGGCCAATGCTTCTGCAATACACCTGTAGTTCCCAGCTGAGAGGATCCTATGATTGCTTCAGGCGTTTGGGAGGGGGCTCAAGTAATGAACTGTGAGTAGAAGCCAAGGAGCTGTATGCTTCAGCCAACAACTGGGGATGTAAGACCATCATTGTCTTCCAGCTTGAGGTCTCAGATACATCAGAAGCATGAGCTGTAATGAAATTCAGTGTCTTGGTTTTCAGCTGCCCTGCACTGTGGAGGTCAGCGAGGATGAGAGTGTGGGCAGCATTCTCAACACAGAGGTCCCTGCACAGAGCATCCTCGCACATGACCTTCAAACGCTCCAGGCAATACTTGTCAGCCGCTGCCAGCACAGCATCTGCCATGCTGTGGAGGTCTGGTGCCTTCCCGGTATAAATGAAGTCCATCATTGTCTTGAAGACTTGGGGCTCCAGATCCTGGATCTCAACGCGGTTTTTTCTTTTCTCCTGCATGTCATGTTCAAACATGGCTCTAAAAACTGGAGAGCGAGCTGCTAAGATGGCCTTGTGAGCTTGGAATTCCTGGCCAGCTACCACCAGGCAGCAGTCTGTGAAGAGGGAATTCTCCCACAGCTGTCCTAGCTCATCTTCCAACGTGTACCTTGGAACCTGGATACCGGGCACCGTGCTCTTCCCACAGTTGATGAGGGAGTCTTGGACCACGAGGTCCACCTCGCAAAAGATAGTGAGTTCATTGTCTGGGAAAAGCCAAGACTCCAGACCCAAGAGCAAATCTCGATGGATAAACTTTTTGAATCCCCAGTGTTGTTTTGCTGTGAACTTGAAGAATCTTGGGCATATCTTGCCATTGATTTTCTCTCCGTCGACACTGATGATCCAAAACCGGAACCTTGCCCATGCTGGGCTCTTTGGGCTGCTGAGCATCATTAGGTGAACTGACAGGTAATCTTTGCTTTCTTCTTCGATCCCATTTGTGAGTATTTTCAAACACCATTTGTCGTTGTCACTGAATAATCCTGATGAGAAGGTTGGGCTTTTAATGGCGTCCCCTATTTCCTGAAGCAAGAATCTGAAGTTGCTTATGGTCCAACTGTAGGAGAATTTCTGGACACCGATCTCTGTGTAGCCCGATCTCTCGGCTGCCCGGTCTTCTGACATATCTACTGTGGTGGTTTGAAAGTGAACCTGGATCCAAAAAGAAGAAGTAGGCCTTTTTCTTCTTCCACCTGAGGTCACAATTGCAGATATCTGTAACAAGGAAAGTAAAATCCTGAGAGACTCATATTGGCATTCAAACTTCAAGTTGAAGATCAGGGAGGCAAAGCAGCCAAGCCACTAGCTTTTGCCTCTTTCAGGCTCCATGAGCTCTCAACAAACATCACACTGCTGCCTCTTCTCAAATTAACTGGAGATAATCCTGAGACTGACTACTGAAGACCCCACTCCTAATTTTATACACTCCAGTGCTGGGATAAAGGGCATGAGCTCTGTTACTCTTTTAATTTGGTACAATCTCATGTGTGTACTTGAACACATAGAGAACCATCTGCCTTTGTCTCCTCAGTCCTCAGAAGAAAGTTGTCAGTGTGGATTCTCTAGCTAACTAGTATGGCTGCTTTCCTATTTTGATCCCCAGTGGCTCCATAAATTGTAAGATGTATCTGTAGCACCACAGCTTTTATGCTTTTATTTTCTGTTTTCCCCTCTGTTCCCACTTCTGTAGGGCTGGAAATTTGGAAACCTCTCTGAAATTTTCTATCAAGAATCAATATAAGTTTAACAGATGAGAGTTTAGGCTACTATGGACAGTTACATTACTCTGATGTAACTATTTTTGACAATTTCACTCCACTGTTGAAGCTTTTGAACATTTTATACACTCATGTCCAAAAGTGTTGTACTAGCGTTCTCTAGAACCACAGAATATATCGAATGAACCTCTCTGTGTGGGAAGAAAGGAGATTCACTGAAATGTCTTAGGGCTGCAGTAGTGTAATTTCCACAATGTCTAGCTGTGAAGAGAATTTATAAGAATCCAGTACTTACTCAGTGCAGGAGGTTGGATGTGACTGCGGCTTTCCAGTATATGCCGAAATTCAAATAGTGCTCTCTAATGGCAGTGAAGAGATGGACTTGCTGAAAGATGAGTGCAAGCAGTCAGAGGGCAGAAGCTTCCTTCTTGCATGTCCTTTTATATGCCTCCAGCAGAAGGTGTATCCCAATTTAGGGTGTGTCTCTTGATTAAAGGGTAAGATCTTGATTAAAGGTGTTTGTCTTAGGCTGGGTGGTGGTGGCACACGCCTTTAATACCAACTCTCAGAGGCAGAGGCAAGAGGCTCTCTGTGAGTTCCAGTCCAGCCTTGTCTCCAGAGCAAGTGTCAGGATATGCTCCAAAGCTACACAGAGAATCCCTGTCTTGAAAAAGCAAAAAAAAAAAAAATGTGTGTCATCAGGCCTGTTGATACTGCTCTTATCCTTGTGTTTATGACCTCCAAAACCAGAATTTCAAATGCATCTCCTATTCCAACACATGCAAACTGTTCCTCACAGTTGTGCCATCCATTTTAGGATTTTTTAAGTTAATTCCACGTGTGGTATATTTGGGAAGCAAGAAAAACCATCACAAGTGCATTTTGCTTGCCACAATTATTCTTTTGTAAATAAAGAAATGTTTTCTATTCCTAATCCGTTGTTATTTACTCTTCTCATGTTGGTAAATATTCCTACCACCACACTGTGGTGGCATATACCATTAATCCCAGGACTTAGGAGTCACAGGTAGGTATTTCTCTGTTAGTTCAAGGCCAGCTTGTTATACAGACATAGTTCTATGACAACCAGAGCTGTTACACAGAAATACATATTTGTAAAAAAAATGTATTCTTCCCATGAACATGATCCAGGAAGAGGTCTTTTTTTTCTCTCAGTGTTCACAATATGGAGCTCATGATCGTAGAATCCCTTTATTGTGGGCATTAAGCAGGGCCAGGCAGTACCATCTGAAAATGGCTATATACTTTCCTACCTTGCATTCCATCCATACTCGCTGTCGGGGAATGTCTCCACCAAATTTCACTAGTGGTCTTGCCTGTCCTCCTCTGTTAATCCTCCTTGAACGCAAGCTTCCCGATCCACATAAGTGTGTGCTATCAGAAGACCCTAAAGTCCTCTCATTTTGTTCCCGTTGAGTGCCAAGATAAAGCTTCTCATTACCTCATCATTTTCATCCCTCCCTTGTAATTCTGTCTTCTTCAATCTTTGAACTTCCAGGCTCATTCTGCTAGGCTTAAAATAGTAAGAGCATTCTGGTTTGCAAAGAGTACAGAATATATTCAACAATTACTGAAGTGCATATCCCTTTCAGATGGGGTCTTGAATTTAACATATATAATCCCTTCAAAGGATTGATTTCTGGCATGGAATACTGCTACCCTGACCCTGAATCCACCTAGTGAAGAATCATCTACGCTATTAAGTGGCCACCTGCAATAATCCTACCAAAGTAAACAAAAGAAAAAATGAACAATCAAAACCAATTGATTGAATTATCTTCTACTGACTGGTATATAGTATTGCAGCCAGACTTACAGGAGAGCCAGACTGGGAATGGTTGTGCTGATTCAATCAATGAACTTGTTTCTTTGTAGTCTAGGCTTAGAGATACTCTCCAAGATAAGATGAACTGGAGAGAGATGGCATGTATGAAGAATTTTGTCATCTCGCTACAGGGGGAAACCCATCTAAATCACCTCCCTCTTTGGTTTCTCTTGAATGTAGTCTGCATTTCATGGAAAAAAGAATGATCTCTCACTTTAGGGACCAGAAGAATAAGCATGGCAATTACACATTATTCATTACTTATGTGTTCTTCTTGATGAGCATGTCTCTGCTCAACTATGTTTGAAAATTGTACAAAACTGAAGCCCTGTTTTTTTCTTTTATTTATTTTGGTTTGTCTTAGTTTTTAGAGGTTAAGCCACTCAAGTAAAACAGCCTCATCTCAAATAACTGCTCCCCTTGATCCACTCACACTCCCTGAGTATTCCAGGCTGCCACTGCAGATTGCTTTTATGTCCTGAATATGATTTACAAAAGGACACCAGTATTTCCTGCTTCAGAATATGATCCTTGGTTAGGAGGTCATATTTGAAGGAGTTGACATTAGGTTAGGGGTTGCTTGAGACTGTCTTGGTTTTGTAGAGGGAATCTCATTTAGAATGCAAAGACACCACTATCAAACTCACTAGATTTCTGCCACCTCAGTTTACCAATTCAGGCCCAAGTCAGCAAGGGATGCTTAGAATATCACATTTATTGCACACTGAGAGAAAACATACTTATTTTGACACATTTCTAACAGGATATTGAATTACTGTTCACAATAACCTTCCTGTACATAAGCAATCCTGTATTCTCTGCATTTCTGTGTCTCTGTATATCTGTGTCTCTAGAAATACAGTGTGTCTGTCTCTCTCGCTGAGTGTGTATCTCTATCTCTGTTTCTCTCGTGTGCATGTGTGTTTGCATTTGAGTGTGTTTGTATGTCTTTTCCTGTGTTAAAATGAAATTCATGAGTCAGGCATGAAGTGGTGCTCCAGACTCTGATTAGAGTAGTCTGAAGAAAGAGGCTGACTCGGCTCTGTGACTCTGAGGCTAACTTGGCTCATAGAGCATCTTTAAGCAGAGCCAGACAGGCATAGTAACAAAAAGAAAAGAAACGAAAGGAAGGAAGGAAGGAAGAAAGAAAGAAAGAAAGAAAGAAAGAAAGAAAGAAAGAAAGAAAGAAAGAAAGAATAAAGAGGGATGAGGAAGGAGGCAGGGTCGATGGATGGATGGAGGGAGGTGCCGTGTGCCATTGCAAAAGTAACCTTGGACCTGTAAGAGACTGGGGTAGAAGCTGCCACCATAACCCATTATAATAAAAAGAATAGCTGCCTTCAGTCCTTTCCTCCATGATACATAACACCCTGGCTCATAAAGTAGCTTTCAGAAGGAAAGATATATTTAATGGTCAGGTTCACTAGCAAACCTTCACCCCTTCTAACCCACTATCTAACACCTGCACCCTGTGACCTTGGTAACCTCCTGCAATCTCAAGGACTCAAGCACAGGGACATTCCTCAGCAGATAAGTGCAAATACTTCTTCCTCAGATGTATTTCTAATTGTTCATATTTTCTTTGTATTTATTCTTCTCTCATTCAATACACGCTGACCATAGTCTCCCCTCCCTAGAATCCACCCAGATAGTGCTACTCCAGTTTCCGTTCAAAAAAACAAGCGCAGGCCTGCTGGGGATATCAACTGAACACAGTTTACAAGATATAATAAGTGTTAGCACAAACCCTCATATCAAGGGTGGAGGAGCCAACCCAGAAGGAAGAGGCCCCCCAAATCAAACAAACGAGTCAGTAACTCCACACATTCCCACTGGTAGGAGTCTCACAAAATCCACAAGCAGAGTAACCACAGCACGTGTACAGAGGACATAGTATAGACACACACATCTCTGTGAATGCCTATTCAGTTTCTCTGTCCCCTAGAGTCCAGCTGAGCTGATTCTGTGGGCTGTGTTGTCCTCGTGTCTTTGAACCCTTTGGCCCCTACATTCCTTCCTCTCCCTCTTCTCTGGGGTTCTGAGCTCTGCCTAATGTTTGTCAATGGATCTCAGTATCTGCTCCCATCAGCTGCTGGAGGGAGCTGACTGGGTTCAGTAATAATCTCTCAGCGTAGCAGAGATTTGTTAGGTTTCATTTCAATGACAATGATGTATGTGTGAAAGGGAGGACCCTGCACAAACAGCTAAGCAGAGCTGGAGGGACTAAAATGGGCCCCTTCAAACAGAAACACCACTAGACTCATAAACTGATTAAAATTTTTTATTCATTTTATATTTGTTTAAAATATTGCCTACAAGGTGAAGGTGCCCTTAGAACAAGAGGTGAACCTCAGATTCTCTGAATCTCCAGTTGCAGGTGGGAGAAACTCGCCTGTGTGCGCTGAGAACTGCACAAGGATCCTCTGAAGAGCATTAATTGCTTTTGCCAAGTGAATTGGAGACTTAAAAAAAAAAAGTCTTCTTTCTCTTCTGTTCTCTTGTAAGCAAACATTCATGTTTGCATATCCTATGCTCTGAGCCCTTGAGTATACATTCTGCTTAGTCCAATCCAGACCCAATGGAGATGTACTCAGGTCCAAAAACTAAACTGAATCTCAGTTTTCAACGTACTGGACAAAATTCAAAAGAGTTCATCAACAGTATAGAGGTGGGATAGTGGAGACCAGAGTCCAGCTTTCACCTCTCCCAAACCTCACACTGTAGTTTCAACACATTTACTGCTCTGTTAAATCCTCAGCTTTCCCATATACACTGTAAATGCTACACAGACCCCATAGTCTACCCTGGTGGCCTTGTAACAACACTGGCTGCTACTCTTAGAAGACACCTCTAGGTCACAGAAGACAGGGACCTATGATCTTTTCAAGCATTTGGGAGAGGGATATAGGAAAGTATTATGCAAAAAAACCATTCAGATGTCTACTTCAAACAAAAAGTGTGGATATGAGACCACCATTGTCTTTCAGCTTGAGGTCTCAGAGATCTCATAAAAATGAGCTGTAATGAAATCTAGTGCCCGGGTTTTCAGCAACCCTGCATTGTGGAAGTCAGCCAGGAAGAGAGTGTGGGCAGCAATCTCCACAGAGAGGTCCCTGCAGAGGGCATCCTAACACATGACCTTTAAACGTTCCAGGCCATATTTATCAGCAGCTGTCAGTATGGCATCTGCTATGCTGTGGAGGTCTGGTACCTTCCCCGTGTAAATGAAGTCCATCATTCCCTTGAAGCCTTGCGGCTCCAGATCATTGATCTCAACCTGGTTTGTTCTTCTCTCCTTCATGTCATGTTCAAACATGGCTCTGAAAACTGGAGATTGAGCTGCTAAGATGTCCTTGTAAAGCAGGAATTCTTGGCCAGATACCACCAAGCAGCAGTCTGTGAAGGGGGAATTCTCCCACTGTTCTCCTAGCTCATCTGCCATCCTGCACCTTGGAACCTTTATATCTGGCTTCCTGATAGGGTCACTGATGCTGAAGGAGTCTTGGAACACCGTCACCTTGCAGAAGATGGTGAGCTCAGATTCGGGAAGAAGCCATTGCCCATGATCCAAGAGGAAATCTCAAAGAATGAACCTTGTGCATCCCCATTCATAGCCTGATAAGAACTTAAAGACTCTTCAGGCCCTCATTCACAGGACAGTGTGCCCTCCAGTGCTTAAGATCCAGAACTGGTACTTTGGGCAAAGCACACACTTTGGACAGCTGAAAACACTAGGTAAACTGACAAGTAGTCCGTTCTTTCTAGATTGAAGCCTTAGTGTGTAATCTCAATCACCATAGGTAGTTGCTTCCTATTGAAAAATTTGGGCTTCTAATAGGTTCCTGCATTTCCTCCAGGTAACAATGAAAGTTGCTGATGGTCCATCTGCAGCAGATAGTTTGTATGTTGAGTCATGTGTTGTTGTTCCAGGCCTTAGCTATCCTGTGCTCTGATACTTCTGCTGGAGGTAGTTTGAGGTTTAAACTGGATCCAAATCAAACAACTGGGATGTGTTTTCTTCACCCTGTGAGACACAATATTAGACTTGATTTAGAGTGTTAGGTTATGTTTCTTATGTGTTACCACTTCTATGAAGCTCTAACTTGGATGTGTCTGAAATTTTCAATTCAGATTTCCAGATTAGTTTCACATAAAACAGTCTGAAGCAATCATAGTATCCTCTCAGCTGGGAACTACAGGTGCATTCCATGAGCAGCAGCCAGCTTTGTAACCAAGACCACCTGAAGACTGCGGGATTCGTGAAGGATATCCAGAGTATCTGAGGAAAGACAGCATGTTGGCACAGCACTTTGATGCCCCTCGAAATGAGTTGAATCATGGGGATCACTGGATTCCAGGATACTTTACCCTGTTGCTGGACCGCTTTCCATTTTGTCCAATGAGTTGGATCCTGGGACTCCATTCAGTTGCTTGGCCCAAGAACATCTCAACAGGGTTTCTTTGGAAGAACCTGTCTGGACTGGACTGAACAGAGCTATGAGGAAGGATTTAGAGCAAAGGATGAAACAGTCATACATGTTTGCTTACGAGAGACAGAGAAGAGATAAAGATGCTAGTTTTTTTTTTTTTCTCCAAACTCAATTTATGGGCACTGGAGGGTTGACTCACTTGGCCAAAGCGATTGCTGCTCCTGCAGAGGACCAGTTCTTGAGTTCAGCTCTCTGCATCCCTGGGTGACTTCTCAAACATCTGTAACTGGAGACCCAGAGGAATGAAGTCCTCCTCTTGTGTCTATGGGTGTGTCCATCCATGTCAACCAAAGGCAATATAAAGTGAATAAAAATTTCACAATCAGTTTCTGGATTCCATGGATTTTCTGTTTGCAGAATCCCACTTTTGTCCATCCAGCTCTGCTCCACTGTGGAATTTTATACAGAATCCTCAGGGCCACTGTATTCCCACGAGCTTCCTGCTAGCCTGTGTCTTTTTATAGGCGAGTTAAGACCATTAATATTGAGGAATATTAATGACCATGGATTGTTCATTCTTGCTTGCTTTAGATTTGTGGTTTGTTGTGGGATTTTGTGTGGATTTCCACCCCATTTATCTTTGGCTGCTGGTATAGTGTGATTATCTATTGCCTATGTTTATCTGGTTGTAGTTAACTTCCTTGGGTCTGAGTCTTCCTTCCAAACCTTTCTTGAGGCCTGGATTAGTGACTATGTATTGTTTAAATATGGATTTTTCATCGATTATCTTGTTTCCTGATCTGTATTGATTCAAAACTCTTCTGGCTGCAGTAATCTGGGTTGGCATCCATTGTCTCCTAGTATTGGTAAAATATCTATCCAGGACCTTCTGGCTTTTAGTTATTCCTCAGAAAAGTCAGGTGTAATTCTAAGAGGTGTGCCTTTATATATTACTTGATGTTTTTCCTTAGCTGCTTTTAATGTTGTTTCTATATTCTGCGTGTTTGGGGTTTTAATTTTTATGTGGTGAGGGAACTTTTTTGTGGGCCACTCTATTTGGTGTTCTGTAGGCTTCTTTGACTTCCATTGGCATGTCTTTCTTTAGGTGGGGAAAGTTTTCTTCTATGATTTTGTTGAATATGTTTTCTGCATCTTGAGTTGCGTTTTTCACCTTCTTCTATAGCCATTAATTTTAAGTTCGACCTTTTCACGGTGTCCCCTATTTCGTGTATATTTCGTGTTAGGGATTGTTGCCTTAACATGTTCTTTGATCGATGATTCTATTTCTCTTAAGATATCTTCAATGCCTGAGATTCTCTCTTCCATGAGTTGTATTCTGTGATTATTCTTGCATCTGTACTTCCTGATCATATACCCAGCTTTTCTATTTCCAGCACTCCCTCAGCCTTTGTTTTGTTTATTGTCTCTACTTCATTTTCCATGTCTTGAACTGTTCCCTTCATGAGTTTGATTATTTGTTTTCTCGGCTTTCTTTCAGGGCATTGATTGTTTCTTGTAGTATTTGGTTTGTTTTTTCTTCTAACTCTCTAAGTCATTTTTCCAATATCTCTTTGAGGACTTCTATCATTTTCATGAAGTTGTTTTAATAGTCATTATCTTCTGCTTCATCTCTGTTGTGATGATCAGTTCTTGCTAGTGTAGAGTCCCTAGACTCGGATGCTGTCCTATTGGTTTTTTTTTTGTTTGTTTGTTTCTGTTGTTCAATGTGTTTTTATATTCTCTCCTTCCCATTCCTCTTTCTGTGAGTGTAGAAGTCTATTCCTCTCCTGTTGTGTGAGGACCAAGGTTTCCTTCCAGTGGGTGCAAACATGTCCAATACTCTGATGTTTCTCCTCCTCCGGTGCATGGAGCCAGGACTGGTACCGGGGTCTCTGCAGTCCCTGGGTGGGGTGGATCCCACAGGGATTGCATCAGCAGTGAGCAGGGCCAATGAGATTCAAATTAACTATCTATCGTGTTGGTCTTTTCCCTGCCTCTCAGATATCGTGTCTAGAAAAAGTATTTCAGACATACCTATCAGAGTGGTTAGTGAATATCCTAAATCCCTCTCCTGTCAGTCACTTAGATTGAGTGTCATTAGGTTATATACTCCCTCATCCACAGGTTGGTTCTGTCCTGTTCAACCGCAGAACTGCCATGCCTACTCTTCTGATCCCTAATGTGAGAGATTATTCTCCTTACCATGAATTGCAGACTATATTCCACAGAAACCATAAGGGAGGGGATTTAGATGGATTTCCCTCTGTAGGGTGATGATCAAGATTCTCTGTACATGTCATCTCTCTCAAGTTTGTCTTATCTAGGAGAGTATCTCTAAGCCTAGACTGCAAGGAAATAAGTTCATTGATTGAATGAATACAGCCATTCCCAGTCTGGCTGTCCTGAAAGTCTGGCTACAACACTATTTATCTGTGATCCTGATAATTAAATCAATTGTATTTGATTGTTTATTTTTACTTTTTTTAATTTAGAAGAATTATTGCAGGTGGCCACTTAAGGCATAGGTGATTCTTCACTAGGTGGATTCAGGGTCAGGGTAGTAGGTACTCCATCCCATAAATAACTCTTTGAAGGGATTATATTTGTTAATTTCAAGACCCCATATAGGAAAGAAGATGCTCTTCAGTAACTGTTGAATATATTCCGAACCCTTTACAAACCAGAATGCTCTTACAATTATAAGCCTAGTAGAGTAAGCCTGGGTGTTCAAAGATTGTAGAAGACAGAATACAAGTGAGGGATGAAAATTATGAGGTAATGAGAAGCTTTATCTTGGCACTCAGCATGAGCAAAATAAGAGGCCTTTAGGGTCTTCTGATAGAACATACTTAAGTGGATCAGAAGCTAGCGTTCAAGGAGGATTAACAGAAGGGGACTGGGAAGACCTCAAGTGAAATTTGGTTCATGTCTTAATTGTTTCCTACATATGTTTTATTGGTTTTTTCTTTGCCTTCCTTAATACATCTGTTGTTGTTTTTTAATTTTTGGTTTGTTTTTTATTCCATTTGTCTTTTTTTCAGATTTTTTGTTTGATTTAGAAACATGTTTGCCTGACAATCCCAGTTCCCTTCTCCCTCCCATCCTTCCCTACCTTCTCCCAACCCAAACCCTACCTATCACATATCCTTTCTACTCCCCTTGTATGTTGAGGCCTTCCATATGGGGTCAACAGTGTCTATTGTATCCTTTGTATAGAGCCTTGGCCCACGTCCAATTGCCTTTGCTCAGGGAGTATTCCTGTATATGGAATGGGCTCCCAAACTCCACACCTATGCTAGGTATAAGTACTGAACTACTACAAGAGGTCCCGTAGGTTTTTGACATTCTTCACTGAAACCCATGATCCTTTAGTCTGTGTCAATCCCATGCTGATATTCCAGCTATCGGTTAGGGGACCAAGAGTTCCCTGATGTTCATTTCAGCTGTTTCTGTGGGTTTCACCAGCCTCGTCTGGACTCCTTTGCTCTTCACTCATCCTTCTCTGCCTCTGGGTTCCAGTTTAGTTAGGTGATTAGTTGTGGGTGTCTTCCACTTCCACCACCTGCTGGATGAGGAGTATTGAGTGGCATATAAGTCAGTCATCAATCTCATTATCTGGAGATGGCGTTTAAGGTAGCCTCTCCTCTGTTGCTTAGATTGTTATCTGGTGTCATCTTTGTACATCTCCAGACATGTCCCTAGTGCGTGATTTCTCTGTAAACCTAAAATGTCTCCCTCTATTATCATATCTCCATTTATGTTATCATCCATCCTTCCCCTAATCCAAACTTCCCACCCCCATGTCCTCTGCACCCCTCTTATTCTCCCCTTCTCATTCTCCTAGATCCCTCCCTCCCCTTCCCGTGCTCCCAATTTGCTCAGGGGACCTTGACCTTTTCCCCTTCTCCAGAAGACCATGTATGTCTCTCTTAGGGTCCTCCTTATTTGCTAGCTTCTCTGGCAGTATGGATGGTAGGCTGGTAATGCTTACTCTATGTCTAAAATGCGAATATGAATGAGTACATACCATGTTTGTCTTTTTGTGATTGGGTTGCCTTGGTCAGAATGTTTTCTTCTACTTCCATCCATTTTCCTGTAAATTTCAAGATTCCATTGTTTTTTGCTGCTGAGTAGTAAGCCATTGTGTAAATGTACCACATTTTCTCAATACATTCTTTGGTAGAGGGGCATTTAGGCTGCTTCCATTTTCTGGCTATTACAAATAGTGCTGCTATGAACATAGTTGAACAGATGACCTTGTTGTACAAATGTGCTTATTTTGGGTATATGCCTAAGAGTGGAATTGCTGGATCTTGTGGTAGACTGCTTCCCATTATCCTGAGGAGTCACCATATTGATTTCCAAAGTGGTTGTACAAGTTTGCACTCCCACCAGCAGTGGAGTAGTGTTCCCCTTTCTCAACATCCTCTCCAGCATGAACTGTCATTGGTGTTTTTGATTTTGGTCATTCTGACAGGAGTAAGATGGTGTCTCAGAGTTGTTATGATATGCATTTCTTTGATGGCTAAGGATGTTGAGCACATTCTTATGTGTGTTTCAGCCATTTTAGATTCCTCTATTGAGAATTGTCTATTTAGTTCTTTACCCCACTTTTTAATTGGATTGTTTGGTGTTTTGGAGACTAGCTTCTTGAGTTCTTTGTATATTTTTGAGATTAGCCCTCTTTCAGATGTGGGGTTGTTTTTATTTTTTTCCATTTCATTTTTTGTTTCATTTTTACATTGTTTTATTTTTACAAAATTATAATTTCACAAGTCAATCCCTTCTCCCTCTCCACCTAATCTCCCTCATCCCACCAGCTCCCTTCCCCTCCCCCCTCTGCTCTCCATAGAGCATAGGGACCTACATGGGTGCTCCCCAAATTCCATGACATCATCCTGGGCCAGGCCTAGGCCCTCCCCCATGTGTCCAGGCTGAGAGAGCAAAAAGTTTTGTTTCTTTTTGGGGGCCGGGGGGTGGGGGAGTGACTACATTGCCACCTTTTATTTAGAACTATAAATATGTGTATATATATATACATATATATATATTCCATTTAAAAGAAAAAAACAAAAAAGTAAAAAAACAAAATCCCAGAAAACAGAACAGTTCTGTTACTTTTGTGGTACCTGGCACCATTTTTTTTAAATTAGCTTCTCAATCATCATCTGGAAAGAAACCATTCTGAGCGACATCATTAAAAACAGCTCTGATAAAGCACAGTAACTACTATGTATCATCAAGCAGGTCCATATATGAGTGAGTACATATCATGTTTGTCTTTTTGTGATTGGGTTACCTAGCTCAGAATGGTTTCTTCAAGTTCCATCCATTTTCCTGCAAATTTGAAGATTCCATTGTTTTTTTTTTTCTGCTGAGTAGTACTCCATTTTGTAAAGGTACCGCATTTTCTCTATCCATTCTTCAGTGGAGGGGCATCTAAGCTGCTTCCAGTTTCTGGCTATTACAAATAATGCTGCTATGCACATGGTTGAACAAATGTCCTTGTTATATGAATGTGCTTCTTTTGGGTATATGCCTAGAAGTAGAATTGCTGAATCTTGTGGTAGACTCGTTCCCATTTTCTTGATGAGCCCCATACTGATTTCCAAAGTGGCTGTACAAGTTGGCACTCCCACCAGCAGTGGAGGAGTGTTCCTCTTTCTCCACATCCTCTCCAGCATAAACTGTCATTGGTATTTTTGATTTTAGCCATTCTGACAGGAGTAAGATGGTATCTCAGAGTTGTTTTGATTTGCATTTCCCTGATGGCTAAGGATGTTGAACACTTTCTTATGTGTCTTTCAGCCATTTTAGATTCCTCTATTGAGAATTGTCTATTCAGTTCAGTACCCCAGTTTTTAATTGGATTGTTTGGTGTTTTGGAGAATAGCTTCTTGAGTTCTTTGTATATTTTGGAGATCAGCCTTCTGTCAGATGTGGGGTTGGTGAATATTTTTTCCCAGTCTGTAGGCTGTTGTTTTGTCTTGCTGACTATGTCCTTTGCCTTACAGAAGCTTTTCAGTTTCAGGATGTCCCATTTATTAATTGTTGATCTCAGTGTCTGTGTTACTGGTGTAATGTTCAGGAAGCGGTCTCCTGTGCCGATTAATTCAAGGCTATTTCCCACTTTATCTTCTAGTAGGTTCAGTGTGGCTGGGTTTATGTTGAAGTCTTTGATCCATTTTGACTCAAGTGTTGTGCAGGGCAAAAGGCTTGGGTCTATCTATAGTCTTCTAGATGTTTGCATCCAGTTATGACTGCACCATTTGTTGAAGATGTTCTTTTTGTTCTAGCGTATATATTTGGATTGTTTGCCTAAATCAGGTGTTTGTAGATGTGTGGGTTAATATCAGGGTTTTCAACTCTATTCCACTCATCTACCTTTCTACTTTTGTGCCGATACCAAGCTGTTTTCAGGACTATAGCTCTGTAATAGAGCTTAAAGTTCGTGATGGTGATGCCTCCAGAAGTTCCTCTGTTGGACAGGGTTGTTTTGGCTATCCTGGGTCTTTTGTTTTTCCATACAAAGTTGAAAATTGTTCTGTCAAGGTCAGTGAAGAATTGTGTTGGGATTTTGATGGGGATTGCATTGAATCTGTAGATTGCTTTTGGCAAGACTGCCATTTTTACTATGTTGATCCTGCCTATCCAAGAGCATGGGAGATCTTTCCATTTATGGGGATCTTCTTTACTTTCTTTCTTTAGAGACTCACAATTTTTATGGTACAGGTCTTTCACTTTTTTGGTTAGTGTTACTCCAAGGTATTTTATGTTGTTTGTGGCAATTGTAAAGGATAATGCTTCTCTGGTTTCTTTCTCCACCAATGAGTTATGCATATATAGTAGGGCTACAGATTTTTTTGAGTTAATCTTATATCCTGACACTTTGCTGAAGGTGTTTATCAGCTGTAGGAGTTCCCTGGTCTAGTTTTTCGGGTCACTTATATAGACTATCATATCATCTGCAAATATTGAGAGTTTGACTTCTTCCTTTTCAATTTGTATTCCCTTGATCTCCTTTTGTTGTCTTATTGCTCTAGCTAAAACTTCAAGGACAACATTGAAGAGGTATGGAGAGAGTGGGCAGCCTTGTCTTTTTTCTGATTTTAGAGGAATTGCATTGAGTTTCTCAACATTTAATTTTGATGTTGGCAATTGGATTGCTGTATACTGCTTTTATTATATCAAGCTATGTTCCTGTTATCCCTGATTTCTCCAGGACCTTTATCACCAACGTGTGTTGGATTTTGTCAAGGGCTTTTTCGGCATCTAGTGAGATGATCATGTGATTTTTTTCCTCAGTCTGCTTATATGGTAGATAACATCGATGGATTTTCGTAGGTTGAACCATCATTGCATCCCAGGGATGAAGCCTACTTGATCGGGATGGATGATTTCTCTGATGTGTTCTTGGATTCGATTTGCCAATATTTTATTGAGAATTTTTGCATCAATGTTCATGAGGAATATTGGTCTGTAGTTCTCTTTCTTATTGTGTCTTTTTGTAGCTTGGGTATCAATTTTATTGAAGCCTCATAAATAGTTTGGTAATGACCCTTCTGCTTCTATTGTGTGGAATATTTGAGAAGAATTTTGGTATTAGCTGTACTTTGAATTTCTGGTAGAAATCTGCACTGAAGCCATCTGGCCCTGTTTTTTCTTTTTTTGGTTGGGAGACTTCTATTGACTGCTTCAATTGCATTAGAGGTTATAAGTCTATTTACGTTGCTTATCTGTTCTTGATTCAATTTTGGCAAGTGAAATCTGTCCAGAAAATTGTCCATTTCCTTTAGATTTTCAAATTTTGAAAATATAGGTTTTCAAAGTATGATCTTATTATTCTCTCGATTTCCTCTGTGTCTGTTGTTATGTTCCCCTTTTCATTCCGGATCTTATTGATTTGCTTGTTCACTCTTTGTTGTTTGGTAAGTTTGGATAAAGTTTTGTCTATCTTGTTGATTTTCTCGAAGAATCAACTTTTTATATTGATTCTTTGTATTGTTCTCCCAGTTTCCATTTTATTGATTTCAGCCGTCAATTTGATTATTTCCTGGCATCTGCTCCTCCGGGGTGTATTGCCTTCTTTGTTTTCTAAAGCTTTCAGTTGTGCTGTTAATTCTCTAGTATGATTATTCTCCTGTTTCTTCATGTGGGCATTTAGCACTATGAACTTTCCTCTTAGCACTGCTTTCAGAGTATCCCATAGGTTTGGATATGTTGTGTCAGCATTCTCATTGAATTCTAGGAAATCTTTAATTTCTTTTTTTATTTCTTACTGGACCCATGAGTTATGCAATTGGGTGTTACTTAATTTCCATGAGTTTGTAGGTCTTCTGTAGTTTGTGTTGTTGTTGAATTCTAATTTTAAAGCATGGTGGTCTAATAAGGCACAGGAAGTTATTTCAATTTTATGTTAGGTTTGCTATGTTGCAAAGTATGTGGTCGATTTTAGAGAATGTTCCATGTGGCACTGAGAAGAAGGTAAATTGTTTTGTATTTGGGTGGAATGTTCTATAGGTATCTGTTAAGTTCAATTTCGCCACAGCTTCTATTAGTTCTTTTGTTTCTGTATTAGGTTTCTGTCTGGTGTTCCTGTCCAGTGCTGAGAGTGCGGTGTTGAAATCTCCCACTATAAGTGTGTGTGGTTTTATGTGAGATTTGAGTTTTAGTAATGTTTCTTTTGCAAATGTGGATGCCTTTGTATTTGAGGCATAAACGTTCAGAATTGAGACTTCATCCTGATGGATTTCTCCTGTGATTAGTAGGAAATGACCTGCTTCATCTCTTTTGACTGATTTTAGTTTAAAGTCCAACTTATTGGATATTAGCATTGCTATCCCTGCTTGTTTCTTGGGTCCATTTGATTGGAAGATCTTTCCCCAACCTCTAATTCTTAGGTACCGTTTGTCTTTGAGGTTGAGTTGAGTTTCTTGTGTGCAGCAGAATTAAGGATTCTGTCTTCTTATCCAGTCTGCTAATCTGTGTCTTTCTTAGGGGAGTTAAGACCATTAATGTTGATGGATATTTATGACCATTGATTATTGTTCATTCTTATTTGTTTTTGACTTGGTGATGGTGGAGAGATATTGTGTGGGATTCTATCCCTTTTTCCTTTTGACTGTTGGTAAGTCAGGATTATCTATTTCCTATGTTTTTCTGGTTGTAGTTAACTTCCCTGGGTTGCAGTTCTCCTTCCAGTATTTCTGTATGGCTGGATTGGTGGATATGTATTGTTTGAATCTGGTTTTGTCATGGAATATCTTATTTTCTCCATCTATAATGATCGAAAGCTTTGCTGGGTATAGTAGTCTTGGCTGGCATCCATGGTCTCTTAATGTAGGTAGAATATCTATCTATCCAGTACCTCCTGGATTTCAGAGTTTCCAAGGAAAATCAGGTGTGATTCTGATAGGTTTCCCGTTACAGGTTACTTGACCTTTTCCCTTTACTGCTCTTAATATTTTCTCTTTGTTGTGTATGTTGGGTGTTTTGATTATTATGTGGCGAGGTGACCTTTTTTTTGGTTCAGTCTATTTGGTGTTCTGTAGGCTTCTTGTGTTTTCATTGGTATGTCTTTCTTTAGGTTGGGAAAGTTTTCTTCTATGATTTTGTTGAATATGTTTTCTGTGCTTTGAGTTAGATTTCTTTACCTTCTTCTATACCTATTATTCTTAGGTTTGGTCTTTTCATGGTATCCCATATTTCCTGGATATTTTGTGATAGGAATTTGTTGGAATTAAGATTTTCTTTGTTTGATGAATCTTTTTCTGTTAGTGTGTCTTCAACTCCTGAGATTCTCTCTTCCATCTCTTGTATTCTGCTGGTTATGATTACATCTGTAGTTCCTGGGTTGCCTCTGGGTGTTTGGAACCTGTCGCTGCCGAACTTGGTCCAGCATGCAGGTGGCTTGCCTCAGATGACTCTCTTTATTCCATTTCTTTAAGGGACTTTCCCACATTTTCTTAGAGGGCTTCTATTATTTTCATGAAGTTATTTTTATGGTCCTTCTCTTCTGCTTCATCTGCAATCACACTGCCAGAGGACCTAGGAAAGAAGGAGGGACCCAAGAGAAGATTGCATATTACCTCCCATAAAGGAAGGGAAATGAGATACCTTAAACAAAGTAGACTCACAGGGCATGGGTGGAGAGGAAGGAGTTGGGAAGGGAAGAAGGATGGGGGGAGGAGAAGAAGTGGCCTGAGTGAGGGGAGCAATAGAGTAGGGTAAGAAAGGAGAAGCCTTGATAGTGGGAGACAAAGCAGGTATAGAGATAGGTCTGGCACAGGGGAAATGTTAGGGGATCTATAGGGATGACCCCAAAAAAGAATCCAAGCAGTGGTGGAGAAAATGCTATTGATTCCCTTCCCCTTTATAGTGGGATTGGGGTCTACCTTGGTTACCATTCCTAGAGCTTTCATCCAGTAGCTGTTCGAAGCAGAAGCAGGCACCCTCAGCTGATCACTGAACCATACTCTGGAATCGAATTGTACAGAGGGAAGAGGGATGAGCAAAGGAGCCAACACGGTGCTGCAGAAACCCACAGAAACAGTTGACTTGACCTAATGAGACCTTGGAAACCTTAGTCATAAAGCTTTGGAAACAGCATTGGAGCCAACCAAGCCCTCTGAATGTGAGGGCCAGCTAGGAGGCCAAAACAGTCTATGGGACCTCTAACAGTGGGGCCAGTGTTTATCCCTAGAGCACAAATGGACCTTGGGAGGCCATTCCCTATGGAGAGATACTATTGAAGCCCAGATACAGCAAGGAGGACCTAGATGCTCCTCCAAATGATATAGCAGACTATAAAGGTTCCTGGTGGAGGGCCTCAGTATCCCTGGGGGAGAGTTTGGGGATGGGTTAGGGGTTGGTGGGCAACATGGGCAACATGGGAGTTCAAGGGAATTTGGGGATGAATATGTAAATATGAGTAGTCATTAAAGAATTTAAAAAAAAGAAAAAAAAAAACAGAAAATTCCCAGCTCATATTGACTGACTTTTAACATGATTGCTGTTGAGTAGGAGACTGCCCACTCACAGGAGGTGAGCCCCTCTCCCTACAGGAAACAACTTCTAGGCATTCGTTTAGTAGTTTAGAATGGATCTCTGCTCTAATCTCTCTGTATGTCCCTCAACTGAGTCTCTATCTGTATATATCTGCCTGATTATCTCTCTTATTCTCTCGCTATGTGTCTCTTTTTTAGTGTCGCTATGGTTCTTTCTTCTATGTTTCTCTCTCAGTGACATGCTGCATCTATGTCTGTCTGTCTGTGTCTCTGTGTGTATCTCTGTCTCTCTATGTCTATCTATATGCATCTCTCTCTATCAATCTATCTATTCATAGTCCCCACCCATGTGCTTTTCTATTTATAATTAATATATATATATGTGTCTGCTTGTCTGTGTCCTTGTAACACACTTGTCTATCTCTGTTTATCTCTATGTAAGTCTCAAATTCTTTCTGTGTCTGTCTCATTTTCTGAGTCACTGGATGTCTCTATTTTCTTCTCTTTCTCTCTTGATCACGCTTTCTCTGTCTCTTTCTGTGTTTTGCTCTCTGTGTATGTGTGCATCTCCCTCTATGTCTCTGTCTAACTCTCTGCATGTTTAACTATCTCTCTTACACCTGTACTTGTGCAAGTGTGTCTGCATTTGGTTCTATGTATTTCTGTCAGGTGGCTCTCCTCCAATGACCAGAGATTTTCTGTGGTATGAGGACACTCCTGTAGTTCATGACTTGAGTTTCATCCAGTGGGAGATGTGAAATATTTTGGCTATAAATGTCACCCAGAGAAACACCTACATGAAATAAAACCTCCGCCCATGGCATTCTTAGGATGAGAGAGTACATAAATAGAGCCTGTGCTTTCTGCCTTGGGTCTAACAGTTCTTACAGGAGAGGCTGCCCCAACTCTCCAGAAGCATGCTCATGGGAGGTCAGGGCCACGAGTTATACGACTTTTCTTAGAAATGAGTGGCCTTGCAGTGATAGCCTAGCTTCATTTCAAGTGACACATTTGAAGGGAGGGGTAACTCCCACACTCATCCTAAACTCACACAGAGAAGAGTCACAGATAGTACCAGTTATCCTCTTGTAATAAGTGCGTAACTGAGAAAATAACTTCTCAGGGATCAAAATCAATTGATTGACATATCCTGTAAAGAGATGAGGAGCAGCATTTGAGCCAGACTTACAGGAGGCCTGGGCTGAGAACTACTGAGTTATTGATTCTTTGAGGGTAACTTCATGTGTCTTCTAGCCTAGTGAGTCCCTTCAGACATCATGAACTGGAGAGAGATGATATATGTAGGGAGAATATTACAGATCACCTTTTGAGGAGGAGCCATCCAAAAACCTTTTCTTCAGTACCTATTTGATCATATTCTGATATACAACAGAATACTCTCTTTTTTAAGGTCCTGCAGAGTAAGCATGGAAGTTAAAATTTTGAAGAGGACAGAAGTCACCAGTTAAAAGGCAAAATGTACCATGTTTGCTTTTCTATGTTTGGGTTTTGTTCATTTTATCATTAAAATATTAAAACAGGAGTTGGGTAAAAGCAGGGGGTCACCCACCTAGTTGCTGATGGGTCGGCGGAAAGGGAAGGAAGATTGGCCTGTAACTCCTGTCCAAAGCAACAGTAATCCAAATCTCCCCAGGCTTGTCCCTGCTTGAAATAGACATGGCCAGACAGGGAGGAGCTCCCTGAATCTGGGTACAGGCCACTCTTCCTTCTCTTCCCGCCAACCCTGACCGCAAGGAGGTGAGTGATGCACCGCTCTTACCCAACTCCCTTTCAAAGTCATATCCACCCTGATCTCCCCAGGCCTGCTCCTGCTTGGGGTAGACCTGCCTAGGCAGTGAGGAACCCCCAGAACCTGAAAATACCCCACTCTTACTTTCTGTCCCGCCCCTACACACCCGATCCCTATGGAGGCCTAACTCCTTCCGAGTGAGATTACCAGGAGAGGCAAGACCATCAAGAGCTTCGGACATTGAATTCCTTGCCCCCACACACTACTGTGTAACAAGAGGAGATAGAGAGACCCCACCTGCACTCACTGGAAAAAGATATGGGAAGAAGACAGAATAAGAACTCGCTCAACAATAGAAAGACAAATATGACACCACCAGAATCTAGGGACTCCAGTCCAGCAAGATCTGAAAAGCCAAACACAGTGCATGAAGAAGAGATGGACCTCAAAAATTATCTCAGCAAAATGATAGAGACCTTCAAAGAGGAAACAAGAAAATCCCTTAAAGAAATAGAAGAAAAAGCAAGCAAAAAATTACACGAAATGGAGGAAAAGACAAACCAAAAAATTCAAGAAATAAACAAATCTCTTAAAGAATCTAAAGAAACCCAAGATAAAAGAACCAAACAAGTGAAGGAAACTCTTGAAACAATTCAAAGCGTGAAAGCTGAATTAGACACAATAAAGAAAACACAGAATGAGGCAATGCTGGAAATGGAAAGACTGGATAAACAATCAGGAAGTAAAGACATGAGTATAACTAATAGAATCCAAGACACAGAAGAGAGAATCTCAGCTATTGAAGATTCGCTAGAGGATACACATTCATCAACCAAAGAAAACCTCATGTCCAGCAAATCCCTAACACAAAATATCCAGGAAATATGGGACACCATGAAAAGACCAAACCTAAGAATAATAAGTGTAGAAGAAGGTGAAGAAACACTGCTCAAAGTACAGAAAACATATGCAACAAAATCATAGAAGAAAACTTCCCCAACCTACAGAAGGATATGCCTATGAAAGTACAAGAAGCTTACAGGACGCCAAACAGACTGGACCACAAAAAGAAGTCCCCCCGACACATAATAATCAAAACTCCAAATCTACAGAATAAAGAGAAAATATTAAGAGCAGCAAAGGAAAAAGGTCAAGTAACATATAAAGGAAAACCAATTAGAATCACACCCAACTTCTCAATGGAAACTCTGAAACCCAGAAGGTCTTGGATAGATACCCTACAAGCACTAAGGGAGCATGGATGTCAACCCAGACTACTGTACCCAGCAAAACTTTCAATCACTATAGATGGAGAAAACAAGATATTCCATGACAAAAACAGATTTAAACAATACATATCCACAAATCCAGCACTACAGAAGGTTCTGGAAGGAAAACTCCAACCCAACGAACATAACTACACCCACAAAAACACAGGCAATAGATAATCTAATTTTACCAAACACAAAAAGAAGCAGGAGGGTGAAATCCACACGCAATGACACCACCAACAATAAATCCAAGACAAACAAGAACCAATGAACAATGGACATTAATATCCCTAAATGTCAATGGTCTTAACTTACCCATAAAAAGATATAGGCTAACAGAATGGATACGAAGACAGAATCCATCCTTCTGCTGTTTACAAGAAACACACCTCAACTTCAAAGACAGGCGATACTTCAGAGTAAAAGGATGGGAAAAGATTTTCCAATCAAATGGGCTCAAGAAAGAAGCTGGTGTAGCAATCCTAATATCTAACAAATTGGACACTAAACTAAAATCAATCAAAAGAGATGAAGAAGGGCATTTCATACTCATCACAGGAAAAGTCCATCAAGATGAAATCTCAATCCCGAACATCTATGCCCCAAATACGAAGGCACCCACATTTGTGAAAGACACATTACTAAAGCTCAAACCACACATAAAACCACACACACTTATAGTAGGAGACTTCAACACCCCCCCCTTACGCCACTACACAGGACCACCAAACAGAAACTTAACTCCCGAGCTAATTGAGAGCATGAGGGTAGGGGAGAGGGTGTTGCCACAATAGGAGCACAAGAAGAAGAGTAGAGGAGAGGAAATGGAGGAGCAGAGATATTGAGTGGGGCGAAGAATAGAGGAGAGAGATCAGGATGAGAGATACCATATCAGAGGGAGCCACTATAGGTCCGAGAAGAGATCTGGAACTAGGGAGATCTCCAGAGACCTACAAGGATGACACGATCTGACAGTCTGAGCAGTGGAGGAGAGGATAGCCTAGAAGCCCTTCCCCTAGAATGAGATTGATGACTACTCTCTATGCTGTCCTAGAGCCCTCATCCAGTGGCTGATGGAAGCAGAGACAGACATCCACAGAAATACACTGAACTGAAATCTGGTGCCTGGTTGAAGAGAGGGAGGAATGAAGATCGAAGGGGTCTGTACCAGGTTGGAGAAACCCACAGAAACAGTTGGCCTGAAAAAGGGAAAGCATATTGACCCCAGACCTGTCTTGGAGGCTAGTGGAGGACTGATCCAGCCCCCTGTTCATGGATGCCAATGGGGAGGCCCCTGCACTCCGGGGAGCCTCCAGAGGTGGACTGGCGTTTTTCCCTGGGTGTGTGTCTGCAGGGACCCTTCTCTGTGGTAGGTTACCCTCCCCTCCAATGTGTCATTTGAAATGAAGCTAAGCTATCACTGCAAGGCCCCTCATTTATAAGAAAAATGCTCTAACTTGTGGTCCTGAGTTCCCATGAACATGCATCTGGAGAGTTGGGCAGCCTCTCCTTCGGGAAAATGTGAGCCCCCGAGGCACAAAGCACCAACTGTGTTCATACAGGTTTGCATCTGAAGAATACCATCTGTGGAGGTTTTATTTTGGGTAGGTGGTTCTCTGGGTGACATTATAGAGACAAAGCATTCATGCCCCCACAGGATGAGGCACAGGTCTAGAACTACAGGAGTGTCTGTATCCCAGAGAAAATTGCTAGTCATTGCAGAAGAACAACCTGACGGAAATACACAGAAACAAATGCAGACACACTTGCACAAGTACAGGTGTAGGAGAGATAGTTAAACATGCAGAGAGTTAGACAGAGACACATCAGGAGCTGCACTCTCTCTCTCACACACACACAGAGACACACACAGACACACACACACACACACACACACACACACACACACACACACACACAGAAAGAGAGATCAAGAGACAGAGTGAGCAATATGGAAAGAGAAGGAAAGAGAGAGAGACATACAGTGACACAGATAATGAGACAGACACAGAACGAATGAGAGATAGACAGACATTGATATAAACAGAGAGTTATGAGAGTGTGACAAGGAGAGAGACACAGAGACAGATATATTCAATGTAAACAGACAAGCACATAGGTTTGGGGACATAAATAGGTGGATTGATTGAGAGAGATGCACAGTGACAGAGACAGAAAGACAGTGATGCATACAGAGAGACAGACAGACAGAGACACAGTGTGTCTCTGAGAGAAACAAAGAAGAAAGAATCAGAGTGAGACACAGAGTAAGGTAATGAGAGAGAGATAGACAGAGAGAGATAGAAGTTGATGGCACACAGAGAGATGTAGAGGTGAGATCCATCATGCACTAAATGACTGTCTAGACATTCTTTCCTGTAGGAGGAGGCGCTCATCTCCTGTAAGTGGGCAGTCTACTACTCAAGAGAAATTATATGGAAAGAGTCAGTCAATCTGAACTGGGAATTTTCTATCACAAAACAATAATGATATGTTTCCTTTTCCTGTTTTTAAAAACAAATTATCTGACTTCCTGATTTTTGTTTATCTAAAAGTGTTAGAAATGAATAATCCCAGTCCCCCATAAAGCAACTTGTAAAAATAGCAAAAGAAACCAAGGGAAGCAAATTCTTTCTGCTGAATGGATATGATTTTACCTTAACCTGGCTACAATACATACATGGACATGTTGTTTTCAGTCTTTGGTTCCTAAATCATCAGGAAGCTTGTTTGGGATTAACCTCTAAATCTATGACTCCAGTCTAATTTGGAAAGAGATGTCAAAGCAGAACCAACAGTCAGGCAGAAGAAGACAAGTGAGGAGTGGCAAAGACCCAGCCTTTGAACTAGTTTCCAAGACAGACTGCATTTCTGACAAAGAAGAGGGGTGAAGAACTTATTCCCAATATCTAAAGACAGACTTACAGTTCACGTGGAGAAATTATTGATTCTCAACAAATCAGTTACTCTCTCATTTTTCAAAACCCATGAATCAGAGTCCTGGGGACTACTTACTGTGGATCCCATCCCGGTGGGTCCAGCCCAGCCAAAGACTGTCAGCCAGTGCCCTAGTCCCTTTCTCTGCCCATGAGATGAGGCAAGATAGGGCATGTTTCTGGCCTGCGTTCTGATACCTGCTCTGAGCCACCTAAGGCCTGGAGACTATGCGGAAAGGATCCCATCCCAGTGGTGTCCAGACCACCAAGAGACTCCAGCCAGCTTCCTAGTCCCTTTCTCTGCCTAGGGGGAGAGGAAGAGGAGAACCACCAGACTATTGGACTTTCATGCAACCTCCAAAAGAGAACCTTAGTCCTGGACCCACCAGGTGGGGAAGAGACTCTTTCTGCACCCACTAGAAGAAGGCTTGGGAAGACAATATAAAAGAGAAAAACCAATATGACACAACTGGATCTAGAGTACTCCATTGTGTAAATGTACCATATTTACTCCATCCATTCTTTAGTTGAGGGGAATATAGGTTGCTTCCAGATTCCATTTTGGGGTATGTCCCCTAGTCTAAGATCGGGATTTAAGGTGTGTGTCTTCGGGCCTTGATGTCCGTTTATCATGATAGTTCTTTTCTCTATATATTTTTATTTTTTATTCATTCATTAATTTACTTGTCTGTTTGTTTGTTTCTAGGTAGGTCTCAGGTAAACCAGGTTGACCTCAAACTCACTGTTAAGGCAAGGCTGGTATTAAAGTCGTGGTCTTCCCATATCTGATTGTACACTGTTGAGGTCTTGAGATAAGATCAGCTTCTGTGGTCTGTGAGTGAGATAATGGTGTCACAGGGGTCCTAATGACCTTGGAAGAAAATAATAAAGAGTCAGAAAAAGGATCAACAGCCAAGATTCTTTGACAATTGCGGCCTAAAAAAGATCAAGGCAAGGTAAGTGGTGTCCTCTAGAGGCCAAAACAGGGAAAGCCTCCAGTACCCTTTGGAAACCCTGACCCCAAGTCATCTAAACTAATCAATTCCTGTGCTTCTAAGCTGGTATCCATTCATTACAGCAGTTAGTTAGAAAACTAATGCATATTATTCTGACTGTTTGGTGATAAACTGCAATTTGGTCAGAACATATTCATCAAACTTGTTAGCAAGTTCTGTGACTTTTCCTTTGTGTCTAGAGAGGATGCTGTAATACAGTTGCAGAAGCAATGGATGTCATCATTTTGAAAAGAAATTAGATGGTAGGGAAATTAGTCTTGTATTAAGGACTGCAATTAGAGAGTTCTACATAAACACACAAAGTGGGCAACGAAAGACTGCAAGAATTTGCTCTGGATGGGCTGGTGAGATGGTTCATCCCTTAAAGACTAGGTTTACAAACAAAAATATAAGAATTTGATATTGCTTCTAGTGCACCCTGGCCAAAGCTTGATAGCTGGATTGTTGTCAGGAGGTACTGTCAAATGGAAAACCTACCTTTCCCCTTGTAAAAGGCCATTCTAGGAGCCCAGAATCAGCTTCTCAGAGGAAACCATGGCTTGTAATTGACAGATATGTAATGAGTACACAGATCCACAGGACATTAATATTGTATCCTTAAGTCTTGCAAGGCTGTCTGGAGTGTGTTTCAGTTACATTGACTTCTTCACCAAATGGGACAGCTGCAAATCTATCCTGTGACATTTGGTTTTACCACTGTGTATCTACAACTACCTTTGAATTTATTTCACTGATCTTTGGTGTCATCTGCCTATTTTGAGAGATGCTACAAGGTAAAATGATACTGCCATGTGAAATAGCAATTATATTTCATTTGTGTTCTGTAGAATCTCTTACCCAAGAACTCAACAAATCATTTTCTTGAGATAGTGGTCTTAGAAACAGATGAGGGCAAGATGCAAGTAACAGAACAAGAAGATCAGAATCCTTTTTCTATTTTTAAATTACTTTATAATGGAGAATTAACTAGGCCTTCTTAGAGAAAGTGCTTTACGAAGCTACAGATGCACAGCATTCATTGTTTTCTAAACTCTTACCAGCACACCTGCAACACTGTGAATCTTTCAAGGAAGAAACCAGAATGCCTGGCCATTGTGAAGGCTGTTCAGTGCACCACTACAGAAATATCACTTATAACACAGACACACACTAATAAAGATGATACTAAAAGAAGGAACTGTGTGAGTAGAACCCTCCATACTTTTTACTCAATTTCTATGTGAGGAAAAAATTTGCTCCTTTGAATTAAGGAAATAAAGCATGATATCTATACACAGTGCAGTACACACATCTGTAGGTAGGGGATTCTGGGAGCATGGTCCTAATGATAGTAATAATCTGAATAGTAATCAATCAAAAGCTTCAATGAGCTTCTGATATTCTTGACATGTTCAAAGGAAGTATTGTTTTCTCTTCTCCTTTTGAGTGAATGAATGCATGTGTGTGTGTTGGCATGAATGCATGTGTGTGTGTTGGCATGTGAGCCTGTGTAAGTCTTGTTGGAGACATAAGCCAGTACCTTCCACATACTTAGGTATTTCTCTACAAATGGGTTACATTGTCATCTCTCTGTCTTTCTCTCTTCTTTCCTCATTCTTCATTGGCTTCCCATAGAAACCCAGAAGCATCAAGAAGCCAGCCCATCTCACCGTGTTTCTGTGACAAATGTTCAAAATGGTAGGGTGTTCCATATATATATATAACAGTTATAAACTTTCAATATAATTTGTAAAAGACCAAAGTGTAGCTCTAGTGATGTGACTGAAATTCATGAACCTTTCTTAGTCTGTGATTAAAATTCATGAGTCTGCTGTGTTAATTTATTCTCCATTGCTGTGAGGAAACACCATTACCAAGAGCTACATTGGGAAAAAGTGGTGTTGTTTCAGCTTCCAACTTATAGTGCATCACAAGAGGAAGTTAGGGCAGGAATTCAAGCTTCAGGGGTCCAAGAAGAGGCACTGAAGAGTGCTGCTTACTGGCTTGTTTTATTATATACCCTACGAGTACCTAACAAAGGGTAGCTCTGCCCCCAATAGACTGGGGATTTCTGTATCAATTGTAAATCAGGAAACAGCCTTAGCAAAGGACATGGTCAATAAGACCAAATGGCAGGCTACAGATTGGGAAACGATCTTCACCAACCCCACATCTGATAGAGGACTGATCTTCAAAACATATAAAGAACTCAAGAATCTTGACACCAAAATACCAAATAATCCAATTAAAAATGGGGTACATATCTAAACAGAGAATTCTCAACAGAAGAAACTCAAATGGCCATTTAAAGAATTGCTCAACATCCTTAGTCATCATGGAAATGCAAATCAAAATGACTGAGATATCATCTTACACCTATCAGAATGGCTAAGATAAAAAAACAACACTGATGAGAGCTTATGATGGAGAGGATGGATTAAGGGGAACACTCTTCCATTATTGGAGAAAGTGCAAAATTGTACAGCCACTTTGAAAATCAATATGGCAGTTTCTCAGAAAACTGAGAATCAATCTACCTTAAGACATAGCAATACCACACTTGGGCATATGACCAAAGGATGGACAATTATGTCAAAGGACATTTGCTCAACTATGTTCATAGCAGCACTATTAGTAATAGTCAGAACCTGGAAACAACCTAGATGCCCAAAGAAAATGTGATACTTTAACACAATAGAGTATTACTCAGATGTACAAAACAATGACATCATGAAATTTGCAGGCAAATGGACAGAACTAGAAAAAAAACCTTCCTTAGTGAGGTAAGTCAGACCCAGAAAGACAAGCACAGTATGTATTCACTCACCAGTGGGTATTAGATGTAATGGAAAGGATAACCAGACTACAGTACACAACCATAGAGAAGCTAGGTAAAAAGGTGGACCCTAAGAGGGACACATATGGAGGATCCCAGGAAGAAAAATAGTTAAGATCTCCTGGGTAAACTAGAAGGAGGGATGGTGAATGGAAATATGAGGGATCAAGAACACCAAGTTGGGGGAAGATTAGAGAGGGACAGCAATGAAAGAGATATCTTGAGAGAGGGAGGCATAATGGGGTTAGATAGAAACCGGGTGCTATGGAAATTCCTAGGAATCCAGAAAGGTGACCCCCAGCTAAGATTCCTAGAAATAGTGAAGAGGATTCTGAACAGGCCTTTCCCTTAAACCAGATTAGTGACTACCCTAATTGTCATCATACAGCCTGTGTCTAGTAACTGATGGAAACAGATGCAATGATCCACAGTCAAGCACTGGTCAGAGTTCCTGGAGTTCAGCTGAAGAGAGGGTGGAGGGATCATATGAACAAGGGAAGTCAAGAGCAAGATGGGGAAAACCACAGAGACAGCTGACCAGAGCTAGTGGGAGCTCATGGACTATGAGATTATGGATTGACAGCTGGGGAACCTGCTTGGGACTAAACTAAAACCTTCTGAATATGGGTGACAGTTATGTGACTTGATCTCTTGGGGTGGGACTGGCAATGGCACTAGGACCTATGCCATTGCCATATGGGCTTTTTGGAGCCCATTCTCTATTTGGGATACCTTGTTCCATCTTGATACAGCGGGGAGGGGAGTGGTATGCAAACTTGGTATGACACACTTTGTTGACTTCCCAAAGAAGGTCTTACCGACTCTAAAGAGGCGGGGGTGGGTGGGTAGGAGAATGGAGGGAGGGAAACTAAGGTTGGTAAGTAAAATGAAAAATAAAATTTTTAAGTAAACAACAGAAAGAAAATGCCTTAGGCTGGTGTGAGTTCTCAGAACTCAGGAGGCAGACGCAGACAGATCAGGGTGACTTAGAGGCCATTTATTCTACATAGCGATTTCTAGTATAGCCCCAGCTGTGTATAGAGAGTCTGTATAACAAATTGTTGGGGGGGGCATGAAAATGCCTTAGAGACAGCTCTATAGACACTCTGATGGAGGCATTTCTTAAGTGAGGTTCCCATCTCCAGATGACCATCGCTTGTGTCAAGTTCACACCCAGGTAGGTAGGACAGCTGATTAGAGACCAGGTTTGTTTTAGTGACTGCTTAGTAACATATTGTGTGGGGGCTTAAGTAATCATATGATTGAGCTGGTGAGATTCTAATTCAGTTTGGAGTACTGGCTGCTCTTCCACAGGACCAAGTTCAGTTCCCAGAACCCACATGGAAGATCTCAATTGTCTATTTTTCTAGTCCTAGGGAATCCTAAACCTTCTTCTGGACTCCTCTTGTATATGGAACACAATTTCTACACAAACATCAATGCAAAGAGCCATTAAATAAATTAATAAAATTTAAAAGGAAGTACAGTAGTCTTTTTGAGCTGTTTGCACATCTTTGAAAACCCAACTCTCCAGTGGATGGCTTATAGCAGGAGGGTAGTTAGCTTTTTCTGGGTTTGTCCCTGGTTCTAGGATGGCTACACACATGAGTGTAATGACAGCACACATTGGGCCCTGCTACTAAAAGAGTAAAATTAAAGAAGACATGAAGTTAAAAGAAGGTGGGGGTACATCGGAGGTGTTGAGAAGGAATATAAATAGGATCAAGATTCATTGCATGATTGAGTGAAATTCTCAAAGAATTAATAAGAAAAGTACATGGAAAAATAGTAATGTAAACAAACCAATGAGACTCCAACATGATGTTATGGATAAATTGTGCTCACTCACTGCTTGTCACCATGTTGGCAACTCCTCTATAAGTCAAGGTGCTGACAACCCATCACAGGTGAGTATAGGTGACGTAGAGCTCTACACACCTCCTGTCCTTTGATCTGCTTTCTGCTATGGTCTCTTCTTTCATGCTGGTAAGAAAGGAATTCAAAGACTGTGGTTTGATGTGGAATGAGAAACCTTATGGCCAGAGCCCATGATTCTTCTCAGATGGGCTCAGTTTCCCCTGTGAGAGCCAGATTCCTCACACAACTCTCTGGGAGCGTAAGGGAGCACTGGGTTCACAATTTAGCCTTCTTTCTTTCAAATGAAGAGTCTGGAAGTGGTCAAACACAGACTTTTCAAATAACAGATTTGAGGTTGGAAGTACCTGAGTGAACCTAACCCACCTGGTGAAGAGACACAGATGGCAATTTTAGCCACCTGCAGGAAATCTAGGTAGAGAAACAAAACTGAATAACTCAAAGCCAACTGATAGATGAATACTACTGAGGAATGAGCCAGAGTTATGGAGGGCTATTTCTGTGGTGACTGAATCATTCATCATATGTCAGTATTTTCTAGTCATAGAGAGTCTTACAAAGACAAGAAGAAAGAGATGAAAGATGTGGGAACCATTTTACTATTCACTTTCTAGAAGGGGAAACGTCCCTAAGCCTCTTCTTTGATATCTGGAAGCTGTCCTGAACTGAATCTACAGACCAGGCTGGCCTGGAACTCACTGAGATCCACCTGCCTATGACTCCGAAATGCTGAGAATAAATTGTACACAACTACCACCCGGTTAATTCTGATCCTGAAGCCAGAAGACACACATTTAATTGGGCCACACCTTCTTCTGAAAGCCTATAAAGGGACACTGAAGAAGGAGGCTGTTGCTCTCTGCCTGCTTGCCCTCACTATGCAGCAAGCCAATTCCTTCACTGGAATTAGAGAAACGTCTTCAGGATTCCAGCAGATATTGAAGACCAGCTGACAGGTCAAATCTGCTTGACTGATTAAGTACTGAAACCTTGAACATTTACTTCACAGCTACACATTGGGGATTAGCAGGACTGCAGCCATAAGGCATTCTAATGAGTCTCCTTTCTTCATATATAGATTCATTTTATATGTTATGTTACTCTGGAGAAACCTAGTACATTTTTTGTGATGAGTGTATAAAATGTCCCAAATGATTCAACAGTTGTATGTAATTGTCAAAAACCAGTTACCCATTGACCTAACATTCAATCTAGAAAAAAGTGGAGTGATGTAACTGTCTCTAATAACAGCCTAGACTGTCTTCTTTGAAACTAATACTGAAATATTAGATAGAGAATTTCAGAGAGACTCATAGAAGTGAGAACACAGGGGAAAACAGAAGCTAAATATCTGAAATGTGTCTGATTGTGTCCCACAGGTTAAAGAGAAAACAAATCCTGGTTCTTCATTTTGGATCCTGTCCACATTCAAAACTGCCACCTGTAAAAATGTCAGGGGACCTGGCAGTCAAAACTGCCAGAGATTCTCCTACAGGTGGGCCATCAGCAACTTCCTTTTTTCCCCAGGAGGATATTCAGGTAGCCATTAAAAGTCCAACTTTCTCATCTGGAGTCAATCACAAACTGAAATGGTATTTGAGAATACACCTGAAGGAGTTGATTTAAAAAAGCACAGGTTACCTGTCAGTAGCCCTAGTGTTGCTCAGTTCTCCAGAGAGATATGTTTGGGCAAAGATCCAGTTCCGTATCATAAGCACGAAAGGAGAGAAAACCCAAAGTGTGATGCACCCAAGAGTCTTTATGTCCTTGCCATACTGAAAACCAGTAGGTTTTCATAAAGTTCATTCTTCCAGATTTTCTCTTTTCCTATGCACATTTGCTTCACCCAAGTCATGAGCTTACCCTCCTCTACAAAATGAAAACAGTCCTGCATTTTTGGACTGAAAATGTCACCCAGGATGAAGGTTCCAAGGTGCACGACGGCAGATGAGCTAGCAGTGCTGTGGGAGAATTCCCTCTTCAAAGAGTGCTGCCCAGTAGCTGGCCAGGAATTCCAAGCTCACCATGCCATCGTAACAGCTCACTCTTTCGTTTTACAGAGCCATGTTTGTACATGACAAGGAGGAGAACAAAAAGAACTTAGTTGAGATTCATGACATGGAACCATAGGCTTCAGGGCAATGATGGGCTTCATTTACACCTGGAAGGCACCAGACCTCTACAGCATGGCAGATACTGTGCTGGCAGCTACTGACAAGTATGGCCTGGAGCATTTGAAGGTCATGTGAGAGGATGACATCTGCAGGGACCACTCTGTGGAGAATGCTGCCCACACTCTCATCCTGGCTGACCTCCACAATGCAGAGTAGCTTAAAGCACAGATACTGGATATTATTATAGCTCATGCTTCTGAGGTCTCTGAGATCTCATAGTGTAAATTAACGGCTGGTTGACATCTACACTTGCTAGCAGAATCATACTGCTCCCTGGCATCTGGAGCTGTCTTGCCGGCGAATCTGTAATGGTGGCCATACCCCTTTGGGCATGGCTTAAGGCAGGTGGGAGAAGAAAGAGGGAGGCTTATCCTGTGGCTTCTTTTCATTCTTTTTGCTTCAATCTGCCTGAAGCCATGCCCAAAGGGATGTGGCCACCATTACAGGTTTACAGGATAAGACCCCTTTATGATATTCCACTTGAGCTGATAATATTTGTGGATTGCTTAAGTCCTTGTTCCCTTTAAGGGCCACTTTTAAGTGCTTTAAGTCATGTCCTTCTCTTCCAATCATTGTCTGTAGTTGAGAAAATTCCTTAGAAATTTCTACAGGTCTTAGGAGTTTGGGTTATAATCGTCATATCAACCCCAGTGTCCATCAAACCAGAAATAACTTTATTTTTATTCTTACTTTCAACTGAGGCCTCTGATCCTTTAGAGAAGTTTACCAAAATATGTGTTTTTTGTCTCCTCCATTCACGTTTGATTCATCATCCCTAGCCAAAATACCATCTAGGAAATGTACCATCTATTTGTACCAATAGGCAATGTATCATCTATTTGTCCTTGAGAGATTGTCCTCCACAATGACTGAAAATGGCTAGACACTTCTCGATGTGGTGGCCTTCAAGATGCTCCTCAAGGAGTTTCTCAATTGTAACGGGTTTCCTTGTAAGTCTCTTGTCGATCTACATTCATTGGTCCAGAGTCTGTCCTTACCATGTCTCCTACATAACCCAGGAGGTGGAAGTATTCTACATGAAACAATTGTTGGAATTTACTTGCCTACACTTCCTCCTCCTATATCCTATTCAGCCACAGTTACAACACCTATTATTCTGATGCACTCTTGACCCTCTGGGGATTGCTCTGCCTACCAAAGTTCCTGTTTCAGTACAGTTACTGGCCTCTTATTGTCTTCTTAGACCTTTAGGGTTTGCTTCTCCTTCCCAAGCTTCTGAATCTTGGACATTACACTTGAGATTAGCTATATGCAAGACCCACTCTTCCAGTGATGCTGATCTGGTCTATAAAGGCAAAAGTATCCTTTTGCATAATGGATTTGCATTTTCATAGGCTAGAGATTGTATGAGTATTTTTCTAGAGTCTAAATTTGCTACCTGCAAATCTACTGCCCTAGATAGTCTTCATAAAATCAGTGAACTGTTCTGTTCCTCTCTGTGCTATATTAGTATAGGATTCTTCTCTTTTTCCTGGTTCACAAACCTTGTCCCAGGCATTTAATGCTGCTGTCCTGCATAAGGACAATATGGGCTAATCATATCCAGCTTGAACCTGTGGGTCACCATAAAGAATGTCACCAAGAAGTTTACATTGGGGAGATTCATAACCTTTCTTTAAGGCTTGAAGCTCCAGGGCTTTGCTTGCTCTATCCATAAAAGCCTCCACTGTATTTGACACAAATCTTCAGGCACAGATGATATTATGCATCCCATTCTAAGGGCATTACTCTATTAAAAGTTGCCCACAAATTTAATATTTCTTTGATATAAGGCCTATGGAGACCATTTGAGATAACAGACCCCTTAATTCCTTTCAAATCTTGTAGTTGTATTGGATCCCATTTATATGCGACATGGACTTTTGGATATTTTTTGATGGCAGTTTTTTGTCATAGTCCCTGGGAAGACCAGTGGTGTATGCATAACAAACTTAAGAAGGTTTCCCTGATGTTTGATTGGAATAGGTGCAGCAGACTGGGAGGAATCCATTTCGGAGTTATCCAAGGCTTAGAGCCAGGCAACCACTATCTCATGGACAGGTTGAATCTGGTGAATCATATAGGATCCTAAAAATTTTATAGAATCGCTAATTTGTCTTGTTTCTTCATTTGTGTATGCTTCTAAACCGTTAATATTCTCATCCATAGATAGTATCTGAATGGCATATAAATTACCTTCTAAATATGCAATCCTAGACTCCATCTTTTGGCCTGTGGCAGTACACTCATGAGACATGAAGCAAATTGTCTGTGCCAGTTTTCGAATCCTGTCCTGGTTCTTAGCTCTCTTTCCATTTAAGGCATCAGCCATGGAACAAATTTTGGTTTCTTTTGGCCATGAGTTTGTTCTACCTGTGATAGTAATGTAGCATGTCCAGACTTAATATCCTCAACTTCTTTACATAAAAGTTTCATGTCTTGCATTTCAGGGATCATGTTTTCCTGGATGGCTTTTATATCTTGCATCCAACTTTCTTAGCTGCCCATAATTCATATAGGTTCTTTTTCCTTTTCCCAGTGTCTCAATCCTCTGGTTAGAGATATCACATTAGCTATGAAGTTGATTGCAAACATAGTATATAGGTACCTCTTAATCATGGTTTCTCCCTACATGATGCAGTCCTGCTAATCCCACAATGGCTAGTTGTTAAGGGAAAGTCCGAGAATCCAGTGCTTACTCAGTCCAGAAGTTTGGATGTGTCTCCTGGTCTACAGTTATGTGCTGGAATTCCAACAAGTATTCTGTAAAGCCACTGAAAATGGACTTGTGGCAGGGTGAGGGCAAGCAGGCAGAGTGCAACAGCTTCCTTCCTCCATGTCCTTTTATATGCTTCCAGCAGAAGGTATGTCCAAATTTGGGGTGTGTCTCCCAGCCTCAAGATCTCGTTTAAAGTTGTGTGTCTTTGGGCCTTGAGATCCAGGGTAAATGTTTGTGTCTCCCCACCTTCAGATTTTCTGTTTCAAGTGGACCTGCCTACTTGATCTTATGCAAAACATTTCTTAGAATTGACCCCTCCATTTGAGGATTTTAGTTGATTCCGGATGTAGTCTAGTTGGCAACCAAGACAAAGCATCACAAGTACAGTTTGTTTACTGGAGTAAACTTTCCATAAATGAAGGAATGGTGTTCTTTCCTACACAGCTGTTCCTTACTCTTCTCATATTGTTATAAGATTCCTCCCAGACTACTGGTAGTGCTACAAGCTTTTAATACAATCACTTGGAGGTATAGGCAGGCAAATCTCTGTGAAATCAAGGCCACTCTGGTGTATCGAAGGAGTACCAGGACTGTTACACAGAAAATCCTTGCCTTGAAAAAATTCCTCCTGTTAATTTGGACAAGCAAGAATGGCTTATTGCCACTCAGTGGTCTCAGTGTTCGAAATATAGAGTTCAGGGTATAATAATACCTATAGGCAGTCAGGAAGCAGAGACAGCCCAGACACTCTTAAATTAGCTACATTTTTCCTGCTTTGTATTCCAGACTCACAGTACCAGGGATGACTCCACCAAATTTCATTGATGGTCTTGCCTCTCCTCAGTTAATCCTCCTTGGAAACACTCTTCCTTAATAGGGTGCTATGAGAAGATCCTAAATACAACTATTCTTTCAAGCTGACTGCCCAATTCAGCTTCTCATTACCTCACAATATTAATCCTTCACTTGTGAGTTCTGCCCTTTAACTTTGAACTTCTAGGCTTACTGTGCTAGGTTTACAAGGGAGACAACATTCTATCTTTGAAAGGACACAGAATACATTCAAGAGGACTGAAGAAGGGATTTTGAGATATTTCCCTCAGAATGTCATCTTAAATGCTGCCCACTTCTATCACCTCTCTCCAGTGCATGGTGTCTGGAGGGACTCACTAGGCCTAAAGGACAGGAAAATAACCATGGTGATTCAATCCACTCGCAAATTCCCAGCCTAGGTCTCCTGAAATTCTGCCCAGAAGCTGCTCCTCCCTCCATAGAGGATAAATCAATCAATTGATTTTGATCCCTGAATTTTTGCAATTTTATTTTGGTATCTATTATGGATGGCTATCTAGTAATATGAATGACTCTTCTATATATGGTTTACAGTCAGGGTGACAGATACCCCTCCCCTCAAGTGTGTCATTTGACAAGAAGGTAGGCAGTCACTGCAGGCCCACTCATTTGCAAAATAAGTGCTTTACATTGCCAGCCAAGAGCTCCCATGGGCATGGTCCTGGAGAGGAGAGCAGCGTCTCATGGGGAAACTGAGAACCCCCACCAATGCTGCAATACAGGAAATGTCCATAGGGTCAGTTACTACAAGAATGGGACAGGCAGAGCCTTAATTTCAGGCAGGTGGGTCTCTCTGTAGGACCTGAACAGCAAAAGATTTCAGGCTCCCAACAAATTCTTAATCAACTCAAGTGTATTCATCACCAGAGAAAGCCATTGGTCATTTCAATGAAAGAAACTGACTTAAACACATAGAAAGACATACAATCACACACAAATGCAAACACACATGCAAGTGAGAGAAGAGAGAGACAGATATACAGAGAGACAGAGAGACAGAGTAAAAGAGAGACAGACAGAGACACAGAAATACAAAGAATGGGATCAAGAAAAATTTCTTGATGTCTCCATGAAGTTTTCTTCCATCTCTTTCTGCTGTGGTACCACTCAGTGTACAGCCCAGGCCAGATCAGGCTCTGAAGTGCTAGGGTCCATAGGGTGTACCACATATACTTCATACACTTACATGTATTTTTTACTATCTCTTCTTCCTATCTGTTCCAACCATATTACTATTGTCTATTTTATGATTTAAAAACTCAAGTATTTATATCCGGTCCTCAGAAGGCAGAGGTAGGCAGATCACTAGGTTTTTGAGTCAACCTTGTCTATTGAGTGAGTCCAAAAACAGCCAAATCTATGTAAGGACACACCATTTCAAAAACAGTAAGAGAGAGATTGAAAATCAGGAGGAAAATTGTTTTTCATTATGTGTGTAGTGGTTAACATATTCAGTTCCAGATACACTTGAGACGGACTGCAGAGGATTGCTTATGTAGAGGAAAGTTATTATGAATAGTAACTCACTAGAAATGTGTCAAAATAAGTATGTTTTCTCTCATGTAATAAATGTGATATTCTAAGCACCGCTGGCTGACTTAGGCCTGCATTGGAAAACTGAGGTGGCAGAAATCTACCGAGTTTGATATTTCTGTCTTTGCATACTAAATGAGATTCCCTCTACAAAACAAAGACACTCTCAATCAAACCCTAACCCAATGTCTACTCCTTCAAATATAGCTCTGTCCACAAAGGACTGATTCTGAAGCAGGAAACACTTGTGTCCTGTTGTAAATTATATTCAGGACATAAAAGCAATCTGTAGTGGAAGCCTGGAATACTCAGGAAGTTTAAGTGGATCAAGGGAATCACTTAATTGAGATGAGGCTGTTTTTTCTTGAGTGGCTTAATCTCTAAATGTTAAAAGAAAGAAAAAATAAATAAAAGGAAAAAAAAGAAGACTCCAGTTTTGCACAATTTTTAAACATAGTTGAGCAGAGACGTGCTCATCAAGAAGATTATGTAAGTAATGAATAATGTGTAATAATTAATAAAATTAAGGGCTGAAATAAAGGTATCTTCCCAGCCTCTAGATCCAGATTAAGGGCGTGTGTCTTCTTCCATCAATAGTAACCATTTCAAGTGGATCTGTCTACTTCAACTTACGCAATAATTGCTCACAGGTGTGCTCTGCACATTTGAGTATTGTTAATTTCAGATATTGCCAAGTTGAGAACAAAGAATACCCATCTCAAGTGTGTTTACAATGAGTGCTGCTATAAACATCATGAGGGAAGAAGGGTTCTCCTGAGTATGTCAGTGGTCTTAGTTTTCACAGAATAGACATCAGATAAAGTGCACATAAATGGTGAATGTGAAGCAGAGCCAGGAAGTCCTTATGGTGGCTCAGCTCTTTCCTAACCTATATACCATCCAAAACCACAGTCACTGGATTACTCCAACAAACTGGAGTGGTGGTCTTTTGCCTGCTTCTCAGATGACCATGCCTAGAAAAAGTGTTTAAGCCCCATATATGTGTGGTTAATGAATATCCTAAATCATTCTCCTGTCAATCACTTACATTGAATCTCAGTAGGTCATGTACTTATTCTTCTAGTCCCTAAAAAGAGAGATTATTCTCATTTCCATGAAAAGCAGACTATATTCAACAGAAACCATAGAGGAAGGTGCTTTACATGGATTTCCTTCTGAAGCGCAATGATCAAAATTCTCTTGTACCAGTCCTGTCTCTCCAGTTATCTTATCTTGAAGAGTACCTCTAAGCCTACACTACAAGGAAATAAGTTTATTGATTGAATCAGCACAGCCATTCCCAGTCTGACTCTCTGTAAATCTGACTGCAACACTACTTATCTGTCGTTAGCAGATAATTCAATCAATTGGTTTGATTGCTTATTTTTGCTTCTTTTCTTTGGTAGAATTCTTGCAGGTGGCCACTTAATAGCATAGATGATTCTTCACTAGGTGGATTCAGTTCAGGGAAGGAGGTACTCTATCCCAGAAAACATTCCATTGAAGGGATTATATTTTTTAATTTCAAGACCCCATATTTGAAGGAAGATGCGTTTCAGGAACTGTTGAATATATTCTGAACCCTTTGCAAATCAGAATGCTCTTACAATTTTAAGCCTAGCAGAGTAAGCCTGTGAGTTCAAATATTGAAGAGGACAGACTTACAAGTGAGGGATGAAAATTATCAGGTAATGAGAAGCTTTATCTTGGCATTCAGCATGAGCACAATGAGGGGCCTTTAGGGCCTTCTGTTAGCACACACTTAAGTGGATCAGAATTTGTTTTCAAGGAGGATTAACAGAACAGGAAGGGCAAGACCACCAGTGAAATTTGGCAGAGCCATCCCCAGGACAGTGAGTATGAATGGAATGAATGTTAGGAAGGAAGACAGTCATTTTCAGAGAATCCTACTTGGTTCTGCTTAATGCCCACCATAGAGGGTTTCTTCCATCCTGAGCTCCATATTGTGAACAATGAGAACAATGACAGAAAAAAGTTCCATTCCTGGATCATGTTCTTGGGAAGAATACATTTTTTCACAAACAGGTATTTCTGTGTAACAGAATTTCTGTGTAACAGCTCTGGCTGTCATAGAACTAATTCTTCATACCAAGCTGGCCTTGAAATAACAGAGAAATGCCTACCTATGATTCTGAATTGCTGGGATTAAAGGTATATGCCACCACAGTGGGTTGGTAGGAATATTTAACAATATGAGAAGAGTAATAACAACTGTCTAGGAGTAGAAATCATTTCTTTATTTATAGAAGAATAATTCGGGCAAGCAAAATGCACTTGTGATGGTTATTCTTGCTTTCCAAATAGACCACCCCTGGAATTAACTAAAAAATGCTAAAACGGATGGTACAACTGTGAGCAATGGTTTGTATGAGTTGGAGTAGGAGATCCATTTGAAATCCCAATTTTGGAGTTAGAAAACCCAAGCATAAGAACAGGATCATCAGGCCTGAAGACACACACCTTTAATCCAGATGTTAGGCTAGGAGACACAGCTTAAATTGGGATACACCTTCTGAAAGCATATAAAAGGCATGCAAGAAGGAAGTTGAAGCACTCTGACGGCTTGCACTCACCTTTCAGCAAGTCCATCACTTCACTGTGATTAGAGAATGCTTATATGAATTTCAGCATATACTGAAGAGCAGCAGATACATCCAACCTCCTGGACTGAGTAAGTACTGGATTCTTATGCTTTTACTTCACAACTGACATTGTGTGATTAACAGGAATGCTGTCCTAAGTCATTCTAATGAATCTCCTATCTTCACACAGAGAGGTTCATTTCATATGTTCTGTTGCTCTAGAGAAACCTAGTACAACACGTTTAGATAAAAGTGTATAAAATGTTCCATATGATTCAACATTTGACTAAGATTCAATCTAGAAATGAAATCAGAATGATGTAACTTTCCATAGTAGCCTAAACTCTCTCCTCTGAAAGTAATATTGAAATCTTGATAGAAAATTTCAGAGAGATATCCAAGTATCCAGCCCCATAGAAGTGGGAACAGAGGGGAAAACAGAAAATAAAAGACTAAAAGCTATCTGTGGTAGCATACATATAGCTTACAATTTATGAAGCCACTGGTGATCAAAGTAGGAAAGATTATTTACCCAGAGAAGCCAAACAGACAGCTTTCTTCTAAGGACTCAGGAGACAAAGGCAGATGGTTCTCTTTGTGTTCAAGTACACACAGGGCTACCTGAGATTGAAACAAATTAAAGGAGTAATCCAGCTCATGCCTTTTGTCACAGCACTAGAGTGTATAAAATTAGGAGTGGGGTCTTCAGTAGTCAGTCTCAGGATTATCTCCTGTTAAGCTGACGGGAGACAGCAGTGTGATATTTGTTGAGAGCTCATAGAGCCTGATATAGAGGCAAGAGATAGTGGCTTGGATGTTTGCCTTGCTGATCTTCAACTTGAAGCTTGAACCCCAAAATGAGTCTCTCAGGATTTATTTTCTTTGTTAAAGATATCTGTAATTGTGACCCCAGGTTGAAGAAGAAACTGTCCTATTTCTTCATTTTTGGATCCAGGTTAACTTTCAAACTACCACAGTAGAAATGACAGAAGACCGGGCAGCGGAGAGATGGGGCTACACAGAGATCAGTGTTCAGAAATTCTCCTACATTTGGACCATAAGGAAGTTCCGATTCTTGCTTCAGGAAAGAGGGGACGCCATTAAAAGTCCAACCTTCTCATCCGGAGCCAGTGACAACGACAAATGGTGTTTGGAAATACTGACAAACGGGTTCGACGAAGAAAGCAAAGATTACTTGTCAATTCTCCTAACATTGCTCAGCTGCCCAAAGAGCCCAGTATGGGCAAGGTTCCAGTTTTCGATCATGAGTGTTGACGGAGAGAAAACCAAAGGAATGATAAGCCCAAGATTCTTCAAGTCCACGCCAAATCAACAATGTGGATTCAAAAAGTTTATCCATCGAGATTTGTTCTTGAGTCTGGAGTCTTGGCTTCTCCCAGACAATGAACTCACTGTCTTATGTGATGTGGACCTGGCGATCCAAGACTCCTTCATCAACTCTGAGGAGAGCACGGTGCCAGGAATCCAGGGTCCAAGGTGCACGACGGCAGATGAGCTAGGACAGCTGTGGGAGAATTCTCTCTTCACAGACTGCAGCCTGGTGGTAGCTGGCCAGGAATTCGGAGCTCACAAGGCCATCTTAGCAGCTCGTTCTCCAGTTTTCAGAGCCATGTTTGAACATGACATGGAGGAGAGAAGAAAAAACTGCGCGGAGATCCATGATCTGGAGCCCCAAGTCTTCAAGGCAATGATGGACTTCATTTATACCGGGAAGGTAACAGTCTTCCACAGCATGGCAGATTCTATACCGGCAGCTGCTGACAAGTATGGCCTGGAGCGTTTGAAGGTCATGTGCGAGGATCCCCACTTATTGGCTGAGGCATTCAGTACTTGGCATCTGCTCACACCTCTTTACTGGAACCCCTTCCCAAACGCTTGAAGCAATCATAGGATTCTCTCAGCTCTGACCTCCAGGTGTATTCCAGAAGAGGCAGCCAGCATTGTTACCAAGGCCACCTGGGTAGACTTCAGTACATCTGTACTGTATACAGACTCTCTAGGAAAAGACAACATGGGGGCTTAGCCCTTTAAAGCCCCTAAGTGAGTTGAATCATGGGGATCAGTGGATTCCTGGATACTATACACAGTTGCTGGACTGGTTAGATTTTTATCCAATGAGTTGGATACTGGGATTCCATTCAGTTGATTACCCCAAACACATCCCAGCAGGATTTCTTTGGAGAAACCTGTCTGGACTAGACTAAACAGATTATGTGATGAAGGATTTAGAGCAAAGGAGGAAACAGACATGCATGTTTGCTTACAAGAGACAGAGAAGAGAAAGGAGACAGGTTTTTTTTTCTCCAAACTCAGGGTGTGGGGACTGGAGGGTTGACTCAGTTGGCCAAAGCAATTGTTGTTCCTGCAGAGGATCATATACACAGCTTTTATACTTTACCTAAGCCTTTGTTTTGCTTATCGTCTGTATTTATTTTTTTATGTTTGAACTTTTTCCTTCATGTGTTTGATTATTTTTTTCTTGGGTTTCTTTAATAGAATTGTTAATTTCTTGTAATTTTTGGTTTGTTTTTTTCTTCAATTTCTTTAAGGGATTTTCCCATATTCCCTTTGGTGTCTTCTATCATTTCCATGAAGTTGTTTTTATGGTTATTCTCTTCTGCTTCATCTGTGTTTGGATATTCAGGTCTTGCTAGTGTACAGTCCCTAGACTCTTGTGCTGTCATATTGCTTTTTCTGTTGTTGAATGTGTTATTGTTTTGTCTTCTTCCCTTCCCTTCTTCTATTGGGTGTAGAAGGAGTCTATTCCTCTCCTGGTCGGTACGGGACCCAGGTTTTCTTCCAAAGGGTGCAAACATGCCCAATACTCTGATGTCTCTCCTATTCCATTGCAGGGAGGCAGGACTGGTACCGGGGTGTTGGATTTCTCTGGGTGGGGTGGAGTTCGCAGGGATGGGATCTGCTGGGAGCATTGCCATTGAGACTATTGATTTCTAACAATTCTATTCAAAAAAAATGAGGAAATAAGATAATTTTTAATGTAAAAGGAAAGTATATCAATATTGCTTTGTGATAGAAAAATCCAAACTCGGGAAGGCCCACCCTGAATCCGGACTCATCTCACCCTTGTACCCCTTCTGCCCTCTGCCCTGTAGCTTGAGGTGAGTCTGTGAGCTGCTCTGCCTCCAACTTCCCCCATCACCCCCTGCTTGATTCCTCCTGAGCCTCCACCCAGACAAGATTGTACCTTGCCAAACCAGAAGGCCCACCCTGAGTCTGGACACAGCTCACTCTTGTCCCCCCTCTGACCTCTACTCTCCCACCTTCTGCTTGAGATAAGTCTGGGAGCTGCTCTGCTCCCAATCTTCCCCATCACCCCTGCTAAGTTCCTCCTGCAACTCCCCTTGGACAAGAGTTGGCCCAAACTGGAAGGCCCACCCTGATTCCAAAGGCACCTCACCCTTGAACCCTGTCCACAGTCTGCCCTCCACTTGTGGCTTGAGTTCGCCCACTGCTCTGTGACTGCTGCCTGAGAGATTGAGAGACCCCACCCGCACCCAAGAAGAAGGGAAGAGTTGACTACAGAATAAGAACACAATCAACAACTGAAAGACCAATATGACACCATCAGAATCTATAGATTCCACACCAGCAAGATCTGAAAAGCCCAACATAGAGGATGTAGAAAAATGTACCTTAAAAATATCCTATGAAGATGATAGAGACCATTGAAATGGAAAGAAGAAAATCCTTTAAATAGAAAAAAACAAGCAAAAACCACATGAAGTAGAGGAAAAGACAAACCAAAAATTTCAAGAAATAAACAAATCTCTTAAAGAATCTAAAGAAAGCCAAGAAAAAACAACCAAACAAGTGAAGGAAATGTTTCAAACAATTCACGGTTTGAAAGCACAATAGAAACAATAAGGAAAACACAGAATGAGGGCATGCTGGAAATGGAAAAGCTGGGTAAACAATCAGGAACCTCTGATGTAATCATAACCAATAGATACAAGATTGAAAGGCCCACTGCCTCTCTGTCTCCCCCCGCCTATGCTGATGCTGGGGGTTCTCTCTGGAGCAGCCGGGATGGGCTGAGAAGAGCAGTTGACCTAGGGCAGCGCGTCGGGGACTGAGCAGGGCAGAGCCAGGATACGGCCAGGGGCTGGAGAGTGCAGCGCGGGCGATACTTGTCCGGGAGCTGCGAGCTGCCGCAGAGCCGCCCTGCTTCACCTTCATCCCGCTGTCCCTGCCCCCGCCGGCCTCCACTTCCCCCGGCTGCCGTTTTCCCTCCCAAGCCGGTTCACCCAGGCGGGGCTGCCCTGGCACCGCGCCCCGGGGCTGGGGCCGAGCGGGAAAAGGGCACCCCTCGCCCCCACGCCCCCCCCGTTGGGGAACCTTCGTCCCAAGGTCAGCCACCTGGGCGCGGAGGGAGGAATCAAGTCTGTTGTACCAGACACCAGACCTTGAGAATATGCTGATCTGGAATGGCTCTGTGCCTCATTTGAACCATCCAATAGAATCCCTGTTCCTCGCTTGTGTTTTTTTCTATAAAAAGGCACCTCTCCCTTGGCTCGGGGCGCTTAGCCACACAGAAGCTAAGTCGCCCCGGGTACCCGCGTCTCCAATAAAGCCTCTTGTTTTTACATCCAGTTCGTGGCCTCGCTGATTCCTGGGTGTGGGTCTCCCTCTACGAAAGTACCTCTTCGGGGGTCTTTCAGATATGGAAGAAAGAATCACAAGTGTTGAAGACTCATTAGAGGATATGCAGTCATCCACCAAAGAAAACCTCAAGTCCAACAAATCCCTAATACTAAATATCCAGGAAATATGGGGCACTGTGAAAAGACCAAACCTAAGAATAACCTATATATAAGAAGGTGAAGAAATTCAGCTCAAAGTTATAGAAAACATATCCAACAAAATCATAGAAGAAAACTTCTCCAACTTAAAGAAGGATATGCCTATGGAAGTACAAGAAGCTTACAGAACCAGTGTTGGTGGCATATGCATCTAATCCCAGCACTCGGGAGGCAGACACAGGCAGATCTCTGTGAGTTAGAGGCCACCCTGATCTCAAGAGCAAGTGCCTGGATAGGCTCCAAAGCTACCCAGAAAAACCCTGTCTCAAAAAGCCAAAAGAAAAAATAAGGTGTTTGTCTTCAGGACTGTTGATCCTGGGCCTATGCTTGTATTTTTTAACTCCAAAATCTGTATTTCAAAAGGATCTCCTACTTGAACTCATGCAAACTTTCCTCACAGTTGTGCCATCCATTTTAGGCTATTTTAGTTAATTCCAGGGTTGGTCTATTTGTGAAGCAAGAATAATCTTTCACTTTAGGGACCAGAAGAATAAGCATGACAGTTCTGCAGTTGAACAGGTCAGAACCTACCAGTGGAGGACGGTAGTGGATGATGCAGCATATGACCTACTGAGACTCATCTAAGTGATTGACAGGAGAAGGATTTAGGATATTGACTAACCACACACATAGATGGGTCTGAAATAATTTTTCTACGTAAAATCATCATAGAGGCAGGGGGAAAGACCACTACTACAGCTTGTTGGAGTCATCCCGGGACTGTGCTTCTGGATAAAATTAAGGGTAGGAAAGAGGAGAGCCACCAAAAAGACAACTTGTCTCTGCTTCTCACACACCATTTATGGGCTCCATGGTGTGAAAACTAAGACCACTGACATGGTAAGGAAAAGCCCTCTTCCATGATGGTGTATATACCAGCACTCATTGTAAACACACTTATTATGGTGATTTTCGGTTCTCAACTTGGCAATATCTGGAAAGAACAATACTAAAAAATGAAGATCACACCGGTGAGAAATTGTTGCTAAAGCTAAAGTAGGCAGATCCACTCCAAAGTTTACTTTTGAGGAAAGAAAACACACTCCCTTAATCTGGATCTACAGGCTGAGAGAACACCTTTACTTCAGCCCTTAATTACATGAATTATTACACATTATTCATTATTTACATATCCTTCTTGATGAGCATATCTCTGGTCAACTATGTCTAAAAATTGTGCAAAACTGAAGTCTTGCATAGAGCAAAGGAATACCAGCCTATAATCCTCTTCACCAAAGAAACTAGGAAACATGAAGGACTCTAAGGGATAAATGGTCCCCAGAAATGGAAGTGGCATGAACTCCTGAACTAATTGGGAGCATGAGGGTGGGGGGGGAGCTGCTACAATAAGAGCAAGAGAAGAGGAGTAGAGGAGAGGAAATGGAGGGGCAGAAATATTGAGTTGGGGGAAGAATAGAGGAGAAAGAGCAGGATGAGAGATACCATATCAGAGGGAGCCACTATAGGTCCGAGAAGAGATCTGGAACCAGAGAGATCTCCAGGGACCTACAAGAATGACACGATCTGACAATCCAGGCAATGGTGGAGAGGATAACCTAAAAGCCCTTCCCCTAAAATGAGATTGATGACTTCTCTTTATGCCATCCTAGAGCCCTCATCCAGTGGGTGATGGAGGCAGAGACAGACATCCACAGACATACACTGAGCTGAAATCGGGAATTAGTTGAAGAGAGGGAGGAATGAAGAGCCAAGGGGTCTGTACCAGGTTGGAGAAACCCACAGGAACAGTTGGCCTGAACAAGGGAGAACGCATCGACCCCAGATGCTGTCGGGGAGGCCAGTACAAGACTGATCCAGACCCCTGAACATGGATGTCAACAAGGAGGCCTCGCCACTCCAGGGAGCCTCTGGTTGTGTATTAGTATTTTTCCCTGGTGCAAGAAGGGACTTTGAGAGCCCATCCCACGTAAAGGGTTACACTCTGTGCCTGGACACATGAAGAAGGGCCCAGGACCAGCACAGGAAGATTTGATGGACTTTGCAGAGCCCCCATTGAGGGCCCTACCCTGCCTGGGGAGTGGTGGGTGGATGGGGTAGGGGGTAGGCTGGGGATGGGGGACGAGAGATGAGGTGAGGGGAGACACAGGGAGAAGGGACTTACATGTGAAACAAGCTTGTTCCCTAACTAGAACTAATAAATAAATTAAAAAGAAAAGAAATGAAAAGAAAAGAAAAGAAAAGAAAAAAGAAAAGAAAAGAACAGAAAAGAAAAGAAAAGAAAAGAAAAGAAAAGAAAAGAAAAGAAAAGAAAAGAAAAGCTTATCCAAGCTCCTGTAGAAAGGTCACTTAGGACAAGAAGTAGAAAAAAAAACTGAAGTCTTGTTTTTTCTTTTATTTATTTCTTTTTTGTCTTAGTTTTTAGAGATTAAGCCACTCAGGTAAAACAGTCTCATCTCAAATAAATGCCTCTCTTGATCCACTCACACTCCCTGAGAATTCCAGGTTGCCACTGCAGATTGCTTTCATGTCCTGAATATAATTTACAACAGGACACCAGAGTTTCCTGCTTCAGAATATGTCCCTTGGTTAGGTGGTCATATTTGAAGGAGTTGACATTGGGTTAGGCGTTGATTGAGATTGTCTTGGTTTTGTAGAGGAAATCTCTTTTAGTATGCAAAGACACAACTATAAAACCCACTAAATTTCTCCCACCCCTGTTTACCAATGCAGGCCAAAGTCAGCAACAGGTGCTTACAATATCACTTTTCTTACACACTGAGAAAAATCACACTTATTTTGACACATTTCTTACAGGATATTGAATTAATGATCATAATAACTTCATGTACATAAGCAATCCTGTATTCTCTGTAATTCTGTTTCTCTGTCTGTCTCTCTTTGTTTCGCTCCCATGTGTGTTTGCATTTGAGTCTTTTTGTATGTCTTTTCATGTGTTAAAAATAAATTCATGTTCCAGGCATGATATGGTTGCACAAGACTCCCATCAGAGTAGTCTGAAGGAAGAGGACGACTCAGCTATCTGAGTCCGAGGCTAACTTGGTTCATAGAGCATTTTCTAGCAGAGCCAGAGAGGCAGAAAAACAAGTTAACAAATAGAAAAAGAAAGAAAGAAAGAGGGAGGATTGAAGGAGGGAGGGTAGATGGATAGAAGGAGGGAGATTCCTTGTGCCACTGCTAAAGTAACCTTGGACCTCTAAGAGACTTGGGCAGAAGCTGCCAGCATAAACCAGTATAATTAAAAGAACAGCTGCCTTCAATCCTTACCTCCCTGATACATAACACCTGGGCTCATAAAGTAGCTTATAGAAGGAAAGATACATTTCATGGTCAGGTTACCTAGCAATACTTCCCCCCTTCTAACCCACTATCTAACACCTGCACCCTGCCTGTTAACCTCTTGCACTCTCAAGGACTCATGCACAGGGACATTCCTCAGCCTGGTTATCAGGCAAGCAGCCTCAAACGACTTCTCCCTTCCTGCCAACTCCCCTCTTGGCACCCCTATATAAGGTCTCTGTGAAAAATAAAATCTTGCAGCTTGAACAGAAACCTGTCTTGCTGTGGTTCCTTGTTCTCCCTGAAGCTATTGGTCTAGGTTCTTTGGTGACTGCAGTACATCAGGGTGTGAGCTCTGGTGGTGCTTGCAGGTCGGGACAGGGAGGGATGAGGGAAGGAAAGAAGGGAGGAAGGAGGGAAGGAACCAAAGAGGGAGTAAGGAAGGAAGGTGATGGGGGCCTTTCTTCTGTATATATGTGTCTCTTATTGGTATATGAATAAAAACTGTTTGACCGATAGCCAGGTAGGAAGCATAGATGGGGCAAAAAGACAAGGTAAGGCCGGGGAAAGGAATACAGAGGGGGCCTGGAAGAGATGGGAAGATAGGATGCACCAGGCATTCTCTGGTAAGATAAGGCCATGTAGAAATACGTAGATTAGTCATTATGGGATCAAATTAAAAAAGGTCTAGCCAGTAAGAACCCTCTCCTCGGTTCCTTATTCTATGTGGCTAGAAATATGGGTCTGTGACATTCTTTACCCAGATTTCAATAGTAGTTTCAGTGTGGATAGTCTAGGCTACTAGGGAGTCTTACATGTGTGATTCCATTTTTTCAATATTGAATCTTATGTCCATAGGTGACTAATATTGAAAATTATACCCAACTGCTGTAAAGTTGGAACATTTTTCACACACATCAAAACTCTCCTAGGATTTTCTACAGTAGGAGAACATACAAAATGACTCTCTGTGTGAACAAAGATAGATATCCACAATATCTAACTGTGAAGGGGAAGTCCTAGAATCCAGTACTTACTCAGTCTAGGATGGTAGACATGTTGGCTGCTCTACAGTATATGTTGGAATTGGAAAAAGTAATATCTAATTCCAGTGAAGGTATAGATTTGCTGCAAAGTGAGTACAAGCAGGAAGAGAGCAACAACTTCCTTCTTCAATGTCCCTTTATTTGCTCCTAGGAGAAGGTGTGTCCCAATTTGGGGTGTGTCCAATATCTGGATTAAAGGTGTGTGTCTTTAGCCCTTGAGATCCAGTATAAATGTGTCTTCTACTTAAAAAGTCTGCATTTGAAGTGGATCCACCTCCTTCAACTTATACAAAACATTTCTCACAATTGTGTCCTCCACTTTAAGATTTTGTTTAATTCCAGCTGTGGTCAAGTTGGAAAACAAGAGTAAACATCACAAATGCATGTGGTGTATTAGAGTCAATCTTCTATAAATAAAGGATTGGTGTCCATTCCTGCGCAGACGTTATTTACTTTTTTCATGTTGTTTTAAGAATTCCTCACAGCTGGGTGCTGGAGACTCACACCTGTAATCCTAGAACTCAGAAGGCAGAGGAAAGAGATCTCTGAGATTCAAGGCCTGCCTGGTCTATGTAGGTAGTTCGAGGACAGCCAGAGCTGTAACACAGAGAAAACCAGTCTTGAAAAATCAACAACAACAAAAAAAGAATACTTCCTCCAATTAACAAGGTACAGGAAGAGGTGCTTTTCTCCCCTCAGGAGTCACATTGTTTTAATTATGGAAGTCATAGTGAATGAATTCATATAGAGCAGGGGGAAGCAGTGGCAGGTAGGACCCTCTGAAAATGCCTGTTTTCTTTGCTGCTTTGTAATCCAGACTCACAGTCCAACGGATGGCTCCAACAAATTTTATTTGTGGTCTTACCTCTCCAACTCTGTTAATCCGCCTTGGAAACCCTCCTGTTTAAGCTTATGCTATGAGAAGATCCTAAATATATCTACACCATCATGCTGATGGCCAAATTAAGCTTTTCATTACCTCATAATTTTGAATTCTTCTCTGGTGACTTCTGTTCTTTAACTTCCAGGCTTATTGTGCTGAGCTTAAAAGTGAGACAGCATTATGGCTTTGAAAGTGTGCAGAATATATTCAAGAGTTACTAAAGGAAAGATTTTAATATGGTTGCCCTTATAATGTGATCTGTAACTGCTCCCCACTTCTATCATCTCTCTACAGTTTATGATGTCTGGAGGGACTCACTAGGCCTAGAGGACAGGAAAATGACCATGGCGATTCAATCCACTCAGCAATTCCCAGCCTTGCACTCCTGAAAGTCTGCGACCAATACTATTCCTCCCTCCAATCAGGATAAGTTAATCAATTGATTTTGATCACCGAATTTTTGCATCCTAATTAGGAATAATTATTGGGGGTTAAATAATAGCATCAGTGGCTCTTCTCTGTGTGTGTGTACAGTCAGAGTGGCAGGTACCCCTTCCCTCAAATGTGTCATTTAATATAAAAGTAGGCAGTCAATGCAGGACCCCTGGTTTCCAAAAGAATTGCTTTATATTGCCAGTCCAGAGTTCTCATGAGCATGATCCTGGAGAGGTGAGCAGCTTCTCATGGGGCAACTGAGACCCTCCCCCCAGGCTGCAGTACAGGTATTGTTCATAGGGTCTGTCATTCCAGGAATGGGCCAGGTGGAGATTTACTTTCAGGCATGTGGGTCTCTGGGGGATACCTGGAACAGCCAAAAGGTTTCAGGTCTGCAACAGTAGGAGGCACACCCTATATTCGGAAAAGTGTCCTCATTGTCAAGGAAACTCATTGGTCATTACAGAAAAACAAACTGACTGAAACACATAGAAAGACATAAAAATACACAGAAATGCAAAAGAACACACAAGACAGAGAGGGCACATTGATATTAGAGAGAGAGAGAGACAGAGAGAGAGAGAGAATAGTATGCAGATTGACAATGGATTTAAGGCAATACAAAGTCATTATTAGCCATTTGCCAATTACATGGGGTGTTCTGGATTCCAGTGCAGCAACTACACTTCCTCAGGGTGAGGTTATAAGCACAATAACCATATTCTGGGTTGACATATTCGGCTTAACAGGAAGAGTTAGCCAGAAGTGGCACTACAGAATCCAAATGTTAGTATATTTCAAGCAAGGTTTGAACATTTAGAGATATTCCATGGACTATTTACTTTAGTGAATTAAGCCTTTGTTTGAGTTATGATAGTGGTGCTGTTTTTGTTTGTTTTTTTCCAAAAAATTCTGGGTTTTACACCTTACATGGTATTTCCATCTTGGAGAATGTTATGCTTAGGTATGGGGCCCTGCTAATGTCTGGTTCCTGTTACTCGGCGCAGGAAGGTGGGTGTCTGTGGTCCATGAGATAATTTCACTGTCAGAGACAAGAGGCTGTTGAATGCCCAGGACAACAGGAGATGCTGATGATGTCACCTGCCCTGTGGATGCAGAGAATTGGATGCTAGTGTTCTGGAATGGTGTCCAGCAGCATTTTAAAAACTGAAACATTTCTCCATCCAATCACAGTTACTTTCTTAACGATGACACAATATCCCTTCAGGATTAATCATTTCTCTCATGCGTTGGCAGTTTGAAAAATATTACCAGGAACTTAAGAAGTAATCATGATTTGTTTAATGCATCTTCCTCCCTCTTCCCCTCCTCTCTTCCTCTTTTCTTCTTCTTCTCTCTCTCTCAGTCTCTCTGTCTCTTCTTCTTCTTCTTCTTCTTCTTCTTCTTCTTCTTCTTCTTCTTCTTCTTCTTCTTCTTCTTCTTCACTACTTGTCTCTCTGCATAATTGGGTCTGCTAAAGGACCCACTATTAACTGAGTTAGCCTCAGACTCACAGATCTGAGTGAGACTCTGCCTTCTGAATACTCTATTGAAGTCTTGGACTACCACATTCATGCGTGGCTCATTTACTTGTATTTAATTACCTCAACTATACTGTTAGTCTTACAAATGATATTGAAAGGTTAATTTTAACATGAATTTAAAGAACATGAAGATTTTGTTATTATATATAGCAGCATTGTAATTAGATCATCATCATCAGAATTATATGTGTAGTAATTTGTGATAATGTCTCACATGGTTGTTTTTGCCAGCATAGCTTTCTTGAAACAGACCAAAATGGCTAGGCCAGCAGAACTTAAGTTTATAGAAACATGAAGCAAATTTTTCCACAGGGGACCACTAGGGGAGAGAGTCAATGGAACTATACCCTTGTTTAGAACCTGATTCTTACAGCAATGAATCTTGGCAATGAAGAAACCAAATCATATATTTGACTCTGATTCAAAGCATGTACTGGTTCCTGGAGAATCCTGCTCCAGCATTCCAGAATGATGCTGTCTCAGTGGCTCTGTAACTGTGTCCTCAAAGGCCATTCCATCTTTCTATCATGACAGCTGATTTAGGAAATTTGTAAATATGCTAATATCAGTGGATTCCCTGAATGTTGGCCACTGTTGCAGCTCTTGGGCTGTGAATTTAGTTCCTTGGTTAGAAGACATACTGTGTGGAATATCATGATGGTTGACATGGTAGTTTTGGTAAAATCATTTCATGCAGGAAAGGCAAGTCCATAACTAGAATGAATACCTACTCCGGTAAGGACAATGTGTTGTACCCTCCCTGGAGGAAATGGTCTAATATAGTCATTCTATCACCTAGGTCTTGACTGTTATCATGGGGAAATGTTGATATATCTGTGTCTCTTTGTTGATCTCAGCTGTAAGCAGATCAGGCATTCAGCAGCAGCTGCAACCAGGTCAGTCTTGAAGAGTGAATGTGCATATTGTTGATCACATGGATAACCCAACCTCAGCTACCATGGCTTCTTTGATCGTGGGCCCATCCTGCAATAACAAGGATGGCATGGGAAAAGAGGTTGACTGTCTCAGAATGTGTCATCAGGTCTACTTGATACTGAACTCCTCTTCTTCTGAAAAGACATTTCATTAATTTTCATTTTTAATTTTTATATTTAAATTAAGCAATCTTATTTTACTTACCAATCCCAACCTCCCACGTCCCCCAACATCTCCACATGCCATCTCCATCTTTCCCTCAGAGAGGGTGAGACCTCCCTTCAGGGATCATCAATGTCTATCAAATCATTATGGCAGGCACTCTATCCTGTATCTCAGCTGAGACACTATGCCTCCAAAGGAAATGAGCTCCTAAAAGCCAGCTTATGTACTAGGAATAAATATTGGATCCACTGCCAGTATCTCCAAAGATTTCCCAAGCCTGCAACTGACATCCACTTTCAGTGTGTCTAGTACAGTCAGATGCACGCTACACAGCTGACAGTCTGGTGTCCATGTGCACCCACTTCAACAGGTCAGGTGTTTCTGAGGGATTCCCCAGCATGGTGTTGACTCTTTTGTTCAATCCCTCCTCCCTCAATACAAATGGAATCCAGGAATTTGGCTCAGTGCTTACCTGTGAATGTCTGCTTCTGTATCCATTGGCTACTGGATGAAAGATCTGTGATGGTATTTAAGGTAGTCATCAAATCTCATTATAGGAGTAGGGAGGGCATTTAAGGTGCCCTCTCTACTATTGCCTAGTTTCTTCATTGTGGTCATTCCTGTAGAATCCTGGGAATTTTCCTATAGCCAGTTTTCTAATTAAGTCTATAAAACCTCCTCTATCAAGGTATCCTGGCTCTCCTCCTCTGTGAAGGAATCACTTGAGAGGCATTTACCTAGGGAATAGGGATCTCCATGTTTTTTTTTCCTTTGCAGGTATATGAAAATACTTCTTCCTCAGATATCTTCCTAATTGTTCACATTTTCTTTGTATTTACTTTTCTCATGCAATACACCACAACCATTGTCTCCCCATCCTTCCATCCACCTAGATATTCCTACTCCTGTTTCCCTTCAAAAAACAGCAGGCCTTCTGGGAAATCAACTGAGCACAGTTTAACAAGATATAATAAGTGTTAGCACAAACCCTCATATCAAGGCTGGAGGAGTCAACCCAGAAGGAAGAAACTGTCCCCAGATCAAACAAACAAGTCAGAAACTCTACACATTCCCACTGGTAGGAGTCCCATAAAAATTCCAAGCAGAATAAACACAGCACGAGTACAGAGGATATAGTACAGATACACTCATCTCTGTGACTTCCTTTTCGTTCTTTCTGAGCCACTAGAGTTATGCTGTGCTGATTTTGTCAGCTGTGTTTCCCATACTCTTTGAACCCTTTGGCCCTTACATTCCTTCCTCTCCCTCTTCTCTGCGGTTCTGAGCTCTGCCTAAAATTTTTAGTGGTTCTCAGTATCTGCTCCCATCAGCTGCTGGAGAGTGCTGACTGCGTTCAGTAATAATCTCTCAAGTGTAGCAGAGATTCATTAGGTTTCATTTCATTGAATAGGTTCTATGTGTGAAAGGGAGGACCCTGCACAAAGACCTAAGCAGAGCTGGATGGACTAAAATGGGCCCCATTCAAAGAGAAACACCACTGGAATCATAAACAGCTTAAAATTTTTTATTCATTTTATATTTGTTTAAAATAATGCCTACAATGATGAAGGTGCCCGTGAGAACAAGAGGTGAACCTTAGATTCTCTGAATCTACAGTTGCAGGTGGGAGAAAGTCCCCTGTGTGCGCTGAGAACTGAACAAGGGTCCTCTGGAAGAGCACCAATTGCTTTTGCCAAGTGAGTTGGATGTGAAAAAAAGTCTTCTTACTCTTCCTCTTCTTTTGTAAGCAAACATTCCTGTTTGCATATCCTTCACTCTGAGCCCTTTACCATACATTCTGCTTAGTCCAATCCAGACCCAATGGAGATGTATTCAGGGTCAGAAACTAAACTGAATCTCATTTTTCAACATACTGGACAAAATGAAAACCAGTTCAGCAACAACATAGAGGTGGGATAGTGTAGACTCCTGTATAAGGAGCCTGTAACCCTTGCTGGGTTGTGCAGATTCCCCGATATTGCTGACACCCAAATGCGCTTTCTTTCAATGATCCCTCTTGTTTTTGCAGATCTTGGTCTGGGTTCTGAGTCTTGGGGGCTCCTTGGAATACTGAGGCCCTTAGGGGTCTGGTGGTCTTTCAAAAAAATGACACAGGTTAGCAGAAAGCTCATGGGAATGGAGTGGCCCTGAGGATTCTGTATAAAATTCCACAGTCGAGCAAGGCTGTATGGACTAAAGTGGGATTCTTCAAACAGAAAAACCATTGAATCCAGAAACTGATTGTAACATTTTTATTCACTTTATATTGCCTTTGGTTAACAGAGATGGACACACCCATAGACACCAAAGGAGGACTTCAATCCTCTAGGACTCCAGTTACAGATGTTTGAGAAGTCACCCATTCCAGCAACAGGGTAAAGTATCCTGGAATCCAGTGATCCCCGTGATTCAACTCATTTAGAGGGGCATTAAAGGTTGGGTCAACATGCTGTCTTTCCTCAGATACACTGTATATCCTATACCAGTCCCGCAGTCTTCAGGTGGCCTTGGTAATAAAGCTGGCCAATGCTTCTGCAATACACCTGTAGTTCCCAGCTGAGAGGATCCTATGATTGCTTCAAGCGTTTGGGAGGGCGCTCAAGTAATGAACTGTGAGTAGAAGCCAAGGAGCTGTATGCTTCAGCCAACAACTGCGGATGTAAGACCATCATTGTCTTCCAGCTTGAGGTCTCAGATACATCAGAAGCATGAGCTGTAAGGAAATCCAGTGTCTTGGTTTTCAGCTGCCCTGCACTGTGGAGGTCAGCGAGGATGAGAGTGTGGGCAGCATTCTCAACACAGAGGTCCCTGCAGAGGGCATCCTCGCATATGACCTTCAAACGCTCCAGGCCATACTTGTCAGCAGCTGCCAGCACAGCATCTGCCATGTTGTGGGAGGTCTGGTGCCTTCCCGGTATAAATGAAGTCCATCATTGCCTTGAAGACTTGGGGCTCCAGATCCTTGATCTCCACGCGGTTTTTTCTTTTCTCCTCCATGTCATGTTCAAACATGGCTCTGAAAACTGGAGAGCGAGCTGCTAAGATGGCCTTGTGGGCTTGGAATTCCTGGCCAGCTACCACCAGGCAGCAGTCTGTGAAGAGGGAATTCTCCCACAGCTGTCCTAGCTCATCTTCCAACGTGTACCTTGGAACCTGGATACCGGCCACCGTGCTCTTCCCAGAGTTGATGAGGGAATCTTGGACCACGAGGTCCACCTCGCAGAAGACAGTGAGTTCATTGTCTGGGAAAAGCCAAGACTCCAGACCCAAGAGCAAATCTCGATGGATGAACTTTTTGAATCCCCAGTGTTGTTTTGGCGTGCACTTGAAGAATCTTGGGCATATCTTGCCATTGATTTTCTCTCCGTCGACACTGATGATCCAAAACCGGAACCTTGCCCATGCTGGGCTCTTTGGGCAGCTGAGCATCATTAGGTGAACTGACAGGTAATCTTTGCTTTCTTCGTCGATTCCATTTGTGAGTATTTTTAAACACCATTTGTCGTTGTCACTGAGTAATCCTGATGAGAAGGTTGGGCTTTTAATGGCGTCCCCTATTTCCTGAAGCAAGAATCCGAAGTTGCTTATGGTCCAGCTGTAGGAAAATTTCTGGACACTGAAATCTGTGTAGCCCAATCTCAATACAAAGTCTTTCTTAGCCAACTGCCAACTACATGGCATGTTCTGGATTCCCGTGCAGCAATTTTCAGAGTATCCTGCTTGGCCCTGCTTAATGCCCACCATAAAGGGATTCTTCCAAACTGAGCTTCATATTGTGAACACTGAGAACCCAGACAGAAAAAAAGACCTCTTTCTGGATCATGTTCATGGGAAGAATCCTTTTCTTCACAAACAGGTATTTAGGTGTAACAGCTCTGGCTGTCATAGAACTATCTCTGCATACCAAGCTGGCCTTGAACTAACAGAGAAATGCCTACCTGTGACTCCTAAGTGCTGACATTAATGGTATATGCCACCACCGTGGGGTGGTAGGAATATTCAACAACACGAGAAGAGTAAATAACAACTGTTAGGAATAGATAGGAATAGAAATCATTGCTTTATTTAGAAAAGAGTAATTCAGGATAGCAAAATGTACTTGTGATGGTTCTTCTTGCTACCCAAATAGACCACTCCTAGAATTAACTAAACAAATCCTATAATGGACGGCACAACTGTTTGGAGTGGTTTCCACAAGTTGGAGTAGGAGATGTAGGGGAAGCTGTAGCCACGCCTTCTTAGGGGCTGGCTACAGGAGTACCTGAGGGCTTGTGAGGGCGTGGTCAGAGTGAGTAGGGGGACTGCGTTTTCGGTTTCGGTCTCTCTTTGCTTCTTGCTGTACAGACTACCACCAGCTGGCTGGTTCGCTCTGTAAGTAAGGCTTTTCCCTGTTAAATACCCTTATATTTCTACCTGACTCCATATTGGTAATTACCTACTATAAGGAGATCCACTTGAAGTACTGATTTTGGAGGTAGAAATCACATGCATAAGAATGGGATCAACAGGCCTGAAGACACACAGCTTGTTTTTAAGATATTATTTATTTATTATGCATACAACACTCTGCTTCCTTGTATATCTGCCCAGCAGAAGAGGGCACCAGATCTTCTAAAGGATGTTTGTGAGCCACCAAGTGGTTGCTGGGAATTCAACTCAGGACCTCTAAGAGCAGTCGGTGCTCTTAACCTCTGAGCCATCTCTCCTACCGGAACACACACACCTTTAATGCAGATCTTAGGCTGGGGGGACACACCCTAAATTGGGATACACCTTCTGCTGGAGGCATATAAAAGGACATTCAAGAAGGAAGCTACAGCACTCTGACTGCTTGCACTGACATTTCAGTAAGTCCATCTCTTCACTGCCACTGGAGAATACTTATTTGAATTTCAGCATATACTGAAGAGCAGCAGCTACGTCCAACCTCCTGGACTCAGTAAGTACTGGATTCTTATACTTTTACTTCACAACTGACCTTGTGGGATTAACAGGAATGCAGCCCGAAGTCATTCTAAGGAATCTCCATTTTTCACACAGAGACGTTCATTCCCTATGTTATGTTGCTCTAGAACCCTAGTACAACACTTTTGGATGCCAGTGTATAAAATGTTCCAAACGATTCAACAGTTGAGTAAATTGTCAAAAGTAGTTACCTGTTGACCTCAGATTCAATCTAGAAATGAAATCAGAGTGATGTATCTGTCCGTAGTGAGTAGCACAAACTCTCTTCTCTGAAAGTAATATTGAAATCTTGATAGAAAATTTCAGAGCGATATCCAAGTTTCCAGCCCCATAGAAGTGGGAACAGAGGGGAAAACAGAAAATAAAAGACTAAAAGCTATCTGTGGTGGTAGAGACACAGCTTACACTGTTTTACTTCACTGGGGATCAGTAGAGGAAAGCACCCATTTTAGCTACCCAGAGAAGCCAGGCAGATACCTTTCTTCTGGGGACTCAGGAGACCAAGGCAGACGGTTCTCTTTGTGTTCGAGTACACACAGGGCTCCAAGAGATTGAATGAAATTAAACCAATAACAGAGCTCATGCCCTTTATCCCCAGCACTAGAATGTATCAAATTAGGAGTGGGGCCTTCAGTAGTCAGTCTCAGCTTATCTCTTGTTAAGCTGAGGCGAGGCAACAGTGTGATGTTTGTTGAGAGCTCATGGAGCCTGAGGTAGAGGCAAGAGCTAGGGGCAAGGCTGCTTTGCCTCCCTGGCCTTCAGCTTGAAGTTTGAAGCCCCATACGAGTCTCTCAGGATTTTCTTTTCCTTGTTACAGATAATCTGCAATTGGGACCCCAGGTTGAAGAAGAAAAAGGCCTACTTCTCCATTTTGGATCAAGGTTCACTTTCAAAGCACCACAGTCGATATGTCAGAAGACCGGGCAGTCGAGAGATCTGGCCACACAAATTTCAGTGTGCAGAAATTCTCCTACAGCTGGACCATAAGCAACTTCAGATTCTTGCTTCAGGAAATAGGGGACGCCATTAAAAGCCCAACCTTCTCATCAGGATTACTCAGTGACAACGACAAATGGTGTTTGAAAATACTCCCCAATGGGATCGACGAAGAAAGCAAAGATTACCTGTCAGTTCACCTAACGATGCTCAGCTGCCCAACCATCCCAGCATGGGCAAGGTTCCGGTTTTGGATCATCAGTGTCGACGGAGAGAAAACCAATGGCAAGATAAGCCCAAGATTCTTCAAGTTCATGCCAAAACAACACTGGGGATTCAAAAAGTTCATCCATAGAGATTTGCTCTCGTTTGTGGAGTCTTGGCTTTACCCAGACAATGAACTCACTATCTTCTGCGAGGTGGACCTCGTGGTCCAAGATTCCCTCATCAACTCTGGGAAGAGCACGGTGCCCGGTATCCAGGTTCCAAGATACACGTTGGAAGATGAGCTAGGACAGCTGTGGGAGAATTCCCTCTTCACAGACTGCTGCCTGGTGGTAGCTGGCCAGGAATTCCAAGCTCACAAGGCCATCTTAGCAGCTCGCTCTCCAGTTTTCAGAGCCATGTTTCAACATGACATGGAGGAGAAAAGAAAAAACCGCGTGGAGATCCAGGATGTGGAGCCCCAAGTCTTCAAGACAATGATGGACTTCATTTATACCGGGAAGGCACCAGACCTCCACAGCATGGCAGATGCTGTGCTGGCAGCTGCTGACAAGTATGGCCTGGAGCGTTTGAAGGTCATGTGCGAGGATGCCCTCTGCAGGGACCTCTGTGTTGAGAATGCTGCCCACACTCTCATCCTCGCTGACCTCCACAGTGCAGGGCAGCTGAAGACCAAGACGCTGGATTTCATTACAGCGCATGCTTCTGATGTATCTGAGACCTCAAGCTGGAAGACAATGATGGTCTTACATCCCCAGTTGTTGGCTGAAGCATACAGCTCCTTGGCCTCTACCCACCGTTCATTACTTGAGCCCCCTCCCAAACGCCTGAAGCAATCATAGGATCCTCTCAGCTGGGAACTACAGGTGCGTTCCATAAGCAGCAGCCAGCTTTGTAACCAAGACCACTTGAAGACTGCGGGACACCTGAAGGATATCCAGAGTATCTGAGGAAAGACAGCATGTTGGCACAGCACTTTGATGCCCCTCGAAATGAGTAGAATCACAGGGAGCACTGGATTCCAGGATACTTTACCCTGTTGCTGGGCCGCTTTCCATTTTGTCCAATGAGTTGGATCCTGGGACTCCATTCAGTTGCTTGCCCCAAGCACATCTCAACAGCGTTTCTTTGGAAGAACCTGTCTGGACTGGACTGAGCAGAGCTATGAGGAAGGATTTAGAGCAAAGGATGAAACAGACATACATGTTAGCTTACGAGAGACAGAGAAGAGAGAAAGATGCCAGTTTTTTTTTTTTTTTTTTTTTTTGTCTCCAAACTCAATTTATGGGCACTCGAGGGTTGACTCACTTGGCCAAAGCAATTGCTGCTCCTGCAGAAGACCAGTTCTTGAGTTCAGCTCTCTGCATCCCTGGGTGACTTCTCCAACATCTGTAACTGGAGACCCAGAGGATTGAAGTCCTCCTCTTGTGTCTATGGGTGTGTCCATCCCTGTTAACAAAGGCAATATAAAGTGAATAAAAATTTCACAATCAGTTTCTGGATTCCATGGTTTTTCTGTTTGCGGAATCCTACTTTAGTCCATCCTGCTCTGTTCGACTGTGGAATTTTATACAGAATCCTCAGGGCCACTGCATTCCCATGAGCTTCCTGCTAGCCTGTGTCTTTTTATAGGCGAGTTAAGACCATTAATATTGAGGAATATGAATGACCATGAATTGTTCTTTCTTGTTTGCTTTAGATTTGTGGTTAGTTGTGGGATTTTGTGTGGAATTCCACCCCATTTATCTTTGGCTGCTGGTAAAGTGGGATTATCTATTGCCTATGTTTTTCTGGTTGTAGTTAACTTCCTTGGGTGGGAGTCTTCCTTCCACACCTTTCTTGAGGCCTGGATTAGTGGCTATGTATTGTTTAAATATGGATTTTTCATCGATTATCTTGTTTTCTGGATCTGTATTGATTGAAAACTCTTCTGGCTGCAGTAATCTGGGTTGGCATCCATTGTCTCCTAGTATTGGTAAAATATCTATCCAGGACCTTCTGGCTTTTAGTTATTCCTCAGAAAAGTCAGGTGTAATTCTAATAGGTTTGCCTTTATATATTCCTTGATGTTTTTCCTTAGCTGCTTTTAATGTTGTTTCTATATTCTGTGTGTTTGGGGTTTTAATTTTTATGTGGTGAGGGAACTTTTTTGTGGGCCCCTCTATTTGGTGTTCTGTAGGCTTCTTTTAATCCCATTGGCATGTCTTTCTTTAGGTGGGGAAAGTTTTCTTCTATGATTTTGTTGAATATGTTTTCTGCATCTTGAGTTGCATTTTTCACCTTCTTCTATAGCCATTAATTTTAAGTTCGACCTTTTCACGGTGTCCCCTATTTCATGTATATTTCGTGTTAGGGATTGTTGACTTAACATGTTCTTTGATCGATGATTCTATTTCTCTTAAGATATCTTCAATGCCTGAGATTCTCTCTTCCATGAGTTGTATTCTGTGATTATTCTTGCATCTGTACTTCCTGATCATATACCCAGCTTTTCTATTTCCAGCACTCCCTCAGACTTTGTTTGGTTTATTGTCTCTACTTCATTTTCCATGTCTTTAACTGTTTCCTTCATGAGTTTGATTATTTTTTTTCTCGGCTTTCTTTCAGGGAATTGATTGTTTCTTGTAGTTTTTGGTTTGTTTTTTCTCCTATTTCTCTAAGGCATTTTTCCAATATCTCTTTGAGGGCTTCTATCATTTTCATGAAGTTGTTTTAATAGTCATTATCTTCTGCTTCGTCTCTGTTGTGATGATCAGTTCTTGCTAGTGTAGAGTCCCTAGACTCGGGTGCTGTCCTATTGTTTTTGTTTGTTTGTTTGTTTCTGTTGTTCAATGTGTTTTTATATTCTCTCCTTCCCATCCCTCTTTCTATTGAGTGTAGAAGTCTATTCCTCTCCTGTTGTGTCAGGACCAAGGTTTCCTTCCAGTGGGTGCAAACATTTCCAATACTCTGATGCTTCTCCTCCTCCGGTGCATGGAGCCAGGACTGGTACCGGGGTCTCTGCAGTCCCTGGGTGGGGTGGATCCCACAGGGATTTCATCAGCAGTGAGCAGGGCCAATGAGACTCAAATTAACTATCTATCGTGTTGGTCTTTTCCCTGCCTCTCAGAGATTGAGTCTAGAAAAAGTATTTCAGACCTACCTATCAGAGTGGTTAGTGAATATCCTAAATCCCTCTCCTGTCAGTCACTTAGATTGAGTGTCATTAGGTCATATACTCCCTCATCCACAGGTTGGTTCTGTCCTGTTCAACCGCAGAACTGCCATGCCTACTCTTCTGATCCCTAATGTGAGAGATTATTCTCCTTACCATGAATTGCAGACTATATTCCACAGAAGCCATAAAGGGAGGGGATTTAGATGGATTTCCCTCTGTAGCGTGATGATCAAGATTCTCTGTACATGTCATCTCTCTCAAGTTTGTCTTATCTAGGAGAGTATCTCTAAGCCTAGACTACAAGGAAATAAGTTTATTGATTGAATGAGCACAGCCATTCCCAGTCTGGCTGTCCTGAAAGTCTGGCTACAACACTATTTATCTGTGAGTCGAAGATAATGAAATCAATTGTCTCTGATTGTTTATTTTTACTTTTTTTTTTTTTACTTTGGTAAAATTATTGCAGGTGGCCACTTAAGGCATAGGTGATTCTTCACTAGGTGGATTCAGGGTCAGGATAGTAGGTACTCCGTCCAGAAATAACTCCTTTGTAGGGATTATATTTGTGAATTTCAAGACCCCATATTGGAAGGAAGATGCTCTTGAGTAACTGTTGAATATATCCCGTACCCTTTGCAAACCAGAATGCTCTTACAATTTTAAGCCTAGCAGAGTAAGCCTGGGTGTTCAAAGATTGAAGAAGACAGAATTACAAGTGAGGGATGAAAATTATCAGGTAATGAGAAGCTTTATCTTGGCACTCAGCATGAGAAAATGAGAGGCCTTTAGGGTCTTCTGATAGCACACCCTTAAGGGGATCAGAAGCTAGTGTTCAAGGAGGATTAACAGAAGAGGACTGGGAAGACCACCAGTGAAACTTGGTGTTGCAATCCCCAGGACAGTGATTACGGATGGAATGAAGGGTAGGAAAGAAGACAGCCATTTTCAGAGCATCCTGCTTGGCCCTGCTTAATGCCCACCATAAAGGGATTCTTCCAACCTGAGCTCCATATTGTGAACTTTGAGAACCCAGACAGAAAAAAAGACCTCTTCCTGGATCATGTTCATGGGAAGAATCCTTTTCTTCACAAACAGGTATTTAGGTGTAACAGCTCTGGCTGTCACAGAACTATCTCTGCATACCAAGCTGGCCTTGAACTAACAAAGAAATGCCTACCTGTGACTCCTAAGTGCTGAGATTAATGGTATATGCCACCACCGTGGGGTGGTAGGAATATTCAACAACACGAGAAGAGTAAATAACAACTGTGTAGAAATAGAAATCATTTCTTTATCTAGAGAAGAAAAATTCAGGAGAGCAAAATTCACTTGTGATGGTTATTCTTGCTACCCAATAGACCACCCCTGGAACTAACTAAACAAATCCTAAAATGGTTGGCACAACTGTGTGGAGTGTTTTGCACAAGTTGGAGTAGGAGATCCACTTGAAGTACTAATTTTGGAGGTAGTAATCACATGCATAAGAACAGGATCAACAGGCCTGAAGACACACACCGTTTTATTTTTAAGGATTTTATTTATTTATTATGCATACAACATTCTGCTTCCATGTATATCTGCACAGCACAAGAGGGCACCAGATCTTATAACAGATGGTTGTGAGCCACCATGTGGTTGCTGGGAATTGAACTCAGGACCGCTAAGAGCAGTAGGTGCTCTTAACCTCTGAGCTATCTCTCCAGCCGGAAGACACACACCTTTAATTCAGATCTTAGGCTAGGGGGACACACCCTAAATTGGGATACACCTTCAGCTGGAGGCATATAAAAGGACATGCAAGAAGGAAGCTACAGCACTCTGACTGCTTGCACTGACATTTCAGTAAGTCCATCTCTTCACTGCCATTGGAGAATACTTATCTGACTTTCAGCATATACTGAAGAGCAGCAGCTATGTCCTTTAGATTTTCAAATTTTGAGGAATATAGGTTTTCAAAGTATGATCTTATTATTCTCTGGATTTCCTCTGTGTCTGTTGTTATGTTCCCCTTTTCATTCCTGATGTTATTGATTTGCATGTTCACTCTTTGTTGTTTGGTAAGTTTGGATAAAGTTTTGTCTATCTTGTTGATTTTCTCGAAGAATCAACTTTTTTATATTGATTCTTTGTATTGTTCTCCCAGTTTCCATTTTATTGATTTCAGTCCTCAATTTGATTATTTCCTGGCATCTGCTCCTCCGGGATGTATTGTCTTCTTTGTTTTCTAAAGCTTTCAGTTGTGCTGTTAATTCTCTAGATTGATTATTCTCCTGTTTCTTCATGTGGGCATTTAGCACTATGAACTTTCCTCTTAGCACTGCTTTCAGAGTATCCCATAGGTTTGGATATGTTGTGTCCTCATTCTCATTGAATTCTAGGAAATCTTTAATTTCTTTTTTTATTTCTTCCTGGACCCATGAGTTATGCAATTGGGTGTTACTTAATTTCCATGAGTTTGTAGGTCTTCTGTAGTTCGTGTTTTGTTGAATTCTAACTTTAAAGCATGGTGGTCTAATAAGACACATGGGGTTATTTCAATTTTATGTTAGGTTTGCTATGTTGCAAAGTATGTGGTCGATTTTAGACAATGTTCCATGTGGTACTGAGTAGAAGGTAAATTGTTTTGTATTTGGGTGGAATGTTCTATAGGTATCTGTTAAGTCCAATTTCGCCACAGCTTCTATTAGTTCTTTTGTTTCTGTGTTAGGTTTCTCTCTGGTGTTCCTGTCCAGTGCTGAGAGTGTGGTGTTGAAATCTCCCAATATAAGTGTGTGTGGTTTTATGTGAGATTTGAGTTTTAGTAATGTTTCTTTTGCAAATGTGGATGCCTTTGTATTTGAGGCATAAACGTTCAGAATTGAGACATCATCCTGATGGATTTCTCCTGTGTTTAGTAGGAAATGACCTGCTTCATCTCTTTTGACTGATTTTAGTTTAAAGTCCAATTTAATGGATATTGGCATTGCTACCCCTGCTTGTTTCTTGGGTCCATTTGATTGGAAGATCTTTCCCCAACCTCTAATTCTTAGGTACCATTTGTCTTTGAGGTTGAGTTGAGTTTCTTGTATGCAGCAGAATTAAGGATTCTTTCTTCTTATCCAGTCTGCTAATCTGCATCTTTCTGTAGGGGAGTTAAGACCATTAATGTTGATGGATATTTATGACCATTGATTATTGTTCATTCTTATTTGTTTTTGATTTGGTGATGGTGGAGAGATATTGTGTGGGATTCTATCCCTTTTTCCTTTTGACTGTTGGTAAGTCAGGATTATCTATTTCCTATGTTTTTCTGGTTGTAGTTAACTTCCCTGGGGTGCAGTTTTCCTTCCAGTACTCTGTATGGCTGGATTGGTGGATATGTATTGTTTGAATCTGGTTTTGTCTTGGAATATCTTATTTTCTCCATCTATAATGATCGAATGCTTTGCTGGGTATAGTAGTCTTGGCTGGCATCTATGGTCTCTTAATGTAGGTAGAATATCTATCTATCCAGTACCTCCTGGATTTCAGAGTTTCCAAGGAAAATCAGGTGTGATTCTGATAGGTTTCCCATTACAGGTTAGTTGACCTTTTCCCTTTGCTGCTCTTAATATTTTCTCTTTGTTGTGTATGTTGGGTGTTTTGATTATTATGTGGCGAGGTGACTTTTTTTTGGTTCAGTCTATTTGGTGTTCTGTAGGCTTCTTGTGTTTTCATTGGTATGTCTTTCTTTAGGTTGGGAAAGTTTTCTTCTATGATTTTGTTGAATATGTTTTCTGCGCTTTGAGTTAGATTTCTTTACCTTCTTCTATACCTATTATTCTTAGGTTTGGTCTTTTCATGGTATCCCATATTTCCTGGATATTTTGTGATAGGGATTTGTTGGACTTAAGATTTTATTTGTTTGATGAATCTTTTTCTGTTAGTGTGTCTTCAACTCCTGAGATTCTCTCTTCCATCTCTTGTATTCTGCTGGTTATGCTTACATCTGTAGTTCCTGGGTTGCCTCCCGGTGTTTGGAACCTGTCGCTGCCGAACTTGGTCCAACATGCAGGTGGCTTGCCTCAGATGACTCTCTTTCTTTCATTTCTTTAAGGGACTTTCCCACATTCTCTTAGATGGCTTCTATCATTTTCATGAAGTTATTTTTATGGTCCTTCTCTTCTGCTTCATCTGCAATCACACTGCCAGAGGACCTAGGAAAGAAGGAGGACCCCAAGAGAAGATTGCATATTACCTCCAATAAAGGAAGGGAAATGAGATACCTTGAACAAAGTAGACTCACAGGGCATGGGTGGAAAGGAAGGAGGTGGGAAGGAAAGACGGTTGGGGGGAGGAGAAGAAGTGGCCTGAGTGAGGGGAGCAATAGAGTAGGATAAGAAAGGAGAAGCCTTGATAGTGGGAGACAAAGCAGGTATAGAGATAGGTCTGGCACAGGGGAAATATTAGGGGATCTACAGGGATGACCCCAAAAAAAATCCAAGCAGTGGTGGAGAAAATGCTATTGATTCCCTTCCCCTATATAGTGGGATTGGGGTCTACTTTGGTTACCATTCCTAGAGCCTTCATCCAGTAGCTGTTCGAAGCAGAAACAGGCACCCTCAGCTGATCACTGAACCATACCCCTGGAATCGAATTGTGCAGAGGGAGGAGGGATGAGCAAAGGAGCCAACACGGTGCTGCAGAAACCCACAGAAACAGTTGACCAGACCTAGTGAGACCTTGGAAACCTTAGTCATAAAGCTTTGGAGCCACTCAAGCCCTCTGAATGTGAATGCGAGCTAGGAGGCCAAAACAGTCTATGGGACCTCTAACAGTGGGGCCAGTGTTTATCCCTAGAGCACAAATGGACTTTGGGAGGCCATTCCCTATGGAGAGATACTATTGAAGCCCAGATACAGCAAGGAGGACCTAGACGCTCCTCCAAATGATATAGCAGACTATAAAGGTTCCTGGTGGAGGGCCTCAGTATCCCTGGGGGAGAGTTTGGGGATGGGTTAGGGGTTGGTGGGCAACATGGGCAACATGGGAGCTCAAGGGAATTGGGGGATGAATATGTAAATATGAGTAGTCATTAAAGAATTTTTAAAAAAGAAAAAACAGAAAATTCCCAGCTCATATTGACTGACTTTTAACATGATTGCTGTTGAGTAGGAGACTGCCCACTCACAGGAGGTGAGCCCCTCTCCCTACAGGAAACAACTTCTAGGCATTCGTTCAGTAGTTTAGAATGGATCTCTGCTCTAATCTCTCTGTATGTCCCTCAATTGAGTCTCTATCTGTATATCTCTGCCTGACTATCTCACTTATTCTCTCACTATGTGTCTCTTTTTTAGTGTCACTATGGTTCTTTCTTCTATGTTTGTCTCTCAGTGACATGCTGCATATCTGTCTGTCTGTGTCTCTGTGTGTATCTCTGTCTCTCTATGTCTATCTATATGCATCTCTCTCTATTAATCTATCTATTCATAGTCCCCACCCATGTGTTTTTCTATTTAGAATTAATATATATGTGTCTGCTTGTCTGTGTCCTTGTAACACACTTGTCTATCTGTGTTTATCTCTATGTAAGTCTCAAATTCTTTCTGTGTCTGTCTCATTTTCTGATTCACTGGATGTCTCTCTTTTCTTCTCTTTCTCTCTTGATCACGCTTTCTCTGTCTCTTTCTGTGTTGCTCTCTGTGTATGTGTGCATCTCCTTCTATGTCTCTGTCTAACTCTCTGCATGTTTAACTATGTCTCTTACACCTGTACTTGTGCAAGTGTGTCTGCATTTGGTTCTATGTATTTCTGTCAGGTGGCTCTCCTCCAATGACCAGAGATTTTCTGTGGTATGAGGACACTCCTGTAGTTCATGAATTGAGTTTCATCCTGTGGGAGAATTATTTGGCTATAAATGTCACCCAGAGAAATACCTACATGAAATAAAACCTCTGCCCATGGCATTCTTGGGATGAGGGAGTACATAAATAGAGCCTGTGCTTTCTGCCTTGGGTCTAACAGTTCTTACAGGAGAGGCTGCCCCAACTCTCCAGAAGCATGCTCATGGGAGGTCAGGGCCACGAGTTATACAACTTTTCTTAGAAATGAGTGGCCTTGCAGTGATAGCCTAGCTTCATTTCAAGTGACACATTTGAGGGGAGGGGTAACTCCCACACTCACCCTAAACTCACACAGAGAAGAGTCACAGTTAGTACCAGTTATCCTCGTGTAATAAGTACGTAACTGAAAAAACAACTTCTCAGGGATCAAATCAATTGATTGACATATCCTGTAAAGAGATGAGGAGCAGCATTGGAGCCAGACTTTCAGGAGGCCTGGGCTGAGAACTACTGAGTTATTGATTCTTTGAGGGTAACTTCATGTGTCCTCTAGCCTAATGAGTCCCTTCAGACATCATGAACTGAAGAGAGATGATAGATGTAGGGAGCATTTTACAGATCACCTTTTGAGGAGGAGCCATCCAAAAACCTTTTCTTCAGTACCTATTTGATCATATTCTGATATACAACAGAATACTCTCTTTTTTAAGGTCCTGCAGAGTAAGCATGGAAGTTAAAAATTTGAAGAGGACAGGAGTCACCAGTTAAAAGGCAAAATGTATCATGTTTGCCTTTCTATGTTTGGGTTTTGTTCATTTTATCATTAAAATATTAAAACAGGAGTTGGGTAAAAGCAGGGGGTCACTCACATAGTTGCTGATGGGTCGGCGGAAAGGGAAGGAAGATTGGCCTGTAACTCCTGTCCAAAGCAACAGTCATCCAGATCTTCCCAGGCTTGTCCCTGCTTGAAATAGACATGGCCAGACAGGGAGGAGCTCCCTGAATCTGGGTACAGGCCACTCTTCCTTCTCTTCCCACCAACTCCAATCCGCAAGGAGGTGAGTGATGCACTGCTCTTACCCAACTCCCTTTCAAAGCCCCATCCACCCCGATCTGGCCAGGTCTGCTCCTGCTTGGGGTAGACCTGCCCAGGCAGTGAGGAACCCCCAGAGCCTGGAAACACCCCACTCTTACTTCCTGTCCCGCCCCTACACACCCGATCCCTATGGAGGCCTACCTCCTTCCGAGTGAGGAGATTACCAGGAGAGGCAAGACCATCCAGAGCTTCGGACATTGAATTCCTGGCCCACACACACTACTGTGTAACAAGAAGAGATAGAGAGACCCCACATGCACTCACTGGAATAAGATATGGGAGGAAGACAGAATAAGAACTCGCTCAACAACAGAAAGACAAATATGACACCACCAGAATCTAGGGACTCCACACCAGCAAGATCTGAAAAGCCCAACACAGTGCATGAAGAAGAGATGGACCTCAAAAATTATCTCTGCAAAATGATTGAGACCTTCAAAGAGGAAACAAGAAAATCCCTTTAAAAAATAGAAGAAAAAGCAAGCAAAAAAATTACACGAAATGGAGGAAAAGACAAACCAAAAAATTCAAGAAATAAACAAATCTCTTAAAGAATCTAAAGAAACCCAAGATAATACAACCAAACAAGTGAAGGAAGCTCTTGAAACAGTTCAAAGCATGAAAGCTGAATTAGACACAATGAAGAAAACACAGAATGAGGCAATGCTGGAAATGGAAAGACTGGATAAATGATCAGGAACTAAAGACGTGAGTATAACTAATAGAATCCAAGAGACAGAAAAGAGAATATCAGCTATTGAGGACTCCCTAGAGGATATACATTCATCAACCAAAGAAAACCTCAAGTCCAACAATTCCCTAACACAAAATATCCAGGAAATATGGGACACCGTGAAAAGACCAAACCTAAGAATAATAGGTGTAGAAGAAGGTGAAAAAACACTGCTCAAAGGTACAGAAAACATATTCAACAAAATCATAGAAGAAAACTTCCCCAACCTACAGAAGGATATGCCTATGAAAGTACAAGAGGCTTACAGGACGCCACAAACAGAACAGACCACAAAAAGAAGTCCCCCCGACACATAATAATCAAAACTCCAAATCTACAGAATAAAGAGAAAATATTAAGAGCAGCAAAGGAAAAAGGCCAAGTAACATATAAAGGCAAACCAATTAGAATCACACCCGAATTCTCAATGGAAACTCTGAAAGCCAGAAGGTCTTGGATAGATACCCTACAAGCACTAAGGGAGCATGGATGTCAACCCAGACTACTGTACCCAGCAAAACTTTCAATCACTATAGATGGAGAAAACAAGATATTCCATGACAAAAACAGATTTAAACAATACATATCCACAAATCCAGCACTACAGAAGGTTCTGGAAGGAAAACTCCAACCCAAGGAACATAACTACACACACAAAAACACAGGCAATAGATAATCTAATTTTACCAAACACAAAAAGAAGCAGGAGGGTGAAATCCACACGCAATGACACCACCAACAATAAATCCAAGACAAACAAGAACCAATGAACAATGGACATTAATATCCCTAAATGTCAATGGTCTTAACTTACCCATAAAATGATATAGGCTAACAGAATGTATACGAAGACAGAATCCATCCTTCTGCTGTTTACTAGAAACACACCTCAACTTCAAAGACAAGCGATACCTCAGAGTAAAAGGATGGGAAATGATTTTCCAATCAAATGGGCTCAAGAAAGAAGCTGGTGTAGCAATCCTAATATCTAACAAATTGGACACTAAACTAAAATCAATCAAAAGAGATGAAGAAGGGCATTTCATACTCATCACAGGAAAAGTCCATCAAGATGAAATCTCAATCCTGAACATCTATGCCCCAAATACGGAGGCACCCACATTTGTGAAAGAAACATTACTAAAGCTCAAACCACACATAAAACCACACACACTTACAGTAGGAGACTTCAACACCCCCCTTACGCCACTAGACAGGACCACCAAACAGAAACTTAACAAAGAAACAAAGGATCTGAAAGAAGTTATGACCCAACTGGGGTTAACGGATATCTATAGAGCATTCCATCGAAACTCAAAAGAGTATACCTTCTTCTCAGCACCACATGGCACCTTCTCTAAAATTGACCACATAGTAGGCAACAAAGCAAACTTCCATAGTAACAAAAGGATTGATATAACCCCCTGTATTTTATCAGACCACAATGCATTAAAGCTAGAATTCAGCAACAATACAAATGGCAGAAAACCTGCAAACTCTTGGAAAATAAATAACACCCAATTGCACCATTCCCTGATTGAGGAAGAAATATAAAAACAAATTAAAGACTTCCTAGAATCTATTGAGAATGCAGACACAACATACCTAAACTTATGGGACACTCTGAAAGCAATGATAAGAGGGAAGCTCATAGCACTAAGTGCCCACATGAAGAAACTGGAGAAAAGTCACATTAGAGAATTGACAGAACAACTGAAAGCACTAGAGCAAAAAGAAGCAAGCTCACCAAGGAGGAGTAGACGCCAGGAAATAATCAACCTGAGAGCTGAAATCCATAAAGTAGAAACTAGGAAAACAGTACAAAGAATCAATGAAACAAAGAGTTGGTTTGTAGGGGAAGCTGTAGCCATGCCTACTTAGGGGCTGGCTACAGGTGTGCCTGACCACGCTTGTGAGGGCGTGGTCAGAGTGACGTATTGTGACTGCGTTTGCTCTTTCGGTTTCACTTTGCTGCTTGCTGTACAGACTGCTAGCAGGCCAGCTGGAAGTAAGGCTTTTCCCTATTAAATACCCTTATATTTCTACCTGACTCCGTATTGGTAATTTCCCAATATATTGGTTCTTTGAAAAGATCAACAAGATAGACAAACCTCTAGCCAAACTAACCAAAAGGCAGAGAGAGAGCATGCCAATTAACAAAATCAGAAACGAAAAGGGGGATATAACAACGGACACTGTAGAAATCCTGAGAATCTTCAGGTCATCCTTTGAAAACCTGTACTCCACAAAATTTGAAAATCTAATGGAAATGGACAGTTTTCTGGATAAATATCACTTACCAAAATTAAACCAAGATCAGATAAACAGTTTAAATCGACCCATAACCCCTAATGAAATAGAAGCAGTCATCAAAAGCCTCCCAACCAAAAACAGCCCAGGACCAGATGGCTACACTGCAGAATTCTACCAGAAATTCAAACAAGAGCTGATACCAGTACTCCTCAAACTCTTCCGCACAATAGAAGCAGATGGGATATTGCCAAACTCTTTCTACAAGGCTACAATCACTTGGATACCCAAGCCTCACAATGATAAGACTAAGAAAGAGAACTACAGACCCATATCCCTTATGAACATTGATGCTAAAATACTCAATAAAATATTGCAAACCGAATCCAAGAACATATCAGAGAAATCATCCTCCATGATCAAGTAGGCTTCATCCCAGGGATGCAAGGATGGTTCAACATACGAAAAACCATCAATGTAATCCACCATATAAACAAACTGAAAAAGAAAAACCACATGCTCATCTCACTAGATGCTGAAAAAGCCTTTGACAAAATCCAACATCTCTTCATGATAAAGATCTTGAAGAGAACAGGAATAACAGGAGCATATCTAAACATGATAAACGCAATATACACCAAATCAATAGCCAACATCAAACTAAATGGAGAGAAACTCGAAGCGTTTCCTCTAAAATCAGGAACAAGACAAGGCTGTCCACTCTCTCCATACCTCTTCAATGTTGTACTTGAAGTTCTAGCTAGAGCAATAAGACAAGAACAGGGAATCAAAGGGATACAAATTGGAAAGGAAGAAGTCAAACTTTCACTATTTGCAGATGACATGACAGTCTACACAAGTGACCCGAAAAACTCTACCAGGAAGCTCCTACAGCTGATAAACACTTTCAGCAAGGTAGCAGGATACAAAATTAACTCAAAAAAATCTGTAGCCCTACTGTATACAGATGATAAACTCAATGAGAAAGAAATCATGGAAACATCACCTTTCACAATATCCACAAGCAATTAAAGAAGATACCAGAAAATGGAAAGATCTCCCATGCTCTTGGATAGGTAGAATTAACATAGTAAAAATGGCAATCTTACCAAAAGCAATCTACAGATTCAACGCAATCCCCATCAAAATCCCAACACAGTTTTTCACAGACATTGAATGAACAATACTCAACTTTATATGGAAAAACAAAAAACACAGGATAGCCAAAACAACACTTTACAATAAAGGATCTTCTGGAGGCATCACCATCCCTGACTTCAAGCTCTACTATAGAGTCATAGTTCTGAAAACAGCTTGGTATTGGCACAAGAATAGACAGATAGACCAATGGAATTGAATTGAAGACCCAGATATTAACCCACGCACCTACGAACACCTATTTTTGACAAAGGTGCTAAATCGATACAATGGAAAAAAGATAGCATCTTCAACAAATGGTACTGGCACAATTGGATTCAGACATGTAGAAGATTGCAGATTGATCCATACCTGTCTCCATGCATGAAACTTAAGTGCAAATGGATCAAAGATCTCTCCATAAATCCATCCACACTGAATCTTCTAGAAGAGAAAGTGGAACAAATTGAAACAGGAGACCGATTCCTGAACATCACGCCAGGAGCACAGACACTGAAGTCTGCAATCAATAAATGGGACCTCCTGAAACTGAGAAGCTTCTGTAAGGCAAAGGACACAGTCAGTAAGACAAAACGATCACCCACAGAATGAGAAAAGATCTTCACTAACCCCACATCTGACAGAGGGCTGATTTCCAAAATATACAAGGAGCTCAAGAAGCTAGCCACCAAAACACAAAACAATGAAATTAAAAAGTGGGGTGCAGAACTAAACAGAGATTTTTCAAAAGAGGAATCTGAAATGGTTGAAAGACATTTAAGAAAGTGCTCAAAATCCTTGGCCATCAGAGAAATGCAACTCAAAACAACTCTGAGATACCACCTCACACCTGTCAGAATGGCTAAAATCGAAAATACCAATGACAACATATGCTGGAGAGGATTCGAAGAAGAAAGAACACTCCTCCATTGCTGGTGGGAGTGTGAACTTGAAGACCATTCTGGAAATCAGTATGGCAGTTGCTCAGAAAAATGGGAATCAATCTACCTCAAGATCCAGCCATAGCTCTCTTGGGTATATACCCAAATAGTGCATGTTCATACAACAAGGACATATGTTCAACCATGTTCATAGCAGCATTGTTTGTAATAGCCAGAACCTGGAAGCAACCTAGATGCCCCTCAACTGAAGAATGGAAAGAGAAAATGTGGTACATTTATACAATGGAGTACTACTCAGCAGAAAAAAGCAATGGAATCTTGAAATTCGCAGGCAAATGGATGGAACTAGAAGAAACCATCCTGAGTGAGGTAACCCAATCACAAAAAGACAAACATGGTATGTACTCACTCATATATGATTTTTAGACATAGAGCAAAGGTTTACCAGCCTATAATCCTCTTCACCAAAGAAACTAGGAATCATGAAGGACTCTAAGGGATAAATAGACCCCAGGAATGGGAAGGGGCAGGAACTCCCAAGCTAATTGAGAGCATGAGGGTAGGGGAGAGGGTGCTGCCACAATAAGAGCACAAGAAGAAGAGTAGAGGAGAGGAAATGGAGGAGCCAAGATATTGAGTAGGGGGAAGAATAGAGGAGAGAGATCAGGATGAGAGATACCATATCAGAGGGAGCCACTATAGGTCCGAGAAGAGATCTGGAACTAGGGAGATCTCCAGAGACCTACAAGGATGACACGATCTGACAGTCTGAGCAGTGGAGGAGAGGATAGCCTAGAAGCCCTTCCCCTAGAATGAGATTGATGACTACTCTCTATGCTATCCTAGAGCCCTCATCCAGTGGCTGATGGAAGCAGAGACAGACATCCACAGAAATACACTGAGCTGAAATCTGGTACCTAGTTGAAGAAAGGGAGGAATGAAGATTGAAGGGGTCTGTACCAGGTTGGAGAAACCCACAGAAACAGTTGGCCTGAAAAAGGGAAAGCATACCGACCCCAGACTCTGTCTGGGAGACTAGTGCAGGACTGATCCAGCCCCCTGATCATGGATTCCAGTGGGGAGGCCCCTGCACTCCAGGGAGCCTCCAGAGGTGGACTGGCGTTTTTCCCTGGTGTGTGTGTGTGGGTACTTTGAGAGCCCATCCCGCGTGAAGGGATGTGCTCTATCTCTGGACACATGGGGAGGGGCCTAGGATCAGCACAGGAAGATTTGGTGGACTTTGTGGAGCCACTGTTGGGGGCCCTACCCTGCCTGGGAAGGGAAAACAAGCCTGTTCCCTAACTTGAATTAATAATAATAAGAAAATGGAAACAAAAAATTAAAACAATGTTATTTTACATACCAATAACAGTTTACTCTAAATCCCCCAGCAGTGCCCACTTCTCTCAACCCCAACCCCAATTCACTCCTTAGAAAGGAGAATTCCCACATGGGGAATCAACAAAATCTGTGACATCACTTGAGGTAGGTAAAAGACCCGCCCTCATGTATGTAGGCTGAGCAAGGTATGTCTCCACAGGGAATGGGCTCCCAAAAGCTAGTTCATGAACTAGTGATAAATACTGGTTCCCCTGCTAGTGATCCCACAAACTGCCCAAGCCAGTCAACTGTCACCCACAGTCATAGGGCCTTGTTAAGTCTCATGCTGGTTTCCCAGCTCTCAGTCTGAAGTCAGTGACCTCCCACTTGATTCTTGCTTGGATCAGCTGCTTCTGTGGGTTTCCCCATCAAAGTCTTGATCTCTTGCCCATATTATCACTCCTCCCTCTGTATGACTGGACTCCTGGAGTTTGGCCAGTGCTTAGCTGTGGATATCTTCATTTGCTTTTATCAGTTACTGGATGAAGGTTCTATGATGACACCTAATGTAGTCATCAATCTGATTTCAGGGGAAGAGTTGTTAAGGTACCCTCTCCATTATGACTTAGATTCTAACCCAGAGTCATGCTTATGGATTTCTGGGAATTTCCCTACAGCCAGGTTTCGGGATAACACCACAACTGCTCCTTCTATCGAGGTATTCCTTTCATTGCTCAGTTCCTCTCAGGCCTCCCCGACCTTGACCTTACCAGACCCTCATGTTCTCCTACCAGCTCCGCTGCTCTCCTCTGCAGTCCAGTAACTCCATCAAACTTCACCTTTGCTACTAATTTTCACAGGGAATATTGTATATTTCCATTTTCTGGGGAGTGAGAATCCACATTCAGCTCTATTAGGGCCCTCCTTGTTTCCCGGCCTCTATGAGGTTATGGTCTATAGGCTGGATATCCTCTACTTTATGTCCAATATCCACTTATGAGTGACTTCATGGGATTCAGAGCTAAACAGATAATTCTTGAGACAATTCTGATACCTGCTCTGAGCCACCTAAGGCCTGGAGACTATGTGGAAAGGATCCCATCCCAGTAGTGTCCAGACCACTAAGAGACTCCAGCCAGCTTCCTAGTCCCTTTCTCTGCCTAGGGGGAGAGGAAGAGGAGAACCACCAGACTATTGGACTTGCATGCAACCTCCAAAAGAGAACCTTAGTCCTGGACCCACGAGGTGGGGAAGAGACTCTTTCTGCACCCACTAGAAGAAGGCTTGGGAAGACAATATAAAAGAGAAAAACCAATATGACACCACTGGATTTAGGGTACTCCACTGTGTAAATGTACCATATTTACTCCATCCATTCTTTAGTTGAGGGGCATATAGGTTGCTTCCAGATTCCAATTTAGGCTGTGTCCCCTAGTCTAAGATCGGGATTTAAGGTGTGTGTTTTCGGGCCTTGATGTCCGTTTATCACGATAGTTCTTTTCTCTATATATTTCTAATTGTTATTCATTCATTAATTTACTTGTCTGTTTGTTTGTTTCTAGGTAGGTCTCAGGTAAACCAGGTTGACCTCAAACTCACTATTAAGCCAAGGCTGGTATTAAAGTCGTGGTCTTCCCATATCTGATTGTACACTGTTGAGGTCTTGAGATAAGATCAGCTTCTGTGTTCTGTGAATGAGATAATGGTGTCACAGGGGTCCTAATGACCTTGGAAGAAAAAATTAAAGAGTCAGAAAAAGGATCAACAGCCAAGATACTTTGACAATTGCGGCCTAAAAATGATCAAGGCAAGGTAAGTGGTGTCCTCTAGAGGCCAAAACAGGGAACGTCTCCAGTATCCTTTGGAAACCCCAACCTCAAATCATCTAAACTAATCAATTCCTGTGCTTCTAGGCTGTTATCCATTCATTACAGCAGCGTTAGAAAACTATTACATATTATTCTGACTGTTTGGTGATAAACTGCAATTTGATCAGAACATATTCATCAAAGTTGTTAGCAAGTTCTGTGACTTTTCCTTTGTTTCTAGAGAGGATGCTGTAATACAGTTTCAGAAGCAATGGATGTCATCATTTTGAAAAGAAATTAGATGGTAGGGAAATTAGTCTTTAATTAACTCCTTAATACAGGACTGCAATTAGAGAGTTCTACATAAACACACAAAAGACTGAAAGGGCAACGAAAGACTGCAAGAATTTGCTGTTGATGGGCTGGTGAGATGGTTCATCCCTTAAAGGCTAGGCTTACAAACAAAAATATAAGAATTTGATATTGCTTCTAGTGCACCCTGGCAAAAGCTGGATAGCTGGATTGTTGTCGGGAGGTACTTGTGAAACCGAAAACCCACCTTTCCCCTTGTAAAAGGCCATTCTAGGAGCCCAGAATCAGCTTCTCAGAGGAAAGCACGGCTTGTAATTGACAGATATGTAATGAGTACACAGATCCACAGGACATTAATATTGTATCTGTTAAGTCTTGCAAGGCTGTCCGGAGTGTGTTTCAGTTACATTGACTTCTTCACCAAATTGGACAGCTGCAAATCTATCCTGTGACATTTGGTTTCCCCACTGTGTATCCACAACTAGCTTTGAATTTATTTCACTGATCTTTGGTGTCATCTGCCTATTTTGAGAGATGCTACAAGGTAAAATGATATTGCCATGTGAAATAGCAATTATATTTCATTTGTGTTCTGTAGAATCTCTTCCCCAAGAACTCAACAAATCATTTTCTTGAGATAGTGGTCTTAGAAACAGATGAGGGCAAGATGCAAGTAACAGAACAAGAAGATCAGAATCCTTTTTTCTATTTTTAAATTACTTTATAATGGAGAATTAACTAGGCCTTCTTAGAGAAAGTGCTTTACGAAGCTACAGATGCACAGAATGCATTGTTTTCTAAACTCTTACCAGCACACCTGCAACACTGTGAATCTTTCAAGGAAGAAACCAGAATGCATGGCCATTGTGAAGGCTGTTCAGTGCACCACTACAGAAATATCACTTATAACACAGACACACACTAATAAAGATGATACTAAAAGAAGGAACTGTGTGAGTGGAAGCCTCCATATTTTTTACTCAATCTCTATGTGAGGAAAAAATTGCTCCTTTGAATTAAGGAAATAAAGCATGATATCTATACACAGTGCAGTACACACATCTGTAGGTAGGGGATTCTGGGAGCATGGTCCTAATGATAGTAATAATCTGAATAGTAATCAATCAAAAGCTTCAATGAGCTTCTGATATTCTTGACATGTTCAAAGGAAGTATTATTTTCTCTTCTCCTTTTGAGTGGATGAATGCATGTGTGTGTGTTGGCATGAATGCATGTGTGTGTGTTGGCATGTGAGCCTGTGTAAGTCTTGTTGGAGACATAAGCCAGTACCTTCCACATACTTAGGTATTTCTCTACAAATGGGCTACATTGTCATCTCCTTCTCTTTCTCTCTTCTTTCTTCATTCTTCATTGGCTTCCCATAGAAACCCAGAAGCATCAAGAAGCCAGCCCATCTCACCGTGTTTCTGTGACAAATGTTCAAAATGGTAGGGTGTTCCATATATGTATAACAGTTATAAACTTTCAATATAATTTGTAAAAGACCAAAGTGTAGCTCTAGTGATGTGACTGAAATTCATGAACCTTTCTTAGTCTGTGATTAAAATTCATGAGTCTGCTGTGTTAATTTATTCTCCATTGCTATGAGGAAACACCATTACCAAAAGCTACTTTGGGAAAAAGGGGTGTTGTTTCAGCTTCCAACTTATAGTGCATCACAAGAGGAAGTTAGGGCAGGAATTCAAGCTTCAGTGGTCCAAGAAGAGGCACTGAAGAGTGCTGCTTACTGGCTTGCTTTATTATATACCCTACGAGTACCTAACAAAGGGTAGCTCTGCCCCCAATAGACTGTGGATTTCTATATCAATTGTAAATCAGGAAACAGCCTTAGCAAAGGACATGGTCAATAAGACCAAATAGCAGGCTACAGATTGGGAAAAGATCTTAACCAACCCCACATCTGACAGATGACTGATCTTCAAAACATATAAAGAACTCAAGAATCTTGACACCAAAATACCAAATAATCCTATTAAAAATGGGGTACATATCTAAACAGAGAATTCTCAACAGAAGAAACTCAAATGGCCATTTAAAGAATTGCTCAACATCCTTAGTCATCATGGAAATGCAAATCAAAATGACTGATATATCATCATACACCTATCAGAATGGCTAAGATAAAAAAATAACACTGATGAGAGCTTATGATGGAGAGGATGGATTAAGGGGAACACTCTTCCATTATTGGAGAAAGTGCAAAATTGTACAGCCACTTTGAAAATCAATATGGCAGTTTCTCAGAAAACTGAGAATCAATCTACCTTAAGACATAGCAATACCACACTTGGGCATATGAACAAAGGATGTACAATTATGTCAAAGGACATTTGCTCAACTATGTTCATAGCAGCACTATTAGTAATAGTCAGAACCTGGAAACAACCTAGATGCCCAAAGAAAATGTGATACTTTAACACAATAGAGTATTACTCAGATGTACAAAACAATGACATCATGAAATTTGCAGGCAAATGGACAGAACTAGAAAAAAAAAAAAACCTTCCTTAGGGAGGTAAGTCAGACCCAGAAAGACAAGCACAGTATGTATTCACTCACGGGTGGGTATTAGATGTAATGGAAAGGATAACCAGACTACCAGTCCACAACCATAGGAAGCTAGGTAAAAAGGTGGACCCTAAGAAGGACACACATGGAGGATCCCAGGACAGAAAATAGTTAAGATCTCCTGGGTAAACTAGAAGGAGCAATGGTGAATGGAAATATGAGGGATCAAGAACACCCAGTTGGGGGAAGATTACAGGGGGACATCAATGAAAGAGATATCTTGATAGAGGGAGGCATGATGGGGTTAGAGAGAAATCGGGTGCTATGGAAATTCCTAGGAATCCAGAAGAATGACGGCCAGCTAAGATTCCTAGAAATAGTGAAGAGGATGTCTGAACACACCTTTCCCTTAAACCAGATTAGTGACTACCCTAATTGTCATCATAGAGCCTGTGTCTAGTAACTGATGGAAACAGATGCAATGATCCACAGTCAAGCACTGGTCAGAGTTCCTGGAGTTCAGCTGAAGACATGGTGGAGGGATCTTATGAACAAGGGAAGTCAAGAGCATGATGGGGAAAACCACAGAGACCGCTGACCAGAGCTAGTGGGAGCTCATGGACTATGAGATTATGGATTGACAGCTGGGGAACCTGGTTGGGACTAAACTAAACCTTCTGAATATGGGTGACAGTTATGTGACTTGATGTCTTGGGGTGGGACTGGCAATGGCACTAGGACCTATGCCATGTGCATAAACTGGCTTTTTGGAGCCCATTCCCTATGGTAGGATACCTTGTTTCATCTTGATACATCGGGGAGGGGAGTGGTATGCAAACTTGGTATGACAGACTTTGTTGACTTCCCAAAGAAGGTCTTACCGCCTCTGAAGAGGCAGGGCGGGTGGGGTGGGTAGGAGAATGGAGCGGGGGAACAAAGGTTGGTAAGTAAACTGAAACATAAAATTTTTAAGTAAACAACAGAAAGAAAATGCCTTAGGCAGGTATGAGTTCTCAGAACTCAGGAGGCAGAAGCAGACAGATCTGGGTGATTTAGAGGCCAGATTAATCTACATAGTGATTTCTAATATAGCCCCAGCTGTGTATAGAGAGTCTGTATAACAAATTGTTGGGGGGGGTCATGAAAATGCCTTAGAGACAGCTCTATACACAGTCTGATGGAGGCATTTCTTAAGTGAGGTTCCCATCTCCAGATGACCATCACTTGTGTCAAGTTCACACCCAGGTAGGTGGGACAGCTGCTTAGAGACCAGGTTTGTTTTAGTGACTGCTTAGTAACATATTGTGTGGGGGCTTAAATAATCATATGATTGAGCTGGTGAGATTCTAATTCGGTTTAGAGTACTGGCTGCTCTTCCACAAGGACCAAGTTCAGTTCCCAGAACCCACATGGAAGATCTCAATTATCTATTTTTCTAGTCCTAGGGAATCCTAAACCCTCTTCTGGACTCCTCTTGAATATGGAACACAATTACTACACAAACATCAATGCAAAGAGCCATTAAATAAATAAATAAATAAAATTTACAAGGAAGTACAGTAGTCTTTTTGAGCTGTTTGCACATCTTTGAAAACCCAACTCTCCAGTGGATGGCTTATAGCAGGAGGGTAGTTAGCTTTTTCTGGGTTTGTCCCTGGTTCTAGGGACAAACATGAGTGTAATGACAGCACACATTGGACCCTGCTACTAAAAGAGTAAAATTAAAGAAGACATGAAGTTAAAAGAAAGTGGGGGTACATCGGAGGTGTTGAGAAGGATATGAATAGGATCAAGATTCATTGCATGATTGAGTGAAATTCTCAAAGAATTAATAAGAAAAGTACATGGAAAAATAGTAATGTAAACAAACCAATGAGACTCCAACATGATGTTATGGATAAATTGTGCTCATTCACTGCTTGTCACCATGTTGGCAACTCCTCTATAAGTCAAGGTGCTGACAACCCATCACAGGTGAGTATAGGTGACGTAGAGCTCTACACACCTCCTGTCCTTTGATCTGCTTTCTGCTATGGTCTCTTCTTTCATGCTGGTAAGAAAGGAATTCAAAGACTGTGGTTGGCTGTGGAATGAGAAACCTTATGGGCAGAGCCCATGATTCTTCTCAGATGGGCTCAGTTTCCCCTGTGAGGGCCAGCTTCCTCACATAACCCTCTGGGAGCCTAAGGGAGCACTGGGTTCACAATTTAGCCTTCTTTGTTTCAAATGAAGAGTCTGGAAGTGGTCAAACACAGACTTTTCAAATAACAGATTTGAGGTCGGAGGGACCTGAGTGAACCTAACCCACCTGGTGAAGAGACACAGATGGCAATTTTAGCCACCTGCAGGAAATCTAGGTAGAGAAACAAAACTGAGTAACTCAAAACCAACTGACAGATGAATAGTACTGAGGAATGAACCAGAGTTATGGAGGGCTAGCTTGGCAATTTCTGAGGTGACTGAATCATTCATCATATGTCAGTATTTTCTAGGCATAGAGAGTCTCACAAAGACAAGAAGAAAAGAGATGAAAGATGTGGGAACCATTTTACTATTCACTTTCTAGAAGGGGAAACATCCCTAAGTCTCTTCTTTGATATCTGGAAGCTGTCCTGAACTGAATCTACAGACCAGGCTGGCCTGGGACTCACTGAGATCCACCTGCCTATGACTCCGAAATGCTGAGAATAAATTGTACACAACTACCACCTGGTTAATTCTGATCCTGAAGCCAGAAGACACACATTTAATTGGGCCACACCTTCTTCTGAAAGCCTATAAAGGGACACTGAAGAAGGAGGCTGTTGCTCTCTGCCTGCTTGCCCTCACTATGCAGCAAGCCAATTCCTTCACTGGAATTAGAGAAACGTCTTCAGGATTCCAGCAGATACTGAAGACCAGCTGACAGGTCAAATCTGCTTGACTGATTAGGTACTGAATATTTGAACATTTACTTCACAGCTACACATTGGGGGATTATCAGGACTGCAGCCATAAGGCATTCTTGAGTCTCCTTTCTTCATATGTAGATTCACTTTATATGTTATGTTACTCTGGAGAAACCTAGTACATTTTTTGATATGAGTGTATAAAATGTCCCAAATGATTCAACAGTTGTGTGTAATTGTCAAAAACCAGTTACCCATTGACCTAACATTCAATCTAGAAAAAAGTGGAGTGATGTAACTGTCTCTAATAACAGCCTAGACTGTCTTTTTGACACTAATACTGAAATATTAGATAGAGAATTTCAGAGAGACTCATAGAGGTGAGAACAGATGGGAAAACAGAAGCTAAATACGTGAAATGTGTATGATTGTGTCCCAGAGGGTAAAGAGAAAACAAATCCTGGTTCTTCATTTTGGATCCTGTCCACCATCCAAACTGCCATCTGCAAAAGTGTCAGGGGACCTGGCTGTCAAAACTGCAAGAGATTCTCCTACAGGTGGGCCATCAGCAACTTCCTTTTTTCCCCAGGAGGATATTCAGGTAGCCATTAAAAGTCCAACTTTCTCATCTGGAGTCAATCACAAACTGAAATGGTATTTGAGAGTACACCTGAAGGAGTTGATTAAAAAAAAAAGCACAGGTTACCTGTCAGTTTACCTAGTGTTGCTCAGTTCTCCAGAGAGATATGTTTGGGCAAAGTTCCAGTTCTGGATCATAAGCACCTAAGGAGAGAAAACCCAATGTGGGATTCGCCCAAGCGTCTTTATGTCCTTGCCAGACTACCAGTGGGTTTTCAGAAAAGTTCATCCTTCCAGATTTTCTCTTTTCCTATGCACATTTGCTTCACCCAAGTCATGAGCTAACCCTCCTCTAAAGTGAATATGGTCCTGCATTTTTGGACTGAAAATGTCACCCAGGATGAAGGTTCCAAGGTGCACGATGGCAGATGAGCTAGCAGTGCTGTGGGAGAATTCCCTCTTCAAAGAATGCTGCCCGGTGGCTGCCCAGGAATTCCACGCTCACCACGCCATCTTAAAAGCTCACTCTTTCATTTTCAGAGCCATGTTTGTACATGACAAAGAGGAGAACAAAAAGAACTGAGTTGAGGTTCATGACCTGGAACCACAAGGCTTCAGGGCAATGATGGACTTCATTTACACCGGGAAGGCACCAGACCTCCACAGCATGGCAGATGCTGTGCTGGCAGCTACTGACAAGTATGGCCTGGATCGTTTGAAGGTCATGTTAGAGGATGCCCTCTGCAGGGACCACTCTGTGGAGAATGCTGCCCACACTCTCATCCTGGCTGACCTCCACAATGCAGAGTAGCTTAAAGCACAGGTAGTGAATTTTATTACAGCTCATGCTTCTGAGGTCTCTGAGATCTCATAGTGTAAATTAACAGCTGGGTGACATCCACACTTGCTAGCAGAACCATACTGCTCCCTGGCTTCTGGAGCTGTCTTGCCGACGAACCTGTAATGGTGGTCATACCCCTTTGGGCATGGCTTCAGGCAGGTTTAAGAAGAAAGAGGGAGACTTGAGGTGTGGCTTCTTTTTATTCTTTTTGCTTCGATCTGCCTGAAACCATGCCCAAAGGGATGTGGCCACCATTACAGATTTACTGGATAAGACCCCTTTATGATATTCCACTTGAGCTGATAATATTTGTGGATTGTTTAAGTCCTTGTTCCCTTTAAGGGCCATTTTTAAATGCTTTAACTCATGTCCTTCTCTTCCAATCATTGTCTGTAGTTGAGAAATTTCCTTAGAAATTTCTACAGGTCATTAGGAGTTTGGGCTATAATAATCATATCCACCCCAGTGTCCACCAAACCAGAAATAACTTTATTTTTATTCTTACTTTCAACTGAGGCCTCTGATCCTTTAGAGAAGTTTACCAAAATATGTTTTTTTGTCTCCTCCATTCACTTTGATTCATCATCCCTAGCCAAAATACCATCTAGTAAATGTACCATCTTTTTGTACCAATAGGCAATGTACCATCTATTTGTCCTTGAGAGATTGTCCTCCACAATGACTGGGAATCGCCAGACACTTCTCGATGTGGTGGCCTTCAAGATGCTCCTCAAGGAGTTTCTCAATTGTAATGGGTTTCCTTGTAAGTCTCTTGTCGATCTACATTCATTGGTCCAGAGTCTGTCCTTACCACGTCTCCTACATAATCCAGGAGGTGGAAGCCTTCTATATGAGACAATTGTTGGAATTTACTTGCCTATACTTCCTCCTCATATACCCTATTCAGCCACAGTTAAAACACCTATTATTCTGATGCATTCTTGACCCTCTGTGGATTGCTCTTCCTAACAAAGTTCCTGTTTCAGTACAGTTACTGGCCTCTTATTGTCTTCTTAGACCTTTAGGGTTTGCTTCTCCTTCCCAAGCTTCTGAATCTTGGACATTAGACTTGAGATTAGCTATATGCAAGACCCACTCTTCCAGTGATGCTAATCTGGTCTATAAAGGCAAAAGTATCCTTTTGCATAATGGATTTGCATTTTCATAGGCTAGAGATTGTATGAGTTTTTTTCTAGAGTCTAAATTTGCTACCTGCAAATCTACTGCCCTAGATAGTCTTCATAAAATCAGTGAACTGTTCTGTTCCTCTCTGTGCTATATTAGTATAGGATTCTTCTCTTTTTCCTGGTTCACAAACCTTGTCCCAGGCATTTAATGCTGCTGTCCTGCATAAGGACAATATGTGCTAATCATATCCAGCTTGAACCTGTGGGTCAGCATAAATAATGTCACCAAGAAGCTTACATTGGGGAGATTCATAACCTTTCTTTAAGGCTTGAAGCTCCAGGGCTTTGCTTGCTCTATCCATAAAGGCCTCCACTGTATTTGAGACAGATCTTCAAGCACAGATGATATTATGCATCCCAATCTAAGGGCATTACTCTATTCAAAGTTGCCCACAAATTTAATATTTCTTTGATATAAGGCCTATGGAGACCATATGAGACAACAGACCCCTTAATTCCTTTCAAATCTTTTAGTTGTATTGGATCCCATTTATATGCGACATGGACTTTTGGATATTTTTTGATGGCAGTTTTTTGTCACAGTCACTGGGAAGACCAGTGGTGTATGCATAACAAACTTAAGAAGGTTTCCCTGATGTTTGATTGGAATAGGTGCAGCAGACAGGGAGGAATCCTTTCGGAGTCATCCAAGGCTTGGAACAGGCAACCACTGTCTCATGGACAGGTAGAATCTGGTGAATCATATAAGATCCTAAAAATTTTATAGAATCATTAATTTGTCTTGTTTCTTCATTTATGTATGCTTCTAAACCGTTAATATTCTCATCCATAGATAGTATCTGAATGGCATGTAAATTGCCTTCTAAATATGCAATCCTAGACTCCAACTTTTGGCCTGTGGCAGTACACTCATGAGACATGGAGCACATTGTCTGTGCCAGTTTGCGAATCCTGTCCTGTTTCTTAGCTCTCTTTCCATTTAAGGCATCAGCCATGGAACAAATTTTGGTTTCTGTTTGGCCATGAGTTTGTTCTACCTGTGTTAGTAATGTAGCATGTCCAGACTTAATATCCTCAATATCCTCAATATCTTTACATAAAAGTTTCATGTCTTGCATTTCAGAGATCATGTTTTCCTGGATGGCTTTTATATCTTAGATCCAACTTTATGGCCAACTTAATATCCTCAACTTCTTTACATAAAAGTTTCATGTCTTGCATTTCAGGGATCATGTTTTCCTGGATGATTTTATATCTTGCATCCAACTTTCTAAGCTGGCCATAATTCATACAGGTTCTTTTTCCTTTTCCCAGTGTCTCAATCCTCTGGTTAGAGATATCACATTAGCTATGAAGTTGATTGAAAACATACTATATAGTTACCTCTTAATCAGGTTTCTTCCTACATGATGCAGTCCTGCTAATTCCACAATGGCTAGTTGTTAAGGGAAAGTCCGAGAATCCAGTGCTTACTCAGTCCAGAAGTTTGGATGTGTCTCCTGGTCTATAGTTATGTGCTGGAATTCCAACAAGTATTCTGTAAAGCCACTGAAAACTGGACTTGTGGCAAGGTGAGGGCAAGCAGGCAGAGTGTAACAGCTTCCTTCCTCCATGTCCTTTTATATGCTTCCAGCAGAAGGTATGTCCAAATTTAGGGTGTGTCTCCCAGCCTCAAGATCTCCTTTAAAGTTGTGTGTCTTTGGGCCTTGAGATCCAGGGTAAATGTTTGTGTCTCCCCACCTTTAGATTTTTCTGTTTCAAGTGGACCTGCCTACTTGATCTTCTGCAAAACATTTCTTAGAGTTGCCCCCCCCATTTTAGGATTTTAGTTCATTCCGGATGTGGTCTAGTTGGCAACCAAGATAAAGCATCACAAGTGCAATTTGTTTACTGGAGTAAATTTTCCATAAATGAAGGAATGGTGTTCTTTCCTACACAGCTGTTCCTTACTCTTCTCATATTGTTAAAAGATTCCTCCCAGACTGCTGGTAGTGCTACAAGCTTTTAATACAATCACTTGGAAGTATAGGCTGGCAAATCTCTGTGAAATCAAGGCCACTCTGGTGTATCAAAGGAGTAGTAGGACATACAGAGCTGTTACACAGATAATCCTTGCTAAATCCTTAATTTGGACAAGCAGTGGTCTCAGTGTTCGAAATATAGAGTTCAGGGTGGAATAATTCCTATAGGCTGGCAGGAAGCAGAGCCAGCCCAGACACTCTTAAAGTAGCTACTTTTTTCCTGCTTTGTATTCCAGACTCACAGTTCTAGGGATGACTCCACCAAATTTCATTGATGGTCTTGCCTCTCCTTCTCAATTAATCCTCCTTGGAAACACTCTTCCTTAATAGGGTGCTATGAGAAGATCCTAAATACAACTATTCCTTCAATCTGACTGCCAAATTCAGCTTCTCATTACCTCATAATTATTAATCCTTCATTGTGAGTTCTGTCCTTTAACTTTGAACTTCAAGGCTTACTGTGCTAGGTTTACAAGGGAGACAGCATTCTGCCTTTGAAAGGACACAGAATACATTCCAGAGGTACTGAAGAAGGGATTTTGAGATGATTTTCCTCAGAATGTAATCTTAAATTCTCCCCACTTCTATCACCTCAGAAGCATGAGCTGTAATGAAATCTAGAGCCGGGTTTTCAGCAAACCTACACTGTGGAAGTCAGCCAGGAAGAGAGTGTGGGCAGCATTCTCCACAGAGAGGTCCCTGCAGAGGGCATCCTCACACATGACCTTTAAAGGTTCCAGGCCATATTTATCAGCAGCTGTCAGTACGGAATCTGCTATGCTGTGGAGGTCTGGTACCTTCCCGGTGTAAATGAAGTCCATCATTCCCTTGAAGCCTTTAGGCTCCAGATCATTGATCTCAACGTGGTTTGTTCTTCTCTCCTTCATGTCATGTTCAAACATGGCTCTGAAAACTGGAGATTGAGCTGCTAAGATGCCCTTGTGAGCCAGGAATTCCTGGCCAGATAACACCAAGCAGCAGTCTGTGAAGGGGGAATTCTCCCACTGTTCTCCTAGCTCATCTGCCATCCTGCACCTTGGAACCTGGATATCTGGCTTCCTGATATGGTCACTGATGATGAAGGAGTCTTGGAACACCTTCACCTTGTAGTAGACGGTGAGCTCAGATTCAGGGAGAAGCCATTGCCCATGATCCAAGAGGAAATCTCAAAGAATGAACCTTGTGCATCCCCATTCATAGCCTGATAGGAACGTAAAGACTCTTCTGGCCCTCATTCACAGGACTATGTGTCCTCCAGTGCATAAGATCCAGAACTAGAACTTTGTGCAAACCAGAAACTTTGGACAGCTGAACAACACTAGGTGAACTGACAAGTAATCCGTTCTTTCTAGATTGAAACCTTAGTGTGTAATCTCAATCACCATTTGTAGTTGCTTCCTATTGAAAAATTTGGGCTTCTAAAAGGTTCCTGATTTCCCCCAGGAAACAATGAAAGTTGCTGATGGTCCATCTGCAGCAGATAGTTTGTATGCTGAGTCATGTGTTGTTGTTCCAGGCCTTAGCTATCCTGTGCTCTGATACTTCTGCTGGAGGTAGTTTGAGGTTTAAACTGGATCCACATCAAACAACTGGGAAGTGTTTTCTTCACCCTGTGAGACACAATAATAAACTTGATTTAGAGTGTTAGGTTATGTTTCTTATGTGTTACCACATCTATGAGGCTCTAACTTGGATGTGTCTGAAATTTTCAATTCAGATTTCAAGATTAGTTTCACAGAAAACATCCAAGGAGGCTATTAGGAACTGTTAAATTATTCCATTTTCTAGACTGAATGTTAGATCAAGAGGTGACAAGTTTTAAAAAGAATACACAACTTTTAAATAGGAACATATCCTACATTCATAAAAATGTCCTACTGGGGGTTTCTAGAGTGAAAAAACATATAGAATGAATCTCTGCATATATGCATAACGGGACAAATTAGAATGACTTATGACTGAAGTCCTGCTCATCCCACAATGACTAGCTATGAAGGGAAAGTCCAAGAATCCAGTACTTACTCAGTCCAGGAGGTTGGGTGTGTCTGCTGGTGTTCATTACATGCTGGAATTTAAAGAAGGGTTGTCTAATGGCAGTGAAGTGATGGACTTGCTGTAAGGCGAGTGCAAGCAGGCAGAGTGCCTCAGCTTGCTTTTCCATGTGTTTTTATATGCTTCCAGCAGAAGGTGTTTTCCAATTTAGGGTTTATCTCCTAGCCTCACATCTTCAGGCCTTGTGATCTGGACCAAATGCTTCAGTCTTCTACTTCCAAAATCAATGTTTTGAGCCGGGCATTGGTGGTGCACGCCTTTAATCCCAGCACTTGGGAGGCAGAGCCAGGCAGATCTCTGTGAGTTCTTGGCCAGCCTAGTCTCCTAGGGAATACCAGGATAGGCTCCAAAGCTACACAGAGAAACCCTGTCTGGAACAACCAAAAAAAAAAGTGCTGGAGACTACAATAGCCTAATCCAGATATATGACAAAGGCACAGACAGACCAGGAATTAGTATATATACCACAACTCAAGGGAAAAAGGCAAAATGGGGGGGGTACTCTTCTGATTGAAGGAGAGTAGAGACCACCAGCCCAAGTATATATGTCAAATTATGGAAGGCATATTTTCTGCTGTAATCAGTTTTCTCTCTCATCTGTAGTTTCAGAGAAGAGTCAGGAACATAGGAAAATTGGAGTTTTTATAACCCTAAAATGCAAAACTAAGTGTTTACCAAGGGTTGTGGGTAATCCATGGGAAATTTGCTAAAGTAGGAACTTGGCTGAACTTTCTCAACAGGAGTCAATAACAAACAGAGTTTGAGAGTATACCTGTTTGAGACTATACCTGACTGGGTTGATGAAAAAAAGCCTTGGGCAGGAGATGTCTGTGGGAATGCATTGCCCATTTTCCCTGGTTAAAATACTAAGTCAAAAGAAACTGCCTTACATGGGGAATGCCAATATCTCTGACTCCCTGATGGGGATGCTGGAGAGACAACAATTCCATGATTACTCTATACTGCCCTAAAAGAGGAGTGCTGTTCCTATGTTAACCATTCTGAAGTTATTAGGGATTACATGCCCAAGCTCAGAGAAAGACTCAACCAGCAATGAAAGGAACTGGAGTCCCAACAAGGATGGTTTAAAGGATGGTTTAACAACTCCCCTTGGCTCACTACTCTAATCTCCACCTTCTTAAGACCCCTACTTATTCTTTTACTGCTGCTTACTTTTGGGCCATGCATTCTTAATCACCTACTCTGATTTATTAAAGAATCCTTATCCATAACCCAAGCCCTAGTTCTTAATAAACAATATCAGGCTCTCAGGCAATAAGAAGGACTATAGGTTTTAGGATTAAAAATTTTTCAGGGTATATTCTATGGTTTTTCCTTTATAAAAAAAAGCAGGTCACACCTAGGTGACCACTCTAACATGAGATCATACTTTGTAATCAATCACTTTGTGTCCATTGCCTGTATGCTGATCTGTGGTTTTTTCCTGTATGAGGAGCCTGTAACCCTTGCTGGGGTGTGCAGATTCCCTGATATTGCTGACACCCAAATGCGCATTCTTGCAATGATCCTTCTTGTTTTTGCAGCTCTTGGTCTAGGTTCTGAGTCTTGGGGGCTCCTTGGGATCCTGAGGCCCTTAGGGGTCTGGGGTCTTTCAAAAAAAAAGACACAGGCTAGCAGAAATCTCATGGGAATGGAGTGGCCCTGAGGATTCTGTATAAAATTCCACAGTCGAGCAAGATTGTATGGACTAAAGTGGGATTCTTCAAACAGAAAAACCATGGAATCCAGAAACTGTAACATTTTTATTCACTTTATATTGCCTTTGGTTAACAGAGATGGACACACCCAGAGATACCAGAGGAGGACTTCAATCCTCTAGGTCTCCAGTTACATATGTTTGAGAAGTCACCCAGTCCAGCAACAGGGTAAAGTATCCTGGAATCCAGTGATCCCCGTGATTCAACTCATTTACAGGGGCATTAAAGGGTTGTGCTAACATGCTGTCTTTCCTCAGATACGCTGTATATCCTACACCAGTCCCGCAGTCTTCAGGTGGCCTTGGTAATAAAGCTGGCCGCTGCTTCTGGAATACACCTGGAGGTCACAGCTGAGAGGATCCTATGATTGCTTCAGGCGTTTGGGAGGGGGCTCAAGTAATGAACGGTGGGTAGAGGCCAAGGAGCTGTATGCTTCAGCCAACAACTGGGGATGTAAGACCATCATTGTCTTCCAGCTTGAGGTCTCAGATACATCAGAAGCACGTGCTGTAATGAAATCCAGTGTCTTGGTTTTCAGCTGCCCTGCACTGTGGAGGTCAGCGAGGATGAGAGTGTGGGCAGCATTCTCAACACAGAGGTCCCTGCAGCGGGCATCCTCGCACATGACCTTCAAACGCTCCAGGCCATACTTGTCAGCAGCTGCCAGCACAGCATCTGCCATGCTGTGGAGGTCTGGTGCCTTCCCGGTATAAATGAAGTCCATCATTGTCATAAAGACTTGGGGCTCCAGATCCTGGATCTCAACACGGTTTTTTCTTCTCTCCTCCATGTCATGTTCAAACATGGCTCTGAAAACTGGAGAGCGAGCTGCTAAGATGGCCTTGTGAGCTTGGAATTCCTGGCCAGCTACCACCAGGCAGCAGTCTGTGAAGAGGGAATTCTCCCACAGCTGTCCTAGCTCATCTTCCAACGTGTACCTTGGAACCTGGATACCGGGCACCGTGCTCTCCTCCGAGTTGATGAGGGAGTCTTGGACCACAAGGTCCACCTCGCAGAAGATAGTGAGTTCATTGTCTGGGAAAAGCCAAGACTCCAGACTCAAGAGCAAATCTCTATGGATGAACTTTTTGAATCCCCAGTGTTGTTTTGCTGTGAACTTGAAGAATCTTTGGCATATCTTGCCATTGGTTTTCTCTCCATCGACACTGATGATCCAAAACCGGAACCTTGCCCATGCTGGGCTCTTTGGGCAGCTGAGCATCATTAGGTGAACTGACAGGTAATCTTTGCTTTCTTCGTCGATCCCATTGGGGAGTATTTTCAAACACCATTTGTCGTTGTCACTGAATAATCCTGATGAGAAGGTTGGGCTTTTAATGGCTTCCCCTATTTCCTGAAGCAAGAATCCGAAGTTGCTTAGGGTCCAGCTGTAGGAGAATTTCTGGACACCGATCTCTGTGTAGCCCCATCTCTCGGCTGCCCGGTCTTCTGACATATCTACTGTGGTGGTTTGAAAGTGAACCTGGATCCAAAAAGAAGTAGGCCTTTTCTTCTTCCACCTGAGGTCACAATTGCAGATATCTGTAACAAGGAAAGTAAAATCCTGAGAGACTCATATTGGCATTCAAACTTCAAGTTGAAGATCAGGGAGGCAAAGCAGCCAAGCCACTAGCTTTTGCCTCTTTCAGGCTCCATGAGCTCTCAACAAACATCACACTGCTGCCTCTTCTCAAATTAACTGGAGATAATCCTGAGACTGACTACTGAAGACCCCACTCCTAATTTTATACACTCCAGTGCTGGGATAAAGGGCATGAGCTCTGGTACTCTTTTAATTTGGTACAATCTCATGTGTGTACTTGAACACATAGAGAACCATCTGCCTTTGTGTCCTTAGTCCTCAGAAAAAAAGTTGTCAGTGTGGCTTCTCTAGCTAACTAATATGGCTGCTTTCCTATTTTGATCCCCAGTGGCTCCATAAATAGTAAAGTATATCTGTAGCACCACAGTTAGCTTTTATGCTTTTATTTTCTGTTTTCCCCTCTGTTCCCACTTCTGTGGGGCTGGAAACTTGGAAACCTCTCTGAAATTTTCTATCAAGATTCAATGTAAGTTTAATAGAAGAGAGTTTAGGCTACTATGGATAGTTACATCACTCTGATGTAACTATTTTTGACAATTTCACTCCACTGTTGAACCTTTTGAACATTTTATACACTCGTGTTCAAAAGTGTTGTACTAGGGTTCTCTAGAGCCACAGAACATATGGAATGAACCTCTTTCTGTGGGAAGAAAGGAGATTCACTAGAATGTCTTAGGGCTGCAGTAGGGTAATTTCACAATGTCTAGCTGTGAAGAGAATGTATAAGAATCCAGTACTTACTCAGTGCAGGAGGTTGGATGTGACTGCGGCTTTCCAGTATATGCTGAAATTCAAATAAGTGATCTCTAATGGCAGTGAAGAGATGGACTTGCTGAAAGATGAGTGCAAGCAGTCAGAGTGCGGAAGCTTCCTTCTTGCATGTCCTTTTATATGCCTCCAGCAGAAGGTGTATCTGAATTTAGGGTGTGTCTCGTAGCCTAAGATCTTGATTAAAGGTGTTTGTCTTAGGCTAGGTGGTGGTGGCACACGCCTTTAATCCCAGCTCTCAGAGGCAGAGGCAAGCGGGTCTCTGTGAGTTCCAGTCCAGCCTGGTCTCCAGAGCAAGTGTCAGGATATGCTCTAAAGCTACACAGAGAATCCCTGTCTCAAAAAAGAAAAAAAAAATTGTGTGTCTTCAAGCCAGTTGATCATATTCTTATCTTTGTGTTTTTGACCTCCAAAATCAGAATTTCAAATGGATCTGCTATTCCGACTCATGCAAAATGTTCCTCACAGTTGTGCCATCCATTTTAGAATTTTTTTAGTTAATTCTAGGTGTGGTATATTTGGGAAGCAAGAAAAACCATCACAAGTGCATTTTGCTTGCCACAATTATTCTTTTGTAAATAAAGAAATGTTTTCTATTCCTACACAGTTATTATTTACTCTTCTCATGTTGGTAAATATTCCTACCACCCCACTGTGGTGGCATATACCATTAATCCCAGAAGTTAGGAGTCACAGGTAGGCATTTCTCTGTTAGTTCAAGGCCAGCTTGTATACAGACATAGTTCTATGACAACCAGAGCTGTTATACAGAAATACATATTTGTAAAAAAAAATGTATTCTTCCCATGAACATGATCCAGGAAGAGGTCTTTTTTTTCTGTCAGTGTTCACAATATGGAGCTCATAATGGTAGAATCCCTTTATTGTGGGCATTAAGCAGGTCCAGGCAGTACCATCTGAAAATGGCTATATACTTTCCTACCTTTCATTCCATCCATACTCGCTGTCGGGGGATGTCTCCACCAAATTTCACTAGTGGTCTTGCCTGTCCTGCTCTGTTAATCCTCCTTGAACACATGCTTCCCGATCCACCTAAGTGTGTGCTATCAGAAGACCCTAAAGTCCTCTCATTTTGCTCCTGTTGAGTGCCAAGATAAAGCTTCTCATTACCTCATCATTTTCATCCCTCACTTGTAAGTCTGCTTCTCCAATCTTTGAACTTCCAGGCTCATTCTGCTAGGCTTAAAATAATAAGAGCATTCTGGTTTGCAAAGGGTACAGAATATATTCAACAATTACTGAAGTGCATATCCCTTTCATATGGGGTCTTGAATTTAACATATATAATCCCTTCAAAGGATTGATTTCTGGCATGGAATACTGCTACCCTGACCCTGAATCCACCTAGTGAAGAATCATCTATGCTATCAAGTGGCCACCTGCAATAATTCTACCAAAGTAAACAAAAGAAAAAATGAGCAATCAAAACCAATTGATTGAATTATCTTCTACTGACTGATATATAGTGTTGCAGCCAGACTTACAGGAGAGCCAGACTGGGAATGGCTTTGCTGATTCAATCAATGAACTTATTCCTTTGTAGTCTAGGCTTAGAGATACTCTCCAAGATAAGATGAACTGGAGAGAGATGGCATGTATGAAGAACTTTGATCATCATGCTACAGGGGGAAACCCATCTAAATCCCCTCCCTCTTTGGTTTCTCTTGAATGTAGTCTGCAATTCATGGAAAAGAGAATAATCTCTCACTTTAGGGACCAGAGGAATAAGCATGGCAATTACACATTATTCATTACTAATGTGTTCTTCTTGATGAGCATGTCTCTGCTCATCTATGTTTGAAAATTGTACAAAACGGAAGTCCTGTTTTTCTTTTATTTATTTTTGTTTGTCTTAGTTTTTAGAGATTAAGCCACTCAAGTAAAACATCCTCATCTCAAATAACTGCTCCCCTTGATCCACTCACACTCCCTGAGTATTCCAGGCTGCCACTGCAGATTGCTTTTATGTCCTGAATAGGATTTACAAAAGGACGCCAGTATTTCCTGCTTCAGAATATGATCCTTGGTTAGGAGGTCATATTTGAAGGAGGTGACATTAGGTTAGGGGTTGCTTGAGACTGTCTTGGTTTTGTAGAGGGAATCTCATTTAGAATGCAAAGACACCACTATCAAACTCACTAGATTTCTGCCTCCTCAGTTTACCAATTCAGACCCAAGTCAGCAAGGGATGCTTAGAATATCACATTTATTGCACACTGAGAGAAAACATACTTATTTTGACACATTTCTAACAGGATATTGAATTACTGTTCACAATAACCTTCCTGTACATAAGCAATCCTGTATTCTCTGCATTGCTGTGTCTCTGTATTTCTGTGTCTCTGTCTGTCTGTCTCTCTCAGTGAGTGTGTATATCTGTCTCTGTTTCTCTCACGAGCATGTGTGTTTGCATTTGAGTGTGTTTGTATGTCTTTCCCTGTGTTAAAAAGAATTCATGAGTCAGGCATGAAGTGCTCCAGACTCTGATTAGAGTAGTCTGAAGAAAGAGGCTGACTCGACTCTGTGACTCTGAGGCTAACTTGGCTCATAGAGCATCTTCAAGCAGAGCCAGACAGGCATAGTTACAAGTTATCAAAAAGAAAAGAAAAGAAAAGAGGAAGGGAAGAAGGAAGGAAGAAAGAAAGAGAGAGAGAAAGATAGAAAGAAAGAGAGAAAGAAAGAAAGAAAAAAAGATGATGGAAGGAGGCAGGATAGATGGATGGAGGGAGAGAGGTGTCGTGTGCCATTTTAAAAGTAACCTTGGACCTGTAAGAGACTGGGGCAAAAGCTACCAGCATAACCCATTATAATGAAAAGAATAGCTGCCTTCAATCCTTTCCTCCCTGATACATAACACCCGGGCTCATAAAGTAGCTTACAGAAGGAAAGATACATTTCATGGTCAGGTTCACTAGCAAACCTTCACCCCTTCTAACCCACTATCTAACACCTGCACCCTGTGACCTTGGTAACCTCCTGCAATCTCAAGGACTCAAGCACAGGGACATTCCTCAGCCTGGTTATCAGGCAAGCAGCCTTAAACAACCTCTCCCTTCCAGCCCAGGTCCCTTCTTGGCACCCCATATAAGGTCCTTGTGAAAAATAAAAATGTGCAGCTTGACCAGAAACCTGTCTTGCTGTGGTTCCTTGTTCTCCCTGACACTATCTTTCTAGGTTCTTTGGTGACTGTAGCACATCAGGGTGTGAGCTTGCCTGGTGCTCTGCAGGTCATGGCAGGGAGGGATGAGGGAAGGAAAGAAGGGAGGAAGGAAGGAAGGAAGGAAGGAAGGAAGGAAGGAAGGAAGGAAGGAAGGAAGGAAGGAAGGAACTAAGGCAAGAGGTAGGAAGGAAGGTGATGGGGGATGTCTTTCTCTACATGCCCCCCACTTCTATCATCTCTCTACAGTTTATGATGTCTGGAGGGGCTCACTGGGCCTAGAGGACAGGAAAATATCCACAGAGATTCAATCCACTCTGCAATTTCCAGCCTTGCACTCCTGAAAGTCTGCGACCAATACTTTTCCTCCCTCCAATCATGATTAATCAATCAATTGATTTTTATCTCTGAATTTTTGCTTCCTCATTAGGAATCAATTGTTGGGGGTTAAATAATAGCATCAGTGGCTCTTCTCTATGTGAGGGTACAGTCAGAGTGGCAGGTACCCTTTCCCTCAAATGTGTCATTTAACTTGAAGGTAAGCAGTGAATGCAGGACTCCTTATTTACAAATGAAATGCTTTACATTGCCAACCCGACCTCCCATGAGCATGGTCCTGGAGAGGAGAGCAGCTTCTCATGGGGAAACTGAGATACCCCGCCAAGGCTGCAGTACAGGAAATGTTCATAGGGTCTGTCATTCTGGGAATGGGACAGGTGGAGATTTAATTTCAGTCAGGTGGGTTTCTGGGGGTACCTGGAAGCCAAAAGGTTTCAAGTCCTCAACAGTAGGAGGCACACCCTATATTCGGTAAAGTGTCCTCATTATCAGAGAAAGTCATTGGACATTACAGGAAAATAAACTGACTGAGACACATCGAAAGAGATACAAATACACAGAAATGCAAATGAACACATAACACAGAGAGGGCAGATTGAAAATGAGAGGGGGGCAGGAGAGAGAGAGAATGGTATGCTAATTGACAATGGGTTTAAGCCAATACAAAGTCTTGCTTAGCCAACTGCCAACTACATGGCGTGTTCTGGATTCCAGTGCAGCAATTCCCCTTCCTCAGGGTGAAGTTTTAAGCACAATAATCATATTCTGGGGTGACATATTCCACTTAACAGGAGGAGTTAGTCAGAAGTAGCACTACAGAATGCAAATGTTAGTATATTTCAAGCAAGGTTTGAACATTTAGAGATATTCCCTGAAATATTTACTTTAGTGGATTAAGCCTTTGTTTGAGTTATGATATCGGGGGTGTTTTTTGGTTGTTGGTTTTTATTTCACAAATTCTGGACTTTACCCCTTGCATGGTATTTCCATCATGGAGACAGTTGTGCTTTGGTATGGGGCCCTGCTAATGTCTGGTTCCTGTTACACAGTTGGGTCTGTGGTCCATGAGCCTATGGTGCTGTCAGAGGAAAAAGAGGTTGTTGAATGCCCAGGATAACTGTAGATACTGATGATGTCACCTGCCCTGTGGAATGCAGAGAATTGGATGCCATTATTCTGGAAAGGTGTCCAGCACCATTTTAAAAACTGAAACATTTCTCCATCCCATCCCCCCCCCTCTCTCTCTCTCTCTCTCTCTCTCTCTCTCTCTCTCTCTCTCTTTCTCTCTTCTTTTTCTTCTTTTTCTTCTTGACAACTTGTCTCTCTGCATGTCTGGGTCTGTTGAAAGACGTACTATGAACCGAGTTGGCCTCAGACTCACAGACCTGAGTGAGACTCTGCCTTTTGACTACTCTGATCAAAGTCTTGGACTATCACATCATGCCTGGCTCATTTAGTCTTACAAAGGATTTTGAAAGGTTATCTTTAACATGAAATTAAAGAACATCAAGACTTAGTAATTATTAGTAATAGCATTATATTTAGATCATCATCATCAGAATTATATGTATAGACAATTAGTGATAATGTCTCACTTGGTTGTTTTTGCCAGTATAGCATTCTTGAAATAGACCAAAATGTCTAGGCCAGCAGAACTTAAGGTTATAGAAATATGAAGCAAATTTTTCCACAGGGGACCACTAGGGGTGACAGTGAGTGGAACGATACCCTTTTATAGAACCTGATGCCTACAGCCATGTATCTCAGCTATGGAGAAACCAAATCATATATATGACTGTGATTCAAAGCATGTACTGGCTCCTGGAGAATCCTGCTCCAGCTTTCCAGAATGATGCTGTCTCAGTGGCTTTGTAACTGTGTCCTCAAAAGGCCATTCCATCTTTCTATCAGGACAGCTGATTTAAGAAGCTGGTGAACATGTTAATTATCAGTGGATTCCCTTACTGTTGGCCAATGTAGCACCTCTTTGGCTGTGACTTTACTTCCTTGGTCAGAAGACATACTGTGTGGAATATCATGATGGTTGACAAGGTAGTTTTGGTAAAAATCATTTCATGCAGGAAAGGCAAGTCCATAACTAGAATGAGTACCTAACTCCAGTAAGGACAAAGTGTTGTACCCTCCACGGAGGAAGTGGTCTAATGTAGTCGTCCTATCACCTAGGTATTGACTGTTATCATGGGGAAATGTTGACATATCTGTGTCTCTGTGTTTGTCCCAGCTGTTGGCAGATCAGGCATTCAGCAGCAGCTGCAACCAGGTCAGTCTTGAAGAGTGAATGTGCACATTGTTGATCACATGAATAACCCCTTCCAAGCGACCAAGCTTTGATCGTGGGCCCATTCTACTATATCAAGGATGGCTTGAGAAAGAGGTTGACTATCCACAGAAGGTGTGATCCTATCTACTTGATACTGAACTCTTCCTCTGCTGAAGGCACCTTTCTTTTCTTTTCTTTTTTAACTTTTATATTTAAATTAACCAATCTTATTTTACTTACCAATCCCATCCTTCACTGCCCCCACCATCTCCACATGCCATCTCCATCTTTTCCTCAGAGAGTCTGAGACCTCCCATCAGGAATCATCCAAGTCTATCACATCATTTGGGGCAGGCCCTCTATCCTGTATCTCAGCTGAGACAGGATGCCTCCAAAGGAAATGGGCTCCAAAAAGCCAACTCATGTACTAGGGATAATTACTAGATCCTCTGCCAGTGGCTCCAAAGACTTCCCAAGCCCTGCAACTGACATTGACTTTCAGGGTGTCTAGTGCAGCCTATGCAGGCTCCACAGCTGACAGAATGGAGTCTATGTGCTCCAACTTCATCAGCTCAGGTGTTTCCGAGGGATTCCCCAGCATGCTATTGACCCCTTTGCTCAATCACTCCTCATCTCTCCAAATGGAATCCAGGAGTTTGGCTCAGTGCTTAGCTGTGAATGTCTGCTTCTGTTTCCATTGGCTACTGGATGAAGACTCTGTGATGGTATTTAAGGTAGTCATCAATCTCCTTATAGAGGAAGGGCATTTAAGATGCCCTCTCTACAATTGCCTAGATTCTTCATTGTGGTCATCCTTGTGGATTCCTGGGAATTTCCCTAGAGCCAGTTTTCTAATGAAGCCCGTAACAACTCCCTCTTTCAAGGTATCCTGGCTCTCCTCCTCTGTGAAGGCATATTTTGATAGGCATTTACATAGGTCACAGGGGTCACAGGGTTTTTTTTCCTTTGCAGATATGTGCAAATACTTCTTCCTCAGATGTATTTCTCATTGTTCATATTTTCTTTGTATTTATTCTTCTTTCATTCAATACACCCTGACCATAGTCTCCCCTCCCTACAATCCACCCAGATATTGCTACTCCAGTTTCCGTTCAAAAAAAAAAAAGAGGATCCATCGGAAAGCACCTCCCTGTAGGGTTTCTGTTGAATATAGTCTCCATTTCATGGAAATTAGAATAATCTCTCACTTTTAGGCACTTGTAGAATAAGCATACAGCTCTGAAGTTGATGAGGACAGACCTCACCAGTGGAGGAGGGTTATTATGAGCTATTGATGATCCATCTAAGAGATTGACAGGAGAAGGATTTTGGATATTCATTGGCCGCACTCTTAGATGGGACTGGGAAACTGTTTCTAGGTAGGATTATGAAATTGTACTAAGGGAAAGAAAAAAACAAAACATCAGTTTTGGGTAATTTTAATACAAGAGTTTCACAGAGTCATGATCATCAAGAAGAATATGAAAATAATTAATACTATGTTATGGTTAATTAAATGAAATTAGAGCTGTAATTCCCATCCTATAGATCCAGATTAAAGTTACATGTGTTCATTCCACAAAATTCCTACTTCAAATTAAGCATCAGGACTCACTTGGTTACATCTGCTTCCTTATGCCAGCCAGATCTGCCAATAGCTGAGACCAACACAGAGACACAGATATGCCACTGTAATGCCAGCTTCGTGAGACCCCCAAATACAACCAAGGATCTGACTCACTGATGCATAAGGTGGAATGTTAAGTTACAGCCTCACCAGGGACCCCATCCATCAAACTGGCCTAGGAGCTGCAGGAAAAGGTTGTCTGGCCTCAAATGTAAGGGGCTTTTAAATGAAAAACACACAAGCAGGGTGGTAGGTGCCTTGGCTCTCAGGATTGGGTAAGAGTAGGTGACCTTTGGATTCATTGATGTGGGGGTTAGAGGAATTTAAAAATTGTTACTAAGAGTTGCCCACAAGGACATTTGTGTTGAGAAGACAATATTTCCCAAATTAGTCATTGTCTGACCCCCAGATGGGGTCATTTTCACCATGGTGGACACAGTTTTCGTGCTCCTTGGAACTGTTTATGGTCCATGGCTGGGGCTGAATCTGCCTTGGGCCATGCAGGAAATTTCTCAAGGTGGATTTTTCTGATGGAGTTAATACCATCTTCCTCAGTTTACCTTGCTCTTACAGTCATCATTTCCCCATGCTAAACAGTCAACAACTTGGTGATAGGAGGACTACATTAGACCATTTCCTCTGTGGAAGGGACAACACTTTTTCCTTACTGGAGTAGTTACTCATTCTGGTTATAGCTTTACCTTCCCTACATGTAATCATTTTACCAAAACTACCTTGACAACCATCATATTTTCCACATAATATGTGGTGACCAAGGAACCAAATTCACAGCCCTCGAGGGACAAAGGTTGCCAACACTCAAGCAATCCCCTGGTCTTTCCATGTTCACCAACTTCTTAAATCAGCTGGCATGATAGAAAGATGGAATGGCCTTTTGAGGACACAGTTACAGAGCCAATGAGAGAGCATCAGCCTGGAATGCTGGTCAGGATTCTCCAGGAGGCAGTATATGCTTTGAATCACAGTCAAATATATGATTTGGATTCAGCATAGCCAAGACTCATGGTTCCAGGCACTAGGTTTTAGAAAAGGGATTAGTTCCACTCACTATTTCCCCTAGTGGTCCTGTGGGGAAAATTACTTGCTATTCCCATGACCTGAAGTTATGCTGGCCTGGGCATTTTAGTACCAGGCTGATGACGGTGTGGTTGTCTTACACCTGACTGGATCCACAAAAAAATTTCACTGAATTAAACACTCAGGCTTCTCCCAGGCCATTTAGGGCTTCTGATGGCCTTATGCCACCAGGATAATTAGGAAATAACAATATTAGGAGGGTTGAATAATCAATATAACCAAGTAGATATTGGAATGCTCATCCACTATGGAGGTTATAAAGATTATGTTGGTTGTGTATAAAGTCCTTTAGGACTCCTCGTGGTGCCGCATTGTCATACAATTAAAGATGACAGGAGTCAGCCAGGCGTTGGTGGCACACGCCTTTAATCCCAGCACTCGGCAGACAGAGCCAGGCGGATCTCTGTGAGTTCTTGGCCAGCCTAGTCTCCTAGGGAATGCCAGGATAGGCTCCAAAGCTACACAGAGAAACCCTGTCTGGAACAACCAAAAAAAAAAAAAGATGACAGGAGACTATAATAGCCTAATCCAGGTATATGACAAAGGAACAGACAGACCAGGAATTGGTATATATACCACAATTCAAGGAAAAAAGGCAAAATGGGGAGTATTTTTCTGATTGAAGGAGAGTAGAGACCACCAGCCCAAGTATATAAGGCAAATTATGTAAGGCATATTTTCTGCTACTGTAATCAGTTTTCTCTCTCATCTGTAGTTTCAGAGAAGAGTCAGGAACATAGGAAAATTGGAGTTTTTATAACCCTAAAATGCAAAACTAAGTGTTTACCAAGGGTTGTGGGTATTCCATGGGAAATTTGCTAAAGTAGGAACTTGGCTGAATTTTCTCAACAGGAGTCAATAACAAACAGAAATACTGTTTGAGAATATGCCTGACTGGGTTGATGAAAGAAAGCATAGATTAACTATGGGTTTATTTAGTTTTGCTCACCTGTCCAAAGAGTTAAATTTGGGTAAAGGCCCTGGCTGCATAAGGGTCATGTAGACAGACACAGCCCTCGGTCGCAGTCAGGAACCAAATGTCCATGGACCCAGATGGCATGGCTCTTGTATGAAGATTGGAGTCTTCCATTTGAGTCATGCCAAATAATCTGATCTTTTATTTCTTTTATTATATCTTTGAAGTACACTTAGAGTCAGGAATGGTGAGACCTACAGAGGTTCTTTTGTTGTTCAAGAGTGTTTTTGCTACCTAGGGCTGCTGTATAATATTAGTTCAAGGTGTATTACTTTTGTTTATGTTGCATTTGTTTGACTCTGTGAAGCAGTGATTTTTTGACTGTCTAAAACACCTGGTGGTCTAATGAAGAGCTGAACAGCCAATAGTGAGGCAGGATACAGAAATAGGTTGTGTTGGTAGGCTGAGAGGATAAATAGCAGAAGAAATCTGGAAGAGGGTAGGAACAACAGAACAAGGAGAGGTGGATGAAAGGGGCCAGTGACCCAACCCCTTGTAGCCACAGAGTAAGAGTGAAAGATACACAGAAGCAAGAGAAAGATAAAAGTCTAGAGACTAAAGGTAGATGGGAAAATTTAAGTTAAGAAAAGCTGTCTACGAACCAGCCGAGCTAAGGCTGAGCTTTTATAAGAAAAAAATAACCTCTGTGTATGGTTCATTTGGGAACTAGGTGGCAGCCTCTCCCAAAAGACAAAGAAGCAAAGAGCCAAAAGTTTAAAAATAGCAAAAACAAAAAAAATCAAAAACAACTTAGAACTTCTGTACTTTCCAAATGAGGCTGAGAATGAACTTTAAAAGAGGTGTAAAGAATTTTGTTGAAATTTTTAGCAAAATGCTTTTAATCTGTAGGTTGCTTTTTGAAGAGTGGCCGTTTTTAGATGTTAATCATACTGATCCATGGGCAGGGGAGGTCTGTCCTTTTTCTGATATCTCCTTCAATTTCTTCCTCAAAGACTTGAAGTTTTTATCAAATCTTCCACTTGTTTTGTTAATTACCCCAAGATAATTTACATTACTTGAGGCTATTGTGAAAGTCATTTTTCTCTGTTTTCTTTCCCAGTCTGTGTCTCATTTGTATATAGGAGGACTACTGATTCTTGAATCAGGGTTTTGTTATTATTTTATTGCTGAAAGTAGATTCTTCTTTAAGTAATACATCTTAGCCAGAAAACTGTGTTTTCACTCACAGTTATGTCAGGGGATACTGGCATTTCCCATTCTCCAGGGTCCATGTATTTTTCTCTTAGAGTTCTTCTTGTTTCCTAGGTTCTTTGGTGTAGGCTGGTAATCATTTGCTCTATGTCTAAATTATGATTTCTTCTAGTTCCATCCATTTGCCTGCAAATTTCAAGATTCCATTGCTTTTGTCTGTTGAGTAGTACTCCATTGTATAAATGTACCACATTTTCTCTATCCATTCTTCAGTTGAGGGGCATCTAGGTTGCTTCCAGGTTCTGGCTATTACAAACAATGCTGCTATGAACATGGTTCAACATATGTCCTTGTTGTATGAACTAGCATTATTTGAGTATATACCCAAGAGAGGAATTGCTGCATCTTGAGGTAGATTGATTCCCATTTTTCTGAGCAACCACCATACTGTTTTCTAAAGTGGTCTTACAAATTTGCATTCCCACCAGCAATGGAGGAGTGTTCCTTTTTCTCCACATCCTCTCCAGCATAGATTGTCATTAGCGTTTTTGATTTTAGCCATTCTGGCCTGTGTAAGATGGTATCTCAGAGTTGTTTTGAGTTGCATTTCTCTCATGGCCAAGGATTTAGAGCACTTTCTTAAGTGTCTTTCAGCCATTTCAGATTCCTCTCAACAGAGGAAAACCCTTGTCTTGATCAAGATTTTAGGGAATTATTTGAGTTTCTCTCCATTCATGTTGAAGTTGACTATAGACTTGTTTAAAACTGCCATTATTATATTTAGGTATACCACTTATGTGCCTGTGTCTCCCTGACTTTTTTGATGAAGAGGTATTGAATTTTGAAAAGTGGGTTTCCTACATTTAATGATGTGATTATGTGGTTCATATCTTTCTGTGGTTTAGGCATTTCAGATTGATATGGCCAATTACATTTTTTGATTGTTGTGTATTAGGTGATTCCAATGTATCTGGTATAAAAGTCTAGTTCATCATAGTAAAATATCTTTGAATAGCCTGGTATTCAGTTTGCAATTACTTAATGTGAAAGATCCCGCCCCTTGGCTCGTTCTCTCTCTCGGTGACACTCCCGTACGCGCGCGCACTGCACCCACACGCCTGGCGGCTGGCTCCTTCCCAAGCAGGTTCACCCAGGAGGGGCGACCCAGGCACGCCCGCCCGCCTGGCGCCGCGCCCCGGGGCTGGGGCCGAGCAACGAGCACCAAGTGAGCCGGCCTGGAGCCCTGCCCCTGAGCCCCGCCCGATGAGAAACACTCCGTCCCAAGGTCTCCGCCCCCAAGGTCAGCCATCTGGACGCGGAAGGGAGGGGAATTGAGTCTGTTGTACCAGACACCAGACCTTGAGAATATGCTGATCTGGAATGGCTCTGTGCCTCATTTGAACCATCCAATAGAATCCCTGCTCCTAGCTTGCGCCTTTTTCCCTATATAAGGACCCCTTTCCCTTGGCTCGGCGCTTGGCCTCAGAAAAGCTAAGTCGCCCCGGGTACCCGCGTCTCCAATAAAGCCTCTTGTTTTTTGCATCCAGTTCGTGGCCTCGCTGATTCCTGGGTGTGGGTCTCCCTCTACAAAAGTACCTCTTCGGGGGTCTTTCAAATGATTATTCTTGCGTCAGTGTTCATAAGGTTTTGTCCTGTAATTTAAGTATCAGTGTAATTTTAGTCTCATGAATAAATTAGGCAATGAACTTTTGTTTCTAATTTCTGTAATAATTTGAGGAAGATGGACTCTATTTGAATGGCCAGTAGATTTCTGTGCCAAAACTATCTCATGAAATTTCTTTTATTTTTTTATTTTTTGTGGGAGGGCTTTTAGCGATTATGCTATTTTACGAGGTTCATCAGTCTGTTTAAAATACATATCTGAACTTGATTTAATTTTTCTAAGTGGGTATTATTATTTTTGATTTTGTTATGTTAGATGATTCCATTTTCTAGTTTGAATCTTATGTCAATAGGGAACTAGTTTTGAGAGGCATAGACAACTTTTGAATAGTTTGGAACAGTTTGAACACCTCTAAGACAAAATGTTCTACTAGGGTTGTCTAGAATAAAAGAACATATAGAATGAATCTCTCCATATATGAAGAAGGGGGACGCATTAGAATGACTTATGGCTGCAGTCCTGCTCATCCCACAATCACTAACTTTAAAGGCACATTCCAAGAATCCAGTATTTACTCAGTCCAGGAGTTTGGAGGTGTTTTCTGGGCTTCAGTATATACTAGAATTCAAAGAAGTATCTCTAATGGCACTCAAGGGATGGACCTGCTGCAAGTTGAGTGCAAGCAGGCAGAGTGCAACAGCTTCCTTCTTCCATGTCCTTTTATATGTTTCCCAATGTAGGGTGTATCTCCTGGCCTCAGATCTGGAATAAAGATGTGCATATTTGGGTTTTGAGATGCAGGGTAAATGTGTCTTCTATCTGCAAAGTCAGTATTTCAAGTGGATCTACCTACTACAACTTACGCAAAACATCTCTCCCAGTTGTGCACTACATTTTAGGATTTTATTTAATTCCAGGTGTAGCCTGGTTGGGAACCAAGAATATACATCAAAATTGCATATTGCTTACCTGAGTTAGTTTGATTTGATATTTTTATAACTGCCTGACCTGTAGGATTGTGTGGTATAGCTATAATATACTTTATATTATAGTAAGAAAAGCGCTTTGATTCCTTAGAGACATGCTGGAGCATTGTCTGTCTTTTGTGCAGGTATACCCATGATGGCCATGACTTCTATCAAATGTGTAATTACCCAATTAGCCTTTTCTGAACTCAAAGAAGCTGCCCATTAAAAATCTCACTAGGTATTAATGGTGTAGTGTATATATTTTAATTTTCCAAATTCTACAAAATGGAATCTGTTTTGAAATATCATCTGCCATATTTCATTCCTTCGAATACCCTTTAGGTTACTTTCTGCAGGCAGTGAAATTTGGTTGTTTAAAGAAAAAGTAGGCCTTTCCACTGACCGATCCACAACAAGGTGAGTGATCCCCTGCTCTTACCCAACTCCCGTCCAAAGCATCATTCACCCCGATATCCCGGAGCCTTCACCTGCTTGGGGTAGACACGCCCAGGCAGGGAGTTGCTCCCTGAATCTGGAAACACCCCATTCCTCAAACTGTTCCACACAATAGAAGCAGATGGGATATTGCCAAACTCTTTCTATGAGGCTACAATCACTTTGATACCCAAGCCTCACAAAGATATGACTAAGAAAGAGAACTACAGACCGATATCCCTCATGAACATCGATGCTAAAATACTCAATAAAATATTGGCCAACCGAATACAAGAACATATCAGAAAAATCATCCACCATGATCAAGTAGGCTTTATCCCAGGGATGCAAGGATGGTTCAACATACGAAAATCCATCAATGTAATCCACTATATAAACAAACTGAAAAAGAAAAACCACATGATCATCTCACTAGATGCTGAAAAAGCCTTTGACAAAATCCAACATCCCTTCATGATAAAGATCTTGGAGAGAACAGGAATAACAGGAACATATCTAAACATGATCAAGGCAATATACACCAAACCAATAGCCAACATCAAAGTAAATGGAGAGAAACTCAAAGCGTTTCCTCTAAAATCAGGAACAAGACAAGGCTGTCCACTCTCTCCATATCTCTTCAATATTGTACTTGAAGTTCTGGCTATAGCAATAAGACAAGAAAAGGGGATCAAAGGGATACAAATTGGAAAGGATGAAGTAAAACTTTCACTATTTGCAGACGACATGATAGTCTACATTAGTGACCCGAAAAACTCTACCAGGGAACTCCTACGGCTGATAAACACCTTCAGCAAGTTAGCAGGATACAAAATTAACTCAAAAAAATCAGTAGCCCTACTATATACAGATGATAAATCCAATGAGAAAGAAATCAGGGAAACATCACCTTTCACAATATCCACAAGCAACATAAAATATCTTGGGGTAACACTAACCAAAAAAGTAAAAGATCTGTACAATAAGAACTTTGAGACTTTAAAAAAAGAAATTAAAGAAGATACCAGAAAATGGAAAGATCTCCCATGCTCATGGATAGGTAGAATTAACATAGTAAAAATGGCAATCCTGCCAAAAGCAATCTACAGATTCAATGCAATCCCCATCAAAATCCCAACACAGTTTTTCACAGACATTGAAAGAACAATACTCAACTTTATATGGAAAAATAAAAAGCCCAGGATAGCCAAAACAACTCTTTACAATAAAGGATCTTCTGGAGGCATCACCATCCCCGACTTCAAGCTCTACTATAGAGCCATAGTTCTGAAAACAGCTTGGTATTGGCACAAAAATAGACTGATAGACCAATGGAATCGAATTGAAAACCCTGATATCGACCCACGCACCTATGGATACCTTATTTTTGACAAAGGTGCTAAATCTATACAATGGAAAAAAGACAGCATCTTCAACAAATGGTGCTGGTACAATTGGATTCGGACATGCAGAAAATTACAGATAGATCCATACCTGTCACCATGCACAAAACTTAAGTGCAAATGGATCAAAGATCTCAGCATAAATCCAGTCACACTGAATCTTCTAGAAGAGAAAGTGGGAACTACCCTTGAACAAATTGGCACAGGAGACCACTTCCTGAACATTACGCCAGAAGCACAGACATTGAGGTCTGCAATTAATAAATGGGACCTCCTGAAACTGAGAAGCTTCTGCAAGGCAAAGGAAACAGTCAGTAGGATAAAACGACCACCCACAGAATGGGAAAAGATCTTCACCGATCCCACATCTGACAGAGGACTGATTTCCAAAATATATAAGGAGCTCAAGAAGCTAGCCACCAAAACACCAAACAACGAAATTAAAAAGTGGGGTGCAGAGCTAAATAGGGAATTCTCAACAGAGGAATCTGAAATGGCTGAAAGACACTTAAAAAAGTGCTCAAAATCATTGGCCATCAGAGAAATGCAACTCAAAACAACTCTGAGATACCATCTCACGCCTGTCAGAATGGCTAAAATAAAAAACACCAATGACAATCTATGCTGGAGAGGATGTGGAGAAAAAGGAACACTCCTCCATTGCTGGTGGGAGTGCGATCTTGTAAGACCACTCTGGAAATCAGTATGGCGGTTGCTCAGAAAAATGGGAATCAGTGTACCTCAAGATCCAGCCATTCCTCTCTTGGGTATATACCCAAATAGGGCATGTACTTACAACAAGGACATATGTTCAACCATGTTCATAGCAGCATTGTTTGTAATAGCCAGAACCTGGAAACAACCTAGATGCCCCTCTATTGAAGAATGGATTGAGAAAATGTGGTACATTTATACAATGGAGTACTACTCAGCAGAAAAAAGCAATGGAATCTTGAAATTCGCAGGCAAATGGATGGAACTAGAGGAAACCATCCTGAGTGAGGTAACCCAGTCACAAAAAGACAAGCAAGGTATGTACTCACTGATATATGAATTTTAGACATAGAACAAAAGACTACCAGTATATAATGCTCTTCACCAAAGAAACTAGGAAACATGAAGGACTCTAAGGGTTAAATGGTCCCCAGGAATGGAAGTGGCATGAACTCCCGAACTAATTGGGGGCATGAGGGTGGGGGGGAAGGAGCTGCTACAATAAGAGCAAGAGAAGAGGAGAAGAGGAGAGGAAATGGAGGGGCAGAAACATTGAGTTGGGGGAAGAATAGAGGAAAGAGAGCAAGATGAGAGATACGATATCAGAGGGAGCCACTGTAGGCCCGAGAAGGGATCAGGAACCAGGGAGATCTCCAGAGACCTACAAGGATGACACGATCTGACAATCCAGGCAATGGTGGAGAGGATAACCTAAAAACCCTCCCCCTAAAATGAGATTGATGACTTCTCTTTATGCCATCCTAGAGCCCTCACCCAGTGGCTGATGGAAACAGAGACAGACATCCACAGATATACAATGAGCCGAAATCGGGAATTTAGTTGAAGAGAGGGAGGAATGAAGAACGAAGGGGTCTGTACTAGGATGGAGAAACCCACAGGAACTGTTGGCCTGAACAAGGGAGAGCACATCGACCCCAGATGCTGTCCAGGAGGCCTGTACAAGACTGATCCAGACCCCAGAACATGGATGTCAATAAGGAGGCCTCTGCACTCCAGGGAGCCTCTGGTAGTGGATTAGTATTTTTCCCTGGTGCAAGAAGGGACTTTGAGAGCCCATCCCATATGAAGGGTTACACTCTGGCCCTGGACACATGGGGAAGGGCCCAGGATCAGCATAGGAAGACTTGGTGGACTTTGCTGAGCTCCCGTTGAGGGCCCTACCCTGCCTGGGGAGTAGTGGGTGGATGGGGTTGGGGGGATGGGCTGGGGGTGGGGGAGAAAGTTTGGGGGTGAGGGGAGGGAGAGGGAGAAGGGACTTGAAATAAGCTTGTTCCCTAACTAGAACTAATAAAATAAAATAAAATTAAAAAAAAAAAGATTCAGCCATTCCTCTCTTGGTTAAATACCCAAATAGTGCATATTCATACAACAAGGACATATGTTGAACCATGTTCATAGCAGCATTGTTTGTAATAGCCAGAACCTGGAAGCAACCTAGATGCCCCTCAACTGAAGAATGGATAGAGAAAATGTGGTACATTTATACAATGGAGTACTACTCAGCAGACAAAAGCAATGGAATCTTGAAATTCACACGCAAATGTATGAAACTAGAAGAAACCATTCTGAGTGAGGTAACCCAGTCACAAAAAGGCAAACATGGTATATACTCACTCATATATGAATTTTAGACAGAGAGAGAAGGATTACCAGCCTATAATCCTCTTCACCAAAGAAACTAGGAAACATGAAGGACTCCAATGGATAAATGGACCCCAGGAATGGGAAGTGGCATGAACTCCTGAGCTAATTGGGAGCATGAGGGTAGGGGAGAGGGAGCTGCCACAATAAGAGCAGGAGAAGAGGAGTGGAGGAGAGAAAATGGATGAGCAGAAATACTGAGTTCGGGCAAGAATAGAGGATAGAGAGCAGGATGAGAGATACCATATTAGAGGGAGCCACTATAGGTCCGTGCTATGCCCACGGCGGTCACGCCTGTGTAGCAGAAGATGCCACTAAGGCGGGTTAAGGCCGCTGGGTTGGGGTCTGTGCTCCCCGGAGATGAGCCCCAGGCGGTTCCCTGGTGATCATGATGCCCGATGAGTCAACTCAAAGCAGCTGTCATTGGTGCCACTGCAGCCTCTTCTTCCTTGTCTTTTTGTTCTGTGTATTTCTTGTGTCTTGCCAGCAAACTACACTGATGTTAAAGGAACATCTGAGGACATGCTGAACTCTGCCCCACATTTATCAAAGCCTTTGCTGAAGTGGCCAGTTTAGGGAATAGATGGGTGAATCATGAGGAAAAAGACAGCATTGGAAAGACTTGCCTTTCCTGGGAAAGAATAGCTAGATCTAGAAAGCCCTGGTGTATATGGGATAAAGAAGAGAGAAAAGAAGTATTAGAAAACATGAAGCCAGCATTAAAATACTGAGTGACTTTATGGAAAGGATTTGATAGATTTCTTGATGTAGAAGAACTTTATGAGGCTTATTTTACAGAAGACTTAGACTCTGAGGTCTAAAGATATCTAGGGCCAGAAAATCAGGAAATGGGTAGAGACGTGGTTGGTGGTATGAGACAGATTTTGGAGAACTCTTAGATCATGTCTTTGGGCAATGACCACAATCTGAAGCTGAGAATAGATCATCTATAAACAATTTTGCTGTTCTTTTTCTTTCTGTTGTATGATCTGGTGATGTAGCCCCCTTGCCAAGTTCCCTGATCCCCCTTGCCAAGTTCCCTGATTGTAATAGTATATAAGCATTGCTTGATATGAAGTAAAGTTGCAGCAGCATATTCAACTACATTGAGTGTGTCTGTCTGTCATTTCCTCGCCGATTCCTGATTTCTCCTTGAGCCTTCTCCCTTGTTCCCCTCGGTCGGTGGTCTCCACGAGAGGCGGTCCGTGGCAGGTCCGAGGAGAGATCTGGCACTAGGGAGGTTTCCAGAGACCTACAAGGATGACACGATCTGACAATCCAGGCAATGGTGGAGAGGATAACCTAAATGCCCTTCTCCTAAAATGAGATTGATGACTACTCTTTATGCCATCCTAGAGCCCTCATCCAGTGGCTGATGGAAGCAGAGGCAGACATCCACAGACATACACTGAGCTGAAATCTGGAATCTAGTTGAAGAGAGAGAGGAATGAAGATCAAAGGGTTCTGTACCAGGTTGGAGAAACTCACAGGAACAGTTGGCCTGAACAAGGGGGAGCACATCAACCCCAGATGCTGTCTGAGAAGCCAGTACAGGACTGATCCAGACCCCTGAATATGGATGTCAATAAAGAGGCCTCTGCACTCCAGGGAGCCCCTGGTGGTGGATTAGTATTTTTTCCCTGGTGTAAGAATGGACTTTGAGAGCCCATCCCACGTGAAGGGATACACTCCAGCCCTGGACACATGGGGAAGGGCCCAGGCCCAGCACAGGAAGATTTGGTGGACATTGCAGAGCTCCTGTTGAGGGCACTACCCTGCCTGGGGGGTGGAGAGTAGATGGGGGTGGGGGAGGAAGGATGGGGGTGAAGGGAGGGAGAGGGGGAGGGATTTACATATGAAACAAGCTTGTTCCCAACTTGAACTAATAAAAAAATTAAAAATAGAAAAATAGAAAAAATAAAGGATTCCAAGCATATTTGTGAATCCATAAATTGCTCTAACTGCTCCTCTGCATGTTTTTCTAGGTCTTTAATATGCTCATCCTTAGGCAGCATCTGGATGGCATGGAAATTGCCTTCTAAATATTGGAGTCTAGACTCGAGGTTGTGATTTGTTGAGGTGGAGGCCTCAGCAATCGACCGAATGGACTTATCTAATCTGTCAGCCCTGTTCTCTAAATTATCTTCCAAACATTTGAACCTAGATTCAAATCTGTGATCTGCTACCTTAGATGCTTCAATAATTGATTGAATGGCATTGTCCAATTCTTCAACCCTATCCTGGGTATTTTGCACCTTTGCATCTAATTTCTGGGACACAAAGCCTATCTGAGTTTCTAGTTGGCTACATAAATTCTTTAGTTCATCATGGTCCTCTGACAGCCTAGCCTCTAATGCCTCAGACATGGGGCATTTCTCTGTGTTTATCTTAATCATAAATATTCTGCATCTCATCTTGGGTAACAGACAGCTCTGTCTTTAGCATATTGGACATAGAGCCAAGATTATCATCCAACTTCTGTTCCACGTGCTGCACAAATGTGGCCTGACCTAATCTGTTCTCCAAAATTTCATTTCAAAAAGCTGTTATTTCCTGCAAGCAGGTGGTGAGGTTATCTTTGTCCTGTTCCTGAGGACTGGCTAATAATGTTATTTGTATCAGCAAGCTAACTGCCATTACTGCATATAGGCAGGTAATTGGCAGATTAGCGTCCTCCTCGGTCATTAAATTCATGTAATAAGCAAAGATACTACCAACTGAAGCAAATGATAAATAGTCTGCCATGATTTTCCCTTATGGTTTCTACTACAGATGCAGTAACTATCTTCGACCAGCAGGCACAGGCGTTCAGCTAGTCAGTGCAGCTTTTAGCAGGAGTCAGGCAGGCAGGATGGTGGCGGCAGCAGAGCTCAGGTCACACAGGCCGCTGGGCTAAGCTGGGAGTGTACAGCCTTGCAGCTGCAACTACTAAAAGAGGCGTGGCTTTACTGCTGCCATGGCCAGGGGAAGCTTCGGACCCCGCTGAAAGCCGAGGCCTACTCCCAAGGCCTACTCTCCTCAAGAGCAGGAGGCTTCTGGGTACCGGTAGGCCGAAATCTGGGTGGTCCCATGTGCACACAGCTAGAAACCGAGGTGGTAAAACAGTGGGGAGTTCTGTAGAAGTCTCCCAGCTGGGCAGACTGTTCTGAGCGCCTCAGCAGCAATGGGAACTTCTTGTGTTGCCGGTCGGCTGTGAGCCAGGAGCACCTGTGGAGAGAGGGAATGCTTTCCCAGCCAGCTAGTCCACTGTCCCAGTGGGACCCATGGGCACTCCCAAATGCAGCCTAGGTTTACAAGATCCCGATTCTGACAACCAGATATTGTGGGAATTACCAATACAGAGCCCAGTAAAAATACAAGGGAATTTATTAGGGAAAAGCCTTATTTACAGAGCGACCTAGCCAGCCGGTTGGGGCAGCAGTAAGTACAGCAAGCTGAAGATGAAACAGAAGAAGGGGCTGCCACATGAGCATCCCTCACTCTTAACCCTTCACTATGTCACCCTGACCATGCGAGGTATGGTCAGGCACACCTATAGCCAGCCCCTAGCAGGCGTGGTTACAGTTTCCCCTACTGAGAATTCTCAATAGAGAAATCTAAAATTATGCTCCTTTTCACCAAGATGGCACGGAAAGCTAAGAAGGAAGTACCTGCCCCTCCCAAAGCCAAAGCCAAAGCAAAGGCCTTGAAAGCGAAGAAGGCAGGACTGAAAGGCATCCACAGCCACAAAAAAAGAAGATCTGCACATACCAACTTTCCAGTGATCCAAGATCCTGAGGCTCAGGAGGCAGCCCAAATACCCTCAAAAGAGCAGAGCATGCCCCGGAGAAACAAGCTTGACCTCTATGCCATCATCAAATTCCCCCTGACCTCTGAGTCAGCCATGAAGAGGACAGAAGACGACAACAAGCTTATGTCCATTGTAGACGTCAAAGCCAACAAGCACCAGATCAAACAGGCTGTGAAGAAGCATTATGACATTAATGTTGCCAAAGTCAACACCCTCATAAGGTCTCACGAAGAGAAGAAGGCATACGTTCAGTTGGCTCCTGATGATGATGGTCTGGATGTTGCCAACAAAATTAGGATCATCTAAACTGAGTCCAGCTGGCTAATTCCAAATATGAACTTTTGCACCATCAAAAAAAAAAAAAAAAAAGCTGGGCTGTGGTGGCGCACGCCTTTAATCCCAGCACTCGGGAGGCAGAGGCAGGCGGATCTCTGTGAGTTCGAGACCAGCCTGGTCTACAAGAGCTAGTTCCAGGACAGCCTCCAAAGCCACAGAGAAACCCTGTCTTGAAAAACCAAAAAAAAAAAAAAATGTCAGCTTCAACTCAAAGGAACTATGCTTCCCAGGGCCCCCTTAAACTCCCTACATATTCCTGCATGATACTAAAGATTGTCTTTGCCTCCTGAATATAATTTACAGCAGGACACCACTGTTTCCCACTTCAGAATGTGTCATTTGGGGAAAGGCTGATATTTAAGGGACTGGATATGGGTCCCGGCAGTTATTAAGTGTGTTTTGGTTTAGGAGACAAGACCTCATTTGGTATGATTGGTTTGATAGGACACACCTATCAAACGCCCAGCATTTTTGCTGCCCCTGTTTTCTAATGCAGGCCCAGGCTACAGAGAGCCACTTAGAATATCATATTTGTTACATATATAGAGAAAACAGTTATTTTGATGTTTTTCTAGACAGGATATTGAATTATTGTTTACAATGTCCTTCCTGTATATAAGCAATCCTTCTAAGTCAGGCTCAAGGTTATCTTGAGCTGCAGGCTTTAACCACCCACACTCACATTGAAAAACAGCTTTCAGCCTGATTTTCATTCTTTCTGTTTTTGAAATGATGTGTCCTTACACAGCGTTGGTTGTCTTGGAACTCATCTTGTAGACCAGGTTGGCTCAAAAACAGTGATGTGCCTACCTCTGCCTTCTGAAGACCCGATTTAAATACTTGACTTCTTAAATCATAAAATAGACAATAATAAGATGGTTAAAAATGGCAGGAAGAAGAGATAGTGAAAATGCTTTTAAATGGATGGAATGTATGTGGTACACCCTATGGTCCCTAGTATTTCAGAGGCTGAGGAAGTGGAATCAGGAGTGGTCTGGCCTGGGCTGTACAGCAGGAAGAGATGGAAGAAAACAACAAGGAGACATCAAGACATTTCTCTCCATTCTACAATTTTGTTTGATATTTTTCTTGCCTCCTACACAAAACAAAGTGAGATCTTTCTCATGGTCTCTCTGTTTCCATATATGAGGTACTGAGTAGTTGAGTCTTGGTAGTCAGCATGCTGGAATGAGAGGTCTATGGATTTTCTCATAGTACACCCTTAAGTGGATCAGGAAGAGTGAATTCAATGAGGATTAACTGAGGAGGATGGGCAAGACCACCAGTGAAATTTGGTGGAGCCATCCCTCAGACTGTGAGTATGGATGTAATAAAAGGCAGGGAAGAAGACAGCCATTTTCAGAGGGTCCTGCTGACTCTGCTTCCTGCCACCATATATGAATTATTCCACACTGCGCTCCATATTTAAAACATTGACCTCCTGAGGGAAGAGGGTGTGTCTCTTCCTTAACCTTGTTAATGGGATGAATTCTCTATTTTTGTTTTGTTTTTATTGTTTTGTTTTGTTTCAAGACAGGGTTTTTCTGTGTAACAGCTCTGGCTGTTCTAAAACTACCTCTGTATATCATGCTGGCCTTGAACTCACAGAAATAGCCCGCCTCTGCCTCTGCCTGCTTCTGCCTGCTTCTGCCTAGGATTAAAGGCATGAGCCACCACCACCCAGCTGGGAGGAATTCTTATAACAACATGAGAAGAGTAAATAACAAGGAAGGAATGGACACCATTCCTTTATTTATGAAAGATTAACTCCATTAAGCAATATGCACTTGTGATGGTTATTCTTGGTTCCCAACTAGAACACACCTGGAATCAAATAAAACACTAAAGTGGAAGGCGCAACTGTGAGAAATGTTTTGTTTAAGTTGAAGGAGGTAGATCCACTTCAAATACAGTCTTGGGAGGTAGAAAGACACAAACATTTAAGCTGGATCTCAAGGCCTAAAGACGCACACCTTTAATCCAGGTATTGATACTAGGAGACACACCCTAAATTGGGACTTAACTTCCACTGGGAGCACATAAAAGGTCATGGAAGCTGGAACTTATTGCTCTCTGCCTGCTTGCCCTCACCTTGCTGCAAGTCCATTACTTCATTAGAATTAGAGAATACTTTCTGGAATTCCAGGAGATACCAGGGCCAACCTCCTGGACTGAGTAAGTACTGGATTCTTGGACTTTTTCCTTAAGCTAGTCAATGTGGGATTAGCAGGACTGCAGCCATAAGTCATTCTAATGAGTTCCCTCTGTTCATACAGAGACTCATTGTGCATGTTCTCTTACTCTAGAGAACCCTAGTACACATTTTTATGAGTGTATAAAATGTTCCAAATTTTGAACACTTGTATATAATTGTCAAAATTAGTTACCTATTGACCTAAGAATCAATCTAGAAAAAAAAAATGAAATCATGTAAGAGTGCCTAGTAGCCTACACTATCTACACTGAAACTACTATTGAAATCTGAATAGAGAATTTCAGAGACCCATATTTCCAGCCTCATAAAAGAGAGAACAGAGAAGAAATAGAAACTGAAAATCTAAAATGTGACTATTGTTGTGTCCTGCAGGGTGGAGAAAAAACAAATCCTAGTTCTTCATTTTGGATTCAGTTTAACCTTCAAAGTACCTCCAGGAGAAATGTCAGAGGACAAGACAGCCCAGAGCCGGGACTACAAACATTTCAGAGTCCAGAATTTCTTCTGCAAGTGGACCATCAGCAACTCCCGTTTTTCTATGGAGAAAATTCGGGACAGCATAAGAAGCCCAAGTTTCTCAACAGGGGATAAAGACATGTAGTGTTTGAGACTACACCCAAATGGGGTAGATAAAGAAAGCAGAGATTACCTGTCAGTTAACCTAGAGTTGCTCAGCTCTCCAGAGTCCCCTGGGGGGCACTGTTCAGTTTTGGATCATCAACATCCAAGGAGAAAAAAAAACGAAACTGCAATAAGCCCAAAAGCCTTTACCTTCCTGCCAGACTACGAAGAAGGTTTCAAAAGGTTCATCCTTCGAGATTTCCTCTTAGCAAATGCACATCGGCTTCTCCCTGAAGACAAGCTCACCCTCCTCACCACATAGGGATGGTGTTCCAAAACTTCATCAGCATCCACGACCTGAGCCCAAAGCAAGGGATCCAGGTTCCAAGGTGCAAGATGGCAGATGAGCTAGGAGAGCTGTGGGAGAATTCCCTCTTCACAGACTGCTGCCTGGTGGTAGCTGGCCAGGAATTCCAGGCTCACAAGGCCATCTTAGCAGCTCGCTCTTCAGTTTTCAGAGCCATGTTTGAACATGACATGGAGGAGAGCAGAAAAAAAAACGTGTTGAGATCCATGATCTGTAGCGGCAAGTCTTCAAGACAATGATGGACTTCATTTATACCGGGAAGGCACCAGACCTCTACACCATGGCAGATGCTGTGCTGGCAGCTGCTGACAAGTATGGCCTGGAGCGTTTGAAGGTCATGTGCAAGGATGCCTTCTGCAGGGACCTCTGTGTTGAGAATGCTGCCCACACTCTCTTCCTGGCTGCCCTCCACAGTGCAGGGCAGCTGAAAACCCAGGCACTGGATTTCATTACAGCTCATGCTTCTGAGGTCTCTGAGACCTCAAGCTGGAAGACAATGGTGGGCTCACATCCCTACTTGTGGCTGAAGCATACAGCTCCCTGGCTTCTGCTCACAGCTCTTTACTTGAGCCCCCTCCCAAATGCCTAAAGCAACTTTAGGATCCTCTCAGCTGTGACCTCCAGGTGTATTCCAGAAGCAGCAGCCAGCATTGTTACCAAGGAAGAATCTCGGAAAAGACAGAATTGGGGCTCGGGCCTTTAATACCTCTTTAAATGAGTTGAATGGCAGATTGGGGAAGGGGCAGTGCTGGATTTTGACATATTCTACCCAACCTATTTACCCTGTTGCTGTACTAGTTTGTTTTGGTTACTGGCATTCACTTTAGTTAATGCCTCAAGTGATGGGGGAAGTCCTTCTGTGTATATGTTTGTCTTATTGATTGATGGATAAAGCACTTTTGGCCAATAGGGAAGCAAGAGAGGTGGGACTAGGAGTTGAGAAGGATTCTGGCAAATGCAGTAAAGGAAGAGAGTCGCTATGTGACCCCAGGAAGAGAGGACACATGAGATTGGTGTCCTCCATAAGTCCTTATAAAATATATAGATTAATAGTTATGGTTGATAAATTAAGGCAGAGCTAGCAAATAAGAAATCCTAGTCCTGGGCGAGCAGCATTGCAACTAATAAGTCTCTGTGTGTTATTTGGGGGCCCTGAAGAGGCAGCAGAACTCAGATGCTGGCAGAAAGAGTTATCGTTACACTCAAGCATATCCCAACAGAGTTTCTTTGGAGGAACCTGTCTGGACTAGACTGAGCAGAACATATGATCAAGGATTTAGAGGAAAGGAGAAAACAAATATGAATGTTTGCTTACAAGAGAAGGGAAAGACAAAGAATTCAGTTTTCATCCAAACTCAGTGTGTGGGGACAGGAGAGTTGACTCAGGTGGCAAAAGTAATTGTTGCTCTTGCAGGGGACCTTGTTTTAGTTCTGTAGACAATACCTTATCCAAATAAAGTATAAAATGAATAAAAATTGTAAAAATCAGTTTGTGGATTCCAGTGGTGTTATCTTTGAAGAAGCCCATGTTAATCCATATAGTGGGAAATTACCAATATGGAGTCAGGTAGAAATATAAGGGTATTTAATAGGGAAAAGCCCTACTTACAGAGCGACCTAGCCAGCCGGCGTGGCAGCAGTCTGTAAGCAAGCCCAAAAGAGAAACCGAAAGCGAAAACGCAGTCACCCTATGTCCCCTGACCACGCCCTCGCAAGCTTGTGAGGGCGTGGTCAGGCACACCTGTAGCCAGCCCCTAAGTAGGCGTGGCTACAGCTTCCCCTACAATTCCCCTTTTAGTCTAAAAGAGGATTAAAACTTAACAGTTTAAAGTATCCAAAATTAACAATCATGAAGGCAAAATATAAGAAGATACAACAATCTGCTTATGTCACATCCTAACTACCTATTTTAACTAAACCCTAAAGTCATCTGAAACAGGTAGCCAAGCCTGAACACCTCCTTCTAATCCCAACCATAAACAATAGGAAGCTATCCCTAACTAGGTATATACACTATCCTAAGTGACAACAATGAGGAAAGGGGGCCTAGCATCTTCTGAGTTACTTCCTACTGAAATGGGATGATGATAGTCATGTGGGGTCCTGTAGGAAGAATATATTAGTGTAGTAAAAGTCTTGAATGGATTGTATCCAGTCCATGTTAGATGGGATTCTCTTGATAGAAGATCTCGCTTGAAATCCTCAACTTGATTGAAGTCAGTATCCGAAGGTTTGGCCGGAGTGTCAGTTGAAATGGAGCAAGTTGGATCCAGTGCAGTCGAGGAGGTGTGGCCCATTTTCTTTCCAGGGTGTCCAGGTATTGCTGTCAGCCAGGTCTTCATTGGCTGTGTGGGACTCAAACATAAACAGTTAGCAGAGAAATGTTTGCTTGTGTATGTACACATGCTGGGGAATGCAACCATGAGAGCATAACAATTATGAGAGGGTGTACACCTTGAGAGAAAGATCCAAGAAAAGACAAAGACAGTTCCAAAATTCTTCTCTTATTCTGTATTACATCAATTGGCTTCTTGATACAATACAGAAACTCTAAAGTTTAGCTAAATAATGTGCTTGGATTTTAGAGGAGGAAAGCCAAATCCACCTCTAAATCCAGCATTGGTTTAATTGAATAGGGACTAGGAAATAAAGAGAAATAGTTTTTTGAGAGACAGCTGTAAAGTTTACCATATGGCACTTTCCTTTGGTTTGATGGTTATAGCTACCTTTTCTTCTTAAGTATCTACCCATGCAGTGTCCTTTGCCTTATGAAGATGAGTTTTTCTGTGAAGATAAAACCAAACGCTTCCCTTTCCTTTAGGAGGTTTCTATTTAGTTTATGAGATATACCTTAGTCCTCGTTGAGATGTTTTTCCTTTTCAACTCGAATCTTGATCAACTTTGATGATATCCAAAGTTTTTCTTCTCCTGTAGAAACCAATACAAAACCCCGACCCCAACATAACACATGTCCTGCTTTCCATACAGAGGTTAGTACATCTTTGAACTATACTGGCAGTATAGTTCAGCAGTTTTTTCCGTAGTCCAGTGTCTTTCTGCAGCTGTTTGTCCTTTTTCATTGGCATTAAGAAAGTTTAGTGTTAATAAAGTATTATGCAACCTATGTTTAAGGGGTTTAGTCTTCCAAGCTTGTTTGTTAAGCATCTCCTTAAGTGTTCTAGTAGATCTCTCAACCACTGCTTGTCCTGTAGGATTGTGTGATATACCGGTAACATGCTTTATGTTATAATATTTGAAAAATTGTTCCAATTTTGTAGAGACATATGCTGGAGCATTGTCAGTTTTTATTTGTTCAGGTATACCCATAACTGCCATCACCTCTAGCAGGTGTGTAATAACAGAATCAGCTTTTTCAGAGTTAAGAGCAGTAGACCATTGGAACCCTGAGAATGTGTCTATAGTATAATGCACATATTTCAAATTTCCAAACTCCGCAAAGTGAAACACATCCATCTGCCAAACCTCATTTCTCAGAATGCCCTTAGGATTACAACCTGCTGGCAATGGAGTTTGATTATAAAAGGAACAAGTAGGACAGTTTCTCACTATCTCCTTGGCTTGTTGCCAAGTGATGGAGAAGTCCTTTTTCAAACCTTTTCTATTTACATGATGTTTCTTATGAAATTCTGAGGCTTCTAGCACACTTCCAATTAATAAACAATCAATCTCATCATTGCCTTGTGCTAGTGGGCCAGACAGACCCATATGGGATCTGATATGTGTAATATATATAGGATTACTTCTCTTTCTGATAGTTTCCTGTAATTGTAAAAACAGAGAAGTTAATTCTGTATTATCAGGAACAAATTCTGCAGTCTCAATGTGTAACATGACTCTCTCTGCATATTGGGAATCAGTAATTATATTAAGAGGTTCTGTAAAATCCATAAGTACCATGAGAATTGCATATAATTCTGCCTTCTGTACAGATGTATATGGACTTTGAACTACTTTACTTACCTCACCTGCTTTATAACCTGCCTTACCTGATTTGTTGGCATCAGTGTAGAAGGTAAGAACTCCAGAAATGGGAGTTTGTCTTACAATACGTGGAAGAATCCAGACTGTCTTTTTTATGAATTTAATTCTGTCAGTTTTGGGATAGTTGTTGCTACTTGTTCCCAAAAAGTCAGTAAGAGTTATTTGCCAATATTCATTATCTTTCCATAAGGAAGAAATTTCCTCATTAGATAAAGGTACTATAATTTCTGCTGGATCTTTTCCAGTCAGCTGACAAAGTCTTAATTTACCCTTTAAAATCAAATCAGAAATCTTTTCTATATATCTTTTAACTTTTTATTCTGTTTATGTGGCAGGAATATCCATTCCAATATAGTGTCTTCCCTCTGCATCATAATTCCAGAAGGGTATTCTCTGGATGGCAAGATAACCAGAATACAGTCTAAATCAAGGTTCATCCGATCTACATGTGCATCCAATATTCTGTTTTCTACCCATTGTAACTCTTTTTCTGCCTCAGCAGATAATATTCTCAGACTGCTTAGGTCCTTATCACCTTTAAGGGCCATTTTTAAATGCTTTAAGTCATGTCCTTCTACACCAATAATCGTCTGCAATTGAGAAATTTCCCCTAATAATTTCTGAAGAGAAATAAGAGTTTGATACCGTTCTCTCCTAATTTGGACCTTTTGAGGTCTGATTCTCTGTAAGTCTATCTTGTAACCTAAATAGTTAATAGAATCTCCTCTTTGTATCTTTTCTGAGGCAATCTGTAATCCCCAACGAGGCAGAACTTCCTTCACCATTTCAAACATACGTTCCAAAGTTTCTTTATTAGAATCTGATAAAAGAATATCATCCATGTAATGATAAACAAGAGATTGTGAAAATTTCTTACGAATTATTTCCAAAGGTTGCTGTACAAAGTGTTGACACAAAGTAGGGCTATTTAGCATTCCTTGTGGCAAAACTCTCCACTGATATCTCCTAACTGGCTGTGAATTATTAAGAGTTGGTACAGTAAATGCAAATTTTTCTCTATCATTTTCCTGTAACAGTATTGTGAAAAAACAGTCTTTTAGATCAATGACTATAATAGGCCATCCTTTAGGTATTAAGGAAGGTAATGGCATTCCAGGTTGCAGAGAGCCCATTGGTTGAATTACCTTATTTATAACTCTCAGGTCTGTCAGCATTCTCCACTTTCCTGACTTCTTTTTGATAACAAATACAGGAGAATTCCAAGGACTGGTAGATTCCTCTACATGTCCAGCATCTAGCTGTTCCTGTACTAACTTTTCTAAAGCCTCTAGCTTCTCAGAGGTCATAGGCCATTGTCCTACCCAAACTGGTTCATCTGTAAGCCACTTCAATGGCAGGGCCTTTGGCTCCTCTGAAGGTCCATCATTTGTACCTAGTTTCTGTACAGCATGGATGGTTTGTAAACGTTTTTCATCGCATCTTACCAGATCTTTTCTACTATCTAAAGATTGTATCTGACACTGGAGGAATATTAATCTGAGTATTCCATTGCTGTAAGAGATCACGACCCCAGAGATTTATAGCTATATCTGCCACGTATGGTTTCAGTATCCCTTTCTGTCCTTCCGGTCCAATGCAGACCACTGAGTTAACACTCTGTCGAACGATAGAGTTCCAATTCCTAAAAATTGTACATTTGCCTCTCTAAGAGGCCATTTCTGAGGCCAAGACTTTTGAGTAATAATAGTTACATCCGCCCCAGTGTCCACTAAGCCAGAAATAACTTTATTATTAATTTTCACTTTCAACTGAGGCCTTTTATCATTAATAGAAGCTTGCCAAAATATGCGTTTCTCATTTTGTCCATTCACACTTGATTCTTCATCACTATTCAAACTACCATCTAGAGCAGTATCATTTTTCACAATAGGCAAAGAACTATCTATTGTTCCTGTGAGAGATTGTCTCCCACTGCTACTGGGAATGACCCGACCTTTCTGGATGTGGGGGACTTCTTGAGGACTCCCTTGGGGTTTCCCGACCTTAAGGGGTTTCCTTGTATGTCCCTGGTCGATCTACATTCATTGGTCCAGTGTCTGCCCTTACCACATCTTCTACACAATCCAGAAGGCAGTGGCCTTCCATATGAGGCATTGTTAGAATTCGTTTGTCTACAATTTCTCTTAGTATGTCCCATTTTACCACAGTTGAAACATCTAGGTTCCTGGAGCCTTCGTGGTCTCCAGGGTAAGGTTCTTCCTTCCCAAGGTTCTGGTTCATAGTAGTAGTAACCTCTAGCCTCTTGGTACCTATGTTGACCTCTGTAAGGTGCTTCTCCTTGCCAAGCCCTTACATCCTCACCTCTAGAACTTTTAATTTCCTGTTGCTATTTTAAGCCTTTGGAGATGGCTTCTCCTACCCAAGCTCCAGTATCTTGCACATTATAGTCAATGTTGGCTGCATACAAAACCCATTCTTCTAGCGGAGCTGATCTGATCTTTAAAGGCAAAAGTATTCTTTTGCATATTGGGTTTGCATTTTCATAAGCTATTGTATATATAATTGATTGTCTTGTTTCTGGATCTGTTACCTGTAATTCTACTGCCCTAGTTAACCTTTGTAAGAAATCCTGGAACTGTTCTGTAGGTCCCTGTTCTATTCTGGTATAAGCTTCTAGGCGTTCTCCTGGCTCACGAACCTTATCCCAGGCATTTAATGCTGCTTTCCTGCATCAGCCTGAACCTGTGGGTCAGCATAAATACCCTGACCAAGAAGCTTATCTAGAGGGGCTTCAAAACCTTCCTTTATGCCCTGACGCTCAAGGAGCTTTGCCTCTTCCCTTACTAATGCCTTCCATTGGATTTGGCATGAATTCTCAAGTACAGCTGCTACCAATCGTTCCCAATCTGTGGGTGTCACCCTGTTAAAGGTTGCCCATGAATGTAATAGCTGTTTTACATATGGACTATGGAGACCATATGAGACAACTAATTCTTAAGATCCTTCAGCTGTATAGGTTGCCATTCATAAGCCATCCATCCCTGAGGGTGTTTCTTAGAAGCTGGCTTTTCTACCATGGTAGCTGGGTACACTAATGGTATACGAGTAACAACCTTAGAAGAATAGTCACGATACCTGGGTGGAGTAGGTGCCTGGGATTGGAGTGATTCTGCTTCTGAGGCATCCCAATGATCTTTAAGCCTAGCAATGATATCCTTTTGAAAAGTTTCAATCTCCCTAATCATAAAAGATTCCAAGCATGTTAGTGAATCTGTAAATTGCTCTAACTTCTCATTTACATGTTTTTCTAGGTCTTTAATACAATCATCCTTAGGCAGCATCTGGATGGCATGGAAACTGCCTTCTAGGTAGTGGAGTATAGATTCGAGGTCATGATTTGCTGATTTTGAGTCCTCAGCAATCGACCGTATGGACCTATGTAATCTGTCAGCCCTGTACTGTAAATTATCTTCCAAACATTCAAATCTAGACTCAAATTTGTGATCTGCTACCTTGGATGCTTCAATAATTGATTGAATGGCATTGTCCAATTCTTCAACCCTATCCTGGGTATCTTGCACCTTTGCATCTAATTTCTGGGTAACATTGCCTATCTGAGTTTCTAGCTGGCTACAGATATTTTTTAGCTCATCACGTTCTTCTGACAGCCTAGCCTCTAAGGTCTCAGACATGGCATAAATACGCTGCATCTCATCTTGGGTAACAGACAGCTCTGTCTTTAGCATATTGGACACAGAGCCAAGCTTATCATCCAATTTCTGTTCCACTTGCTGCACAATTGTGGTCTGAACTAATCTGTTCTCCAAAACCTCACTATGTAAAGCTGTTATTTCCTGTAAATAGGTGGTGAGGTTATCCTTATCCCTATTCCTGAGTCCTCTGGCTAGTAATACTATTTGTACCAGCAAGCCAACTGCCATTACGGTATATAGGCCTGTAATTGGCAAATTAGCATCCTCCTCAAACAGTGAATTCACATAATAAGCAAAAATATTACCAATTTTAGCAAATGATAAATATTCCGCCATAATTTTACCTGATTTCTACTCCAGATGCGGTAACTATCTTTGACCAGTGGGTGGCACAGGTGTTCAGTTAGTCCGCAGCGTTTGGCAGCAGTCGGTCAGCGGTGGAAATAAGTCACAAAAGTGGCTGTGCTTATATTAGAGAGTATACGGTCTTGTAGTCGCAACCACTGAAACAGATGCGGCTTTCCCGCAGCAGTGGCCAGAGGAAGCCTCTGCTGAAAGCCGAGGCCTACCTCCACTCTAGGCAGCTATAAACTATCTCCGAGCTGGGTGGATGGTTGTGAGCAGCTCAGCTGCAGTGGGTCGGCTGCTAGCCGGGAACGCCGTGGAGAGAGGGCACTTTCCCGGCCTAGGCCACGGGCCCAATGGAACCCACAGCCTGTCCCAAATGGGGTGTAGGTTTCCAATATCCCGCTTCTGACAACCAGATATAGTGGGAAATTACCAATACAGAGTCAGGTAGAAATATAAGGGTATTTAATAGGGAAAAGCCTAACTTACAGAGCAACCTAGCCAGCCGGCATGGCAGCAGTCTGTAAGCAAGCCCAAAAGAGAAACCGAAAGCGAAAACGCAGTCACCCTATGCTCCCTGACCACGCCCTCGCAAGCTTGTGAGGGCGTGGTCAGGCACACCTGTAGCCAGCCCCTAAGTAGGTGTGGCTACAGCTTCCCCTACAAATCCAGATTCTCTCAGCTGTGCAAGTTTGGGCAGGGTTCTCACCATCACACACAAAAGTCAATGAAGTGACACCTAATAAAACTCTGTTACACTCAAGAGACTGAGGCCCAGCCCAGTCTTCATCAGTTAGGCTTTCTCCAGCAGCTGATGGGAGCAGATACTGAGATCCACAGCCAAACATTAGGCAGAGCTCAGGGAAACTCAAGGAAGACTGGGAGGGAAAATTTTAGGAGAGATCAAAGATACCAGGAGAACAGAGCCAACAGAATCAACCAAAGGGGGCTCACAGAGACTCAAGAGGCCCTCACAGAGTCTTCATGGATCAGAATTATGCTCTGTATGCATGCTGTGGGTGTTTAGCTTGGGGGGTTTTGTGGGACTCCTAAGAGTGGGAATGTGGGGATACTTGTTTATCTGATATGGGAATCTTTCCTTCTTTCTGGGTTGACTCCTCCAAACTTGATATGAGAGTTTGTGCTCATTCTTTTTGGGTTGGTTGGTTGGTTGTCGGTTGGTTTTTGGTTTTTCGAGACAGGGCTTCTCTGCAGCTTTGGAGGCTGTCCTGGAACTAGCTCTTGTAGACCAGGCTGGTCTCTAACTCACAGAGATCCACCTGCCTCTGTATCCAAAGTTCTGGGATTAAAGTGTGCACCACCACCACCCAGCAAGACTTCATTATTTTTATGCAATCTATTTTTCTATTTTTCTAAGCCAAACTTCAAACTGCGAGTCAGTGACTAGGCTCTCCTCTGTGTGGCTCCACTTGGGACATGGCCTGCTATCTGGCTCCACATCCTTCAGCTAGGTGAAAGAGGAACCTGATGCCTGTGGCTCCACCCTGGAGCCAGTCTATCCACCCTAGCTCCAGTAGGCACTTCTACCTAGTCTCTTGCCACTGAGTGGCATGCTTCCCACTCCCCCCACATACACACACACACTCATAAACCCAATTTAAGTGCTCAGTAGCAAGGTCAATTAAAAGAGCCATGCCAACTCCTGGAATCTAGTTGTAGAGAGGGAGGAGTGATGAGCAAAGGGGTCAAGACCAGGCTGGAGAAACCCACAGAAACAGCTGACCTGAACAAGGGGTTGCTCATAGACCCCAGGCTGATAGCTGGGTGTCATCAAGGAGGCCTGGGCAATCAATCTATGGTCCTCTGGTAGTGGATCAGTATTTATCCCTAGTGTACGAATGGACTTTGGGAGTCCATTCCACATAGATGGATGCTCCCTCAGTCTAGACACACAGGGGAGAGCCTAGGCCCTGCTCCAAATGATGTGACAAACTTTGAAGATCCTCCATGGAAGGCCTCACCCTTCCTGTGGAGCAGAAAGGGGATGGGATAGGAGGTTGAGTGGATGGGAGGAGAAAAGGGAGGGGGAACTGGGATTGACATGTAAAACAAGATTGTTTCTAATTTAAATTGAAAAAAGTCAAAAAAAAAAAAAAAAGAGCCATGCCTCTGCATTCCACAAGGACTCAGATTACTTAGGACGTTTTTTCAGCTTTGTCAAGCCCTGTGTGTATTCACATGTTGTGTTTGGCAGCAAACTTTCTTGTCAGACCATAGTTGGATCACCAGCTCCCAAATAACAACGCAGAGACTTATTATTAATTACGAAAGCTTGACCTTTAGCTTAAGCTTGTCCCCAACACCCTCTTATAACTCAAATTAACCTGTTTCTATTAATCTGTATTCTGACACTTGGCTGGGTTGCCTCTGCTCTGTACTGTATGTCTAACTTCTTCAGATTCTCCTGGCATCCCTCTGGTATAATCCACACACCTAGATTTCTCCTCCCAGTTTCTCTCCTTCTGCCCAGAAGTTCTGCCTATTCTCACCTGCCTAGCTATTAGCCCTTTAGCTCTTTATTAAACCAAGCAGAAGGTGCCTTAGGCAGAGATATGCCTTTACAGTGTAAACAAACATTCTGCAACATCATTATTTATTTATCAAATTGTAATGCTTTTGTTAAATGCTCAGAAAAATTATAAACTTTTTTGATAGACAATTTAATTTAAAATGTTAGTTTTAGGATTGGTCCATATGTAGAGATAATGTTACCTGACTTCTGGGCTCTTGACCATATGAAATGTGCAAAGATTTTGTCACTGTTTAGATGGGGTACTTCTCTATTGGCATAGTTGCTAATAGATAGTACATTTTGATATAAATAATATTATTTGATTGGCTTTTGTATTTAATTTTGTATCTATGTACACTGTAAAATCATTAAGATTAATCTGGTTCTAGCCACAAAAAATGCAATATTATATTCAAGGTTTATCTTCATAGGATCATTAAACTCCATCTTTTTATTTGTAACAGAAAATGTTCTTGTACTATATGCAACATAATTCTATATAACTCTTAGCAGAGGCAACATGATGAAATGTTGCTAACTTCTTATTCATTTTAAATATTTCAAATATTTTCATGAATATATAATGAGTATATCTATTAATGGTACTCATAATTTGTCTGGAGTATAGATATAAATTTATAAGTGTTATCATAATTGTGAGTGTCCTTTCATAGTTGCCGTATGATACCAGCTAGAGGAAAGAGAGCCTCTTTTCTTTAGAGTTATGGTCCCTGGAGGTTAACTATGCTTCTGTGGTTGGACCCATACCCACAAGTCAATGGACCTATGCTCCTGTGGTTGGCCCCAAGCCCACAAATCAATGGACAGCACAAATTAGACTCCATGAGATTTAAAAAAATAGAATGGTGTGTATATGATCAAATACATTGTTTGCTTGTAAAAAATTATCAAAAAATTAGTAAAATCATTTTATGTTTAAAATCTAAAAAGATATTAAATTAGAAAGGGTTGGTTGAGAAGAGGTGAGCTAGAAGAGGGGAGATATAAAAGGTAAGGTAGTAGATATGATTGAAATGTGTTATATTCGCCCTGCATCACCTACACCAGTAGGTGTCACCTACTGGGTAACACCTGATGCCAGAGGGCTGCTCATGGGATCCGAACTCGGCCGGCGGGCTCCAGCACACCCAGAGACCGCCAAGGCCCCAGTAACAGTCCTGTCTCCATCCACCAGCACAGGAGAAGAGGATAGACATCAGAGTATTGGAACTGTTTGCATCTACCAGAAGGGAACCTTGGTTCCATACCCACAAGGAGAGGAAGAGACTCCTGCTACACCCACCAGAAGAAAGGACGGGAAGAAGACGATATAAAAGCACATTCAACAACAGAAAAACCAATATGACACCAGCAGAGACTAGGGACCATACACCAAGACCAGAACATCAAAATGCAGATGAAGCAAAAGAGAATGACCTTAAAAACATCTTCATGAAAATGATACAGGACCTCAAAGAGGATATGAGAAAATCCCTTAAAGAAATGGAAGAAAAAAACAAACAAAACAATACAAGATATCAATAAATCTTTAAGGAAACACTTCAAGACTTAAAAACTGAAATAGAGACAATAAAGAAAACACAATCTGAGGGAATGCTGGAAATAGAAAAGCTGTATAAACAATCAGAAACTGCAGATGCAAGCATAACCAACAGAATACAAGAGATGGAAGAGAGAATCTCAGGAGTTGAAGATACACTAGGAGAAATAGACTCATCAACCAAAGAAAATCTTAAGTCCAACAAATCCCTAACACAAAATATCCAGGAAATATGGGATACTGTGAAAAGACCAAACCTAAGAAGGTGAAGAAATCCAACTCAAAGGCCCAGAAAACATATTCAACAAAATAATAGAAGAAAACTTTCCAACCTAAAGAAAGACATGCCAATGAAAATACAAGAAGCCTACAGAACATCAAATAGACTAGACCAAAAAAAAAAAGGGGGGGTCCCATTGCCACATAATAATCAAAACCGCAAACACACAAAATAAAGAGAAAATATTAAGAGCATAAATACCTGAAAGATGTCACATTGAAGAAGCAATGTATGTCATTCCGGCAATACAATGGTGGAGTCGGCAGGTGTGCTCAGGCCAAACAGTGGGGCTGGACACGGCATCAGTGGCCGAAAAAGAGTGCTGAATTTTTGCTGCCCATGCTTAAAAATGCGGAGAGTAATACTGAGCTTAAGGGTGCCTAGGAGAAGAGGAGGGATGCAGAGGACATGAGGGAGCAGAAAGTTTGGGTCAGGGGAGAATAGATGATAACATAAATGGAGATACTATAATAGAGGGAGACATTTTAGGTTTACAGAGAAATCAGGCACTAGGGAAATGTCTGGAGATCTACAAAGATGACACCAGCTAACAATCTAAGCAACAGAGAGGCTACCTTAAATGCCATCCCCAGATAATGAGATTGATGACTGAATTATGTACGACCTGATAGCCCTCATCCAGCAGCTGGTGGAAATAGAAGCAGACACCCACAACTAATCACCGAACTGAACTGGAATCCAGATGCAGAGAAGGATGACTGAAGAGCAAAGGGTTCCAGACCAGGCTGGTGAAACCCACAGAAACAGCTGACCTGAACAATGGGGAGCTCTTGGTCCCCAGACTGATAGCTGGGAAACCAGCATGGGACTGATCCAGACCCCAGGAATGTGTGTTTCAGTGAGGAGACCTCAAAAATCTACAGGACCTCCTGTATTAGTTCAGTACTTATCCCTAGCATAGGTGTGGACTTTGGGAGCCCAATCCACATAGAGGAATACTCCCTGAGCCAAGACACACAGGGGTGGGCCTAGGCCCTATCCCAAAGGATACGATAGACTCTGATGACCCCCTATGGAAGGCCTCACCCTCCCTGGGGAGCAGAAAGGATATGTGATAGATAGGGTTTTAGTTGTGGGGAGATAGTAGGGGAGGAGGGAAGGGAGTGGGAACTGAGATTGACATGTAAAATAATCTTGTTTCTAATTCAAATAAAAAAGAAATTAAAAAAGAAAAAAGAAATGTGTTATATTCATGTATGAAAATGCCCTAAAAATTACATTATCTACATAGCACATACTAATAAATTGCTTAAAACATAAACCTTATGAGAAAAAATTTGTAAGCAGTTACATTAATCATAACCAAAATGTTGTTTATAAAGACTGAAGGGTGTATTAGTGCTTTATGTTCACAGCAATTACACTTTCTTTAAAATGTTGATTATACCAGGTGTGGTGGTATAGTCCTTAATCCCAGTACCTGGCAAGCAGAGCAGGCAGATCTCTGTGAGTCAAGGAAACAAACCCTGTCCAACATAGAGTTCCAGGCCAGTCAAAAATACATAGTGAGACCAAGTCTAAAACATAACAACAACTGATTTACTTTTAGTAAAATAGGAAAGGAGCTGAATATTTAAAAGACAGGAATGTAAATGCCTTTGTCTCCTCTTAATTGTGTGTGGCTTTTAACATTTATGTTTAGGCTAAAGTCTTCTAACAGCTTCATAGCTTTAGTTAGATAGGGCTATCATATATGTGAGATACACTTATACACTAGGTAATAAATCTGTTTATGATCTGTTGGGTTTTGAACTGGGAGCTAATTCAGCCACACCCATTTGCCACCCCTCTTTCTTATAGGCCCTGTAAAGGTGATGTCAGTGCTGCTACAGAAAACCTGTGTGTGAATTTCTGTCCCTTCTAACAGACTTGCCAGGTGCCTCAATTCCAGGAGAATGGCACACACCATTCTCATTTCTCCTGGGCAGTTTACAGATGCAGGTCACAGACTCCAGGACATCAGAGGGCTGCCAATATATGATGCAACTCAACTAGGTGTGAAGCTCTTCCTCACTCCCTACATCCTCAGAGTGGCACATTCCCCCCACACACAATGAAGATTCCTGCTGTGGACTCAATCACCTCTCTGTCAGGAAACTTTCAGCTTATGCTGAGACCTGTAAGAAAGGACCCCACTCTGTTTCCAAGGCCTGAGCTCTCATCAGAGCCCCTCCTGAGCTACACTTTTCTGTCTGTCTATAGTGTTAGTAATCCTTGTAATAAATCTCTTACTGACAATGGCAATTCCATGTCCCAATTTGTAGGAAGTTATAGCCTACCAGGCTGAGAGATAAGCCAAACTAGAGTTTGACAGTTGCTGTCAGTGGTCCTGTAGGAGGGGTGATGAGCAAAGGGATCAAGACTAGGCTAGAGAGACTCACAGAGGCAGCTGACCTGAACAAGGGGGAGCTAATGGAATAGCTGGGAAACCAGCATAGGACCGACCCAGACCCCCTGAACGTGGGTGTCAGTTGGGAGGTCTGGGCAATCTGTGGGACCTCTGGCAGTGGATCAATATTTATCCCTAGTGTATGAATGGACTTGGGGAGCCCACTCCACATAGAGAAATGCTCTCTCAGCTTAGACACACAGGGGAGGGCCTAGGCCCTGCTCCAAATGATATGACAGACTTTTAAGATCCCTATGGAAGGCCTCACCCTTCCTGGGGAGCAGAAAGGGAATGGGATAGGGGGCTGGTGGGGGCAGGGGAGGAGAGGAGGGGGAGGGAACTGGGATTGACATGCAAAACAAGCTTTTCCTAATTTCAATTTTAAAAAGTTAAAAAAAAAAGAAAGAATAGTTCCCATAGGTTCATATATTTGAATGCTTGGTCACTGGGGAGTAGAACTCTTTTAAAGGATTAGGAGGATTAGGAGTTGTGGCCTTATTGGAGAAAATGTGTCACTGGGGGTGGGCTTTGAGGCTTCAAATCCCTCTCTTCCTGCTGACTGTGGATCAGGATGTAAAGCTCTCAGCTACTTCTCCAGGACCATGTCTGCCATGCAAGCTACCATGTTCTCCACCATGATGGCAATGGACTAACTCTGTGAAACTGTAAGCAAGCCCCACTTAAATGCTTTCTTTATAAGAGTTGCCTTTTGTAAGAAGATAGTTGCTTCTTCACAGGAAATAAAGAGTGACTAAGATACTTGTTCAAAATCATATTTTCTAGACCCATACATTCACCTGCAATTTTCATTATTTCATTTTTCTTTACAGCTGAGTAATACCACACTGTGTTTGTATAACACATTTTCATTACCCAGTAAGAATGCATCAGTTGAAAGACATTTAGGTTTTTCCCATTCCCTATTTATTGTGGATAGAGTAATATTGCCCATGACTGAGCAAATATCTATGGAGTAGGATGTCAAGTCCTTTGGGCATATATATGCCAAAGAGTGGTTGACCTGGGTCATATGATGGATTTATTTTTAGATTTTTGAAAATTTACCCCGGATTTCCAGAATTGCTGAATTCCAAATTTGCAGTCACACCAACAGTAAATGAGGACGTAATTCTTAATTTATGTATTTATATTTCATAACATAATTATTTATTGATTTTGGGGGAATTTCACATCATGTACCCAAATCCCACTCACCCCCAGTCCCTCTATTACATCCCTTGCAGCGTCCCCTCCAATAGAAACACCCCCCAAAAAAATTAATTTAGAAAAAACACTTCACTCCTCTGTCTTTCCAACACCTTTTCATTTATCCTAGTGGTTTTGGGAGCTGTGGTATGTCATACAGTATACCCTTTTGTTCAATCAGCCACACTATAAAATGTTCATTGCAATAAGTCATTGGTCTGGTTCAAGGACTCTGGTGCACAATTACCACTGTACCCTCACCTAACCTCCTCTCAGATATCTTGTTCTTTCCCTAAATCATGGAGATCCTGCAGCTATCATTCATCAGGACCAGTCACTTCTTGAGCTCTAGCAGGTCCTAGACGGGGTAGATGTTAGGATGGACCAACTCAGGGCCCAGGATATAGGTCTGGGTGATAGCTGAGCCTGTCCATCCTGGGCCACTGGGACAGCCCCCCTCAGGTGAGAGTCTGAACCAGCTCTCTTAGGTCAATTTTCTCATGACCATGGTGAGGGGTGAGGCTAACTCTCCCAAGTGTGGGGGCCAGCTCTCCCATGAGAGGCAGGACCAACTCCCCTGCTACAGTATCTAGCCAGGGCCAGGGCAAGATATCCCAGGGGCAGTAAGGGGTGAGGTCCGCTCAGCACAGCCCTCTGATTTCAACACACATGGTTCCTATCACCCGCACCCTATGGTAACATGGGCCATGGACCTCAACACAGACCACAGCTGCAACAGGATCATGAACCCAGACATAGCCCTTGGCAGCAGCTCAGGCCCAGACATCACCATGGCCCCAGTTGCAGCACAAGCCACCCTGATCAGCAAGATCCTAGGACACCAACATGGTCTAAGGTGACTAATCAGACCCTGGGCATCTACACAGCTCTTGGTGGTAACAGGAGCCATGAACATCAACTTGGACCCTGGTTGCTGCAGGGCTACAGGACCCAGACATGGCCCTAAGCAGCATTCCAGACCCAGACGACGCCATGACTCCATGTGGCAGGACAGGCCACCCAGACTGGCCCCAGTGGAAGCAGGACCCTCAGACACCAACATGGCCACAAGTTGCTGCTGAGACCCTGGATATCTGTGTGGTCTTTGGTGGCAACATGGGCCACTGACAACACAGACCTCAGCTGCCCATGGCAGCAGCCTGGGCCCAAATGTCACCATGGCCCCATGTGGCAGCACAGGTCACTCAGATAGGCATGGCCCCCATGGCAGCAAGGTCTTCAGACACAAACATGGCCCCAGATGGAGGCCCAGACCCCTTGGTATCATCATGGCCTTAATGGCAACATGGGGCATGGATGTCAACACAGACCCCCAGCTGCAATAGGACCATGGAAATAGGCATGGCCCTAGGCAGCAGCCCAGGCCTGGACAACACCCTGGGCCCAGGTGGCAAGCAGGCTACACACATTAGTCCATACCTCACCACCTTCACTTCTTGAGAACTGCCTCATACCACAGCACATGAACTCTTCTGCCTCTCTTCCTCTCCCATTTCTCCATCATATACTTGCTCATTGTATGGCACCCAACCACTCTCCTGGCACTAAGAGGCACTGGGTGGACCTATGGATGCCTTCAGCCAACCCAGACTGTGAGAACCCAGGCTGGCCCACAGATGTCTTTTGCCTGTCTGAGCCATGTGTCATTAGCACTTTTTTTTTTAAACAGGCTCTCAGTAATTATTCCTGACTGAGAATATACAACTCTAAATACTGGATCAAAATACCAGTGATGCAGCCAGGCGTTGGTGGCTCACGCCTTTAATCCCAGCACTCGGGAGGCAGAGGCAGGCGGATCTCTGTGAGTTCGAGACCAGCCTGGTCTACAAGAGCTAGTTCCAGGAGAGCCTCCAAAGCCACAGGGAAACCCTGTCTTGAAAAAAAAAAAAAAAGTGATGCAAATAAATTGTGGTGACCTAAAAATGAACGTACACTTCCTCCTTCCAACAACCTCTTCAACTGTCACCCTCTCCCATCACTCAAAGGAAGACTTGCCTTTCCCTGGCCCAGAATCTCGCTTCGGTGCCTTCCTTTGTGCTTAACAATTTAAGGGGTGCATCCTTCCTGAGGGATGTCTTGTGAGAACACATCCAACGGAAGTGCAGAAAGAAACAGTAAAGGGCTGAAATGGCAATTCAGCTTAACCTCTCATCTGAAAGAATTCCTTGATTGCCACACAGACAGACAAGATATATGAAATAATGTCTAAGAACAACTTTTTATTAATAGATAAAATTACCCACATTCAATAAAACATGAAGTCTGCAGTATGTTCACAGTGGTATGTGTTGATCACTCCTCGCCATACTCCTTGTTGATATCCTGCCATTATATTGGCAGCTCAAAGGAAGGTTGCATGGCTACATTGTGCACGCATTACGTGGCTACATAAGGACTCTGTATGCAGAAATCACACGGAGCTGGGGCCACTCGAAGCTGGGCCAACAGCAGCTCCATGACTCCAGTTTCAATGGCCCCACCTGCTGAATCTCGTTCTAAATCACTCCCTTTCCCTTTTAAGCAAGCACACCTGCACCTGTTCTCTCTTTCCATTTCTGCTCCAGGTGATAGTTGACCTCTATCCCTCCCTTCTCTCCCTTTCCCAATAAACTCCATGTAGGTTTGTTGAGTTTGGTGGATCGTGTTTCATCGCCCAAGCTGCAGTAAAGAACAACAGTATGAACAAAACAAGCTGACTAATATATGCATTACCTCAGCTCATGGAGCTATACTTATGCCTGTTTGTAGTGATGACACTCTACCAGTGATTGTCAAGCAATGAATACCCTTGTATTAATTACAGTTGTCATGATGTAACATGATAGCTTTATTTAACATAATCTTTCTTAACTGAAATTTTTCATTCTTTAATCATCTCCCCAATCCCCAATCCTCCATACTGGATCTGACAACTGCCATCCTACTCTCTGCTTCTATAAATTTTACTGGATTAGATTATACTTAAGTGAGGTCACATGGCATTTCTCAGTGCCTATTTCATTTAACATGTCCTCCAAGTTCATCCACATTTATTTACTTGTTTACCTGTTGTGTGTGTGCACGCATGTGCGAGTGTATGTACTCATGCACCACATCCGTGTCACAGAATATGTGTGGAGGTCAGACAACTACTTGAAGGAGTCCCTTCTCTCATTCTACCATGTGAATGCTGGGGACTAAACTCAGGTCAGCAGGCTTGGTTGCAAGTGCCTTTGTCTATTCAGCCATTGAACTAAACTTCTGTAGATATTTTTGACTGTTGGGCCTAAAAGAGGGTAAATTGGAAGGCCTTTTGCTATTAGTATTAGTGAAAAGGATTAGCATATACATACAGACACAGACACACACACACACACACACACACACACACAGCGAGAGAGAGAGAGAGAGAGAGAGAGAGAGAGAGAGAGAGAGAGAGTCTCATGTATCCCAGGATGGCCTCAAATCCAACAGATGGCTGAGAATAATGTTGAACTGATCTTCCTATCTCTACTTTCAGACTGGAATTGTAGGCCTGCCATTCCACATCTAGGCTGAAAACCTGGGCTAAGTTATGATGGTGCCATGAACAACTTCCATCTGCTCCTCTAATCACTGCCCTGTCTCTATTCTGTTTCTCTGACTTGCTCATTTTCTGTGTTATTCCTATTTCCCAAGTTACCTCAAATTCCAGAAACAAGGAGCCCTGAAGGCTTGAGTCCTATAATGGGAACCAGAACTAACCCGCAAGTGAGAATGATTTCGCAGTTGCAATCAGGATCTTGAAAGGTGAGACCTAAGACAAGGATCCTCAGATCAGAGCCTAAGATTGCTACAAATTTCTGGGAGAACTTGCATACCTTCCCCAACCACAATACCCCATACAATCTTGCAGCTATTCCAGGTACCTTGAAGGTGGTTCTCAGGATGTCACTAGACCACTGTCCTTCTGACCTTGGGAACTTGGAATAAATTCCTTAATCCCTTTTCTGTAATTATAAGTAACCAAATCTAGTTCATTAGCAGACTTCAAGACAGACATCTCTGGCTGTAGCCTCCAACAAAAGTAAAACTTTCACACAAACAGGAGTGTCTTAGGTAAAAGATACTTGATGGGATAAACAGAAGATTAAATGTTCCAATTAGGGAATTTAAAGGCATATAACTACCCACTGTGAAACAGAGTAGAGAAAAATATTATTTTATTTATATGGGTGTTTTGTCTGTGCACCACAGGCATGCCTGAAGACCAAGAGAGGGCATCAGATCCCCAGGAACTGGAATTGCAAACAGATGTGAGCTGCCATGTGAATGCTCAGAATCAAATCTGGGTCCTCTGAAAGAACAGCCAGTGCTTTGAACCCATCTCTGAACCAGCTCTTCAGCTCTATGCAGATTTTTCATTTGTTTGTTTGTTTTTTGAGACAGGGTCTCTCTAGGTAGCCTTGGTTGGGCTGAACTCACTCTGTGGACCAGGTTGACCTGGAACTCACAGAGATCTTCCTGCTTCTGCCTCCCAAGTGCTGAAATTAAAGGCTTTGCCACCACTATCCAAATGTTAGAATACCCCCAACCAGATAAAATTTTTGTTCACATAAAGACTGAAGCCTTCTCTGAACTTAAGCGGCTTAAGTCTTAAGTAACCATCTCCTTCCATCTTCTTTGTGATTATTATTTAAAAACTAGCAAATCATAACAAATTCCAGGCAATTGGGGCCCGGGGGGGGGCGGCTTGCCACCTGTCCTTGTGTGTTTGCTAACCCTGGCTAGGTCTTGATGCACTCTTTCGGGGGGAAAAAAAAAAAAAAAAACCTTGCCAAACTTTTCCCCTTATTTCTGTGTTCCTTTGTGAGATTATTCTGTTTGTATAGCAATCCGCAGCACAGAAATGAACAACAAATCAGTGGATTATTACATATTCTTTAAACTAAGAGGTTCCTATTAGACAGTTCTGGCTAACTCTATTACATTTCTTTGAAAAGATGGTTCTTGCTAAAGAAAAGGTTGAAAACACATTCTTTTCAGTACAGACACGCGGGAACGGATGGACACAAACTCAGGAGGCAACTGAAAAGTGTATATATTAAATAGAAGGGACTGGCTTTTTGTTGTTTGTTTGTTTGTTTGTTTGTTTGTTTGAGACAGGGGTTCTCTGTGAATCCCTGGCTGGAACACGATTTGTAGACCAGACTGGCCTCGAACTCAGAGATCGACCTGCCTCTGCCTCCTGAGTGCTGGGATTAAAGGTGTGCACCACCACTGCCGGGCGGACTGACAATTTTAAGTGGCAGTGCACCCAAAAATCCATATATCAACACCGTCAACCGGTTCCCAAAGGTTATTCACTTCTTGTAAGCACTCTTGTCCGCCCCAGGCGCTGAGTCTTTCTCAGGGTGAAGAGCTAGCAGCCTGGGGACAAGGAACTGAAGCTGTCAACTGCAGGGGTCCGTGCCTGCAAGGTTACCGAGACTGTGGAGCCAGACGCAAAGTGTCCCGGAACCAATAGCGGGCGGTGAGGAGTTGGTCCGCCCAGGTTCCGGGAGGTGCCAGAATCCCCAGCGGCTCACTGCTCCGCCCTCCTCCCGCCTCCATAGTAAATAGTCCCGGGCCGGGCCGGCGTGTCTGCCTGTGAGGTAATGCGGCTCTTTCTGGGTGAGAGGAGAAAGCAGCGTCCTGTCCTTGGCCTGAGCAATGCTGAGAAGCTGCGCTGCGCGCCTGCGCACTCTTGTGGCTGCGCCGGCGAGACGGCCGGGACCGGTGTGGGTGAGTCCCGAAACGCGGAACGCAGCAGCTGTGCTGCGAGCAGGGAGACAGCCGGACTGAAGCTAAGCTAACACCGGTCCTCGGCTGTAACAGGGGCTCTTCAGCCTTGAGATTCGAATCGGGAGGAACCTGAAGGGAGCATAACTCAAAGTTGAAATAGGTCAGCAGGGATTGGACCGCCACTACTACTGACATAATAAGAAAGGTTTACAAGGTCACCCAGAAAATCCGAGAAAGAACCAGCCATTACAGACCCCTGGAAAAGAGCACTTACCCTTTCCAGGAATCTAACCCTGATGGTCTCTGATTCGTTATAACCAACTTGGGAAGGGGCTTCTGACTGTCAGATAATCAATTACGCCCTCTCTGACCCATTTTCATCATCTTAGAGGATAAGATTAAATGAGATAATGCAAGGTAAGCGTTTAGCGTGCCTGGAATGTTAGTCTCAAATAATTCCCTGCCCTTATTTGTATCCCTACTTTGTTTCATTGATGTAGTCAGTACTTGTTGAGCCCCAACAATATTCCAGGCATCATTGCCCATTGATAGTTAAGTAAGACCTATTACTGTTAGAAAAGGAAAAGGAAACTTTCCTCCAAAGGAGTTTATGATCCAGTTTGGGAGAATGCAATCAGTTTTCCAAATTCAAATTGCCTGTATCCTTTGTGTTATAGTAAATGACTAAGGAACAACAGGGAACAGCTCTGTTTTAAGCAAGAACCAAAAGAGAACTTTGGTTATTAGATGACTGTGGCATCTCTCCCAAGCTATTGCAGCTTCCTGCTAGACAGTAAGTGTGGGCTGGAGGTATAGCTCAGTGGTAGACACAGAATTTTGAAAGAATAATGAATGTAGACTAATCACGTACCATCTTGCCCAGTAGAAAAGAAAATGTATTGTGCCAATCTTACAACCACAAATAAGGATTCGTTTCTTTAATTACATGTTGGTGCCTGGCAGTCTGTGCTGAATACAACTGAGCATTAGTGTTTACAGGCTTTCTGTCTTTAAGGAGGCATAAAAGTCATAACTTTTCTTACAACTCCAGCTCTCATAAATGTATAACTAAAGATCAAGCATGACCTTTCCTCTACTGAGAACAAAGGGTAATGATTACCCCTAGGATTCATCCTTCATGCACAACTGTGCTATGAATTTACGAGTACATTTACTGCAAGTAGCTCTTAGTTCTCACCTCTTTGAACTGAAAATTGGGTTGTTTTTATGCCCCACCACATTGTCCGTCTAACATAATTCGACATGCCTCAAACTAAAATTAGTAGTTCCACTCCCGTTCTCTCTGATCCACACTTTCACACGGACAGACATCTTTTCCTCCTAATCATGCCATTAAAAGCTCCAACTCTGGAATCTAAGACTCTTATGCTTTCTCTTTTCCTGAAGTTAGTAACTCCCCTGCGCCCTGGGTGCTAGTACTGAATGTCACTTAACCCTTTTCTTCTTACTCCTCCATACCTAGTCCAGCCTTGGGCCATATCTAACTTATACCTTTTAACAGCTTTGGCCACCTTCCCTTTTTTCTCACCATTTTAACTCATCCTTCTTCACTTAATGAAACTCTGAAAACCACTGTTTCTTTGCTGAAGGCTCACTGTGGAAAAAGGCATTTCAACACTCAAGTATCACTTTCATGATTTTTTTTTTACACGAATGCTTTTTATTTAAAAAAAAAAGAAAAATATTTTTTAAATTTCTGTGCGCTGCCTCATGTATGTCTGTGTACCATGTGTGGCAGTGCCTACAGAGGCCAGAAGAGATTGTTGGATCTCCTGGGACTGGAGTTACGGACAGTTGTGAGGCCATGTGGGTGCTGGAAATTGAACCTGCATCCCCTGGAAGAAAGGCCCGTGTTCTTAACCACTGAACCATGATTGCCTCTTTAAGTAGCTTCATCCTAAGTAGAGACGTTTGTGATGTAACAAGTGGGATATGCTACTCATGTCTTTCAAGTTATATAAATATATAATGTAAAGGATTTTATTATTACTGTAATTATATATTAGGTTGTTTATAATATTTAAACATGCATCTATCTTTGTCCTGGTGCTACCTTTCACACTAATGTTTTTGAACAGTTGATTGACCTAGAAGGTTAAACTTAAGACCTGTGGTGTGATCCCTCTCCCATTTTGTCAACCATATCTTGCAGTACCTCTTTTCTCTACACTTTCTATCCATGAAGTCTGAGATTCTAGCAATTCTCCAGTGTGCCATGTGGTCATTTTATCCTCTGAGTCTTTGCTGAGTGTAACCCTAGTTCTCACTTTCATGAACTTTAGCTGCATAGAAGCAGAGAGTACTGGTTGCTAGAGACTAGAAAGGAGAGAGAATAGTAAGGGGAGAGGGAATAGAGAGGCTGAATAGCCAATACCAAAATACAGTCACAGGTGGGTGGTAGTTATAGTTTACAGCAATTTATTATATATAGGTGTGTTCTTTAAAAAAATAGGGTCAAATTGGTGTCCTACCACTGAGCTGTGTCCCCAAGCTCTAATATATACTTGTGTGTCTGTGTGTGGCACATCCATCACATGCTACAGAGGCCAGGGCAGGCTGTCAAGTACCCTCCTTTATCACCTTATTTTTGCCTTAAGACAGAGTCCTTCATTGAGCTAGAAACTGGATATTTTGACTAGGCTGGCTGGTCCACAAGTTCTCGGGGATCTAACTGTCTCTACACTCTCAGTGCTAGGGTTACAAGCACTTTCTGCCATGGCCAGCTCCTATGGGTGCTAGGGATTTAAACTCGGGCCCTCATGCTTGCAGACAAACCCTTCTTACCCACTGAGCCATTTCCAAACCATCTCCCCAAGCCTCTATTATATAGTTTATAAAGAACTAAAAGAAAGATATTTGAAAGTTACTAACACCAAGAAATGTTTAATGTGTAAAGAGGTGACAATGTGCCAAGTATGATGACACACACCTTTGATGCCAGTACTTGGTAGACAGAGATAGGTGGATCTCTGTGAGTTCAAGTCCAGCCAGATCTATATAATGAATTCCAGGCCATCCAGGGCTTCATAGTGAGATCTGGTCTCATAAATCAATCAATCAATCAATCAATCAATTAATTAATTAATTAAAGTATTTCGGCTGGGTACAATTGTACATTCCTGTAATCCCACATTTGGGAAGCAGGAAGATCACAAAGTTTAGGCCAGTTTAGGCTATATAGCATACCCTGTCTCAAAAACAAAGTAAAACTTTTATATTTTAGATTGTATTTTAATTACATTTTTCCCTTCTCTTTACCCTCTAAGCCCTCTCATATACCCCTTCTCGCTCTCCTTTAAATTTACAACCTCCTTTATCATCAATTGTTTTTGTATGCTTATATGTATTTATATACATAATCCCAGATATAACTGTCGAGTCCATATAATGTTACTTGCAAGTATGTTTTCAGCACTGACTCTTTGGGACTGGACAACCAATTGGTGTGCTCTTCCCTGGGGGGACCACTTCTCCCTCCCATACCCAGCCTTACTCAGTTGCCTGTAGTTCTTTGTGTAGGGTTGAAGCGTCTGGGTTATTCGCTGTGTAGTTTAGCATGTCCATTGCTGCCATCCTTGTTTAGCTCACATTTGGACAGCCATGTTGCTGAGACTTTACTGATGTATACTAGGAAACACAACCTCAGGGCAAAGTCCTCAATCCTCTGGCTTTTACAATCTTTCCACCCCTTTAAAACTTTTTTCAATGAAAAGAAATAGGTGGCAACTTCAATGAGAGTGAGCAGTATGAAAAGAGAAAAAAAAAACTGCTGAGTGAAGTTTACAATTTTAGAACTATGCAAGGTCTTTGCTGCCTGAGGCGTGCCAGAAAAATGTAAAATGAACTACCTTAGCAGTGTAAATCAGGGTGCAGTGAAGTGAATGAAAAGAACTTGGAGAAAATATATCAATATTTTACCACATTTTTATTTAGAGGGAGAAATAATGGGTAGAGTTTTTCTGTCTTTCCCACATTATCTAAGCTGGGTTCTGAAGGGATAAGCTGATCAAAGAGGCATAGAAAATAAAGTTACTTATCCTGAGCCATAGGCAAAATGATATTTCTGTTTGTTTCTCTAGTACCACAAAGTCAGGATTTCCCTTTTTATCTCCATGGAAGGGTTTTTGTTGTTGCTGTTTGGGTTTGTTTACATTTATTTAATTGTGAGTGTAAATGGGGGGGTGCAACTTTGTGAACAACTTTGTTAGTTCTCCCTTCCCACCATATAGGTTCCAGCAATTTAGTGTAGGTCACCTTTACCCACTGAGTCATCTCGCCTATGCAATTTTTAATTTCATAGAGTGCTAGAGGCAAGGTTCCCTCTGTTCTTTCTATTGAACCAGGATTGGAGCCAACCCAGGCATCAGCAGAAGCTGATTCTTCCATCAGTGAGTACAGCATGGTATTTTGATGTCACTGGTGTGGCCATGTAGTTGATAATAACTACTCTGAGATTTCTGCAGCTGCTTTCCCATCTGTGAGCATCTGCTTTATGCTCCTTCATAGATCACGCTGTGTCTTCCTAGTCCTCCAGCACTTCAGTTGTTGACTGGAATGGTGGTAATGCTCAGTGCTCCAGAGAAGTGTTGTGAGTGAAAGTCATAGTTACCATGACATCAACCTCTCTTCTCTCAGCCTCCTCCTTGTCCCTCTTGTATTCTTTCTTGTAATTAACTGTCATTTACTCCATGGTGCCATTTGTATACCAGGGATTGGTTGTAGTGTTTGTCCTATTCCTTCATTTGCTTTGTGGAAGTAGTCTCTGAGTTCTGCTATATGATTTCATAGTTCTCACTGAGTTACCCCAATAGTCTCCAAGTAGAAGCCTCTATTTGCAGTCTTGGACATTGCCATTCTCTTTCCTGTTATGGCCAAACCTGAGTATGTCACTCCCTGCTTAAATAACTGAGAGTGCTGCAGATATAATTCAAACCAGTTAGCTTAGCATTGAGGCTTTGCCTATACCTCTATATCCTTCCACTCCTTCTCTTACACTGTGATATTGCCTAGCTTCTTTTAGACCTTAATCTCCTCATCTGTAAAATGGAGATAATAGTTCCTATTGCATAGAGTATAATAAACCCTTCAAAACTGTCTCGTGCCTCCTTACATTTACACACATTGATTTTATTATTATTGTTGTTGTTTATTCCTTTTTGTCTTTACATACACTACTCTTTCTAGTATCTACTTACCAATATTCAGGTCAAAGAGCTAAATACCACCATTCCCTTGTGATCTAGCTTCCTGTGTGTCATAGTTAGGGTCTCTATTGCTGTGAAGAAATACCATGAACATGGCAACTCTTACAAAGGAAAACATTTAATTGGGGTGGCTTATTTACAGTTCAAAGGTTCAATCCGATACCATCATGGTGGGGTGCACGGCAGTGTGCAGGCAGACATGATGCTGGTGAAGTTGCTGAAAGTCTTATATCTTGCAGGCAACAGAAAATGGTCTGAGACACTCCGTGATATCCTGAGCATAGGAAACCTTAAAGCCCACCCCCACAGTGACATATGACCTCCAATAAGGTCATACCCACTCCAATAAAGTCACACCTCCTGATAGTGCCATTCCCTATAAGATTATGGGAGTCAATTATATTCAAACTACCACACCATGTGTATCTCACTCATCCATCTCTCTGTGTCTGGTGACAGGCTCACCTGGGTTTAATGCTATCTCTGCCAATAACTATCTGGGAGAAGATGGACAAATCATTGACCTTTTGTCATTCTCACATTTCCATGAAGGGGTGTAGGGCAAATGAGCTCTCAAGTCCCTGATCACCTTCTAGCAGTAAGAAAAGCAGTATGGTAGTCTTAGGAAGTTGTCGAAAATATGAAATACTTTGTATCTCCTCTTTTTCTTTCTTGTCTGTCTTTTAGAGGTTGTTTTCTTCTGAGAAAGTCGTTCACAAGGACTATGGTCTCCCAAACCCCAGTTGGAGCAAGGACCTAAGACTCCTCTTTGACCAATTCATGAAGAAATGTGAAGACGGCTCCTGGAAACGTTTGTCTTCATACAGACAAAATCCTACTCGAGTCCTTAAAGACTTCCAAACCCGCTTTGTTGGTAAAAAACAGCCACTTTTCCCTAAATAATAAATGAATATCAATGTAAAGTGTAACAGACTGGAGCACTAATTATGACTTAAAGAGAAGGAAGAGCCAGACATGGTAGTTCTTCCATGTGTATAGTCCCTCTCAGTAGGCTGAGGAAAGAAGATCATGAGCTCAAAGCCAGCTAGGGCCACATAGCAAGTTCATGGCCATCATGGGCTATATGGTAAGACCCCTTTTCAGAGTGGGGAGGAAGGAGAAAGGAAGAGGGTGGGAAGCAGAGCAAGTAGGGATTGAAGGTGAAAGAGGAAAGAAAGGAAATGGGAAGATTAGAGAGAGGGGAAAGAGAAAAAAACAGTACTGGGTTCTATAGTCCTCAGTTTTATAAGCCAGAAGTCTCACTAAATTTTGTAGATTGTGGAAGAACACAAAATATATCAAAAATAAGATGATCTCAACCTGGCATCTTGAAGCTGACATCACCAATCTCTTTTCTCTGTATCTCAAAATCTGGCTTCTTCTCTTTGAGAAGATCAGAACATTTGAATTACTCACTGTAATTATAGAATTACCCGCTGTGATGAAACACCATGACCAAAAGCAAGTTGAGGAGGAAAAGGTTAATTTGCTTTATACTTTCACATTGTAGTCAATCACTGAAGGAAGTCAGGACAGGAACTCGTGGGGCTGGAACTTGGAGGCAGGAGCAGAGGCCATGAAGGGGTGCTCTTACTGGCTTGCTCCCCATGGCTTTCTCAGCCTGCTTTCCTATAGAACTCAGGACCACCAACCCAGGGGTAGCACCATCCACAATGGGCTGGTCCCTCCCCTATCAATCACTAATAAAGAAAATGCCTTACGTCCAGATCTTATAGAGGCATTTCCTCAATTGAGGCTCCCTTTTCTGATGACTCTAGCTAATGTCAAGTTGACATAATAGCTTGCATCAAGTTGACATAAAACTACCCAGCACACCCTCTAATCTCTCAGACTTTAAGCCCAAAGACAACCTACCTCATACTGTTGCCAGAAGTATCTGTCCCTCTCTACCCTGCAGCTAATCAATCACAAATAAACACACAGGGGCTTATATTGATTATAAGCTGGCTACTTAAACCAATATGAGCGGCAAAGCTTTACAGTGTACAAGAGCATTATTCCACATCATCAAACCCAACCCTCACAAATTATACTTCCTGTCATTCTGGGTTGTTTGTTTTATTTTTTGACACACTTTGTATTAAGCAACTATTTTAATTCCCTGACAGTTTTATATAATATTTGATGACTTCTAATTAGCCCTTAGTGTTTCCTCATAGCCTGTCTCCTGTTTTCCTAGTCTATTGACTCCCATGCTCTTCTGGATGTCTGCTTCCTGCCTTTCTTTCTACTCACGCCTCTAATTCTTTCCCATTCTCACTCTCAGCAGGTCTTGCTCCCTATTTCGCTGAAATGAAAATAGAAGCCAGCAGAAGAGCATTTCCAAACTCTGACCAGCTCTTGTCCCCTCCTCCCTGTACCTGAGCTTGATCTGCTTTTATCCTGCATGAATGAACTGACCATGAATAAAGGTCATACGCACTGTTTTTTCTTCCCTTGACCTGCTGGTGACAATGCTCCCTGCCGCATCTTTCTCAGCAGCAAACAGACCTTTCATAACTGTATTACTCCATCCTACTCTCTCGGGAACACAGCAACACACTGCCATCAGACTCTCATAGGGTGTACCCATTTCTCAGTACAGAAAACTCCTCACAGCTGTAACCCCATTCCCATTCAAAAGCTGACCGTTGCTCAATTTAATCCTTGGAACTTAGTGTCCTGGCTTGCTTTCTGTTGCTGTAACACCATGACTTAAAGCAACTTGAAGAGGAAAGAAAGGGTTTATTTTATGTTTACTACTTACAAACCAGTCGTGAAGGGAAGCAGGAACTGAAGCGGAAGCCACTGAGGAAACCTACTTTCTGACTTTCTCTGGATGGCTTGTTCAGCCTGTTTTCTTATACCACCCAGGACCCAGGGGTTTCACCACCCACAGTGGCCTGGGTCCTCCCGAACCAATCACTAATGAGGTCCCTATAGCTTGACTATAGGCAGTATGATGAAGGCTGTCCCTCAGTTAAGGTTCCCTCTTCCTGAATAACTTTAGCTTGTGTCAAATTGACAAAAACACTAACTACCGCATTTAGTTTCACACATGTTTAGGTTGAAATCCTGTTTCTACACAGCATGGAAAACTGTGTGAGCTTCGGCAAAGTACTTTACCTTTCTGTGTCTCAGTGTTCTCATGGATGAAGGAATAAAAGAGACAAAAGTCAAATTACTTTAAACAGGAACAGTTGGTCATTTTCAGGTTTCTGTTTAGATTATTCAGTTTAGAGCCAAGACTTATCCTACCTTATCAACAAAGAAAAAAATTAGCTTTTAAGTAAGTTACATTATTAAATTTTAACTATTAAATTACTTAAAAGTAAATTTTAATGCTGGATATGGTAGAGGATGTCTATAGTTTCAGTACTTACATGACTCAGACAGGAGGATGAGAGTTTGAGGCCATCCTGGGCTACACAGGGAGACCCTGTTCTAACTGGAACCAGTCCCCACCCCAGTCAACATTAACTTTTTAAAGGACTTGACAAGTGTGTACAGAGCCCTGGGTCTGATCCCTAGCACTATAAAAATAGTGGTTTTTTATTAAAATTACACTGATATCACACAATTCATTGAATGTCTTAACCTGATGCAACCTGGCTTCTACCTGCTCAGCTTTGCTGGAATGATCTATGCATGGAAACCATTACTGATCCATGTGCCAATTTTGGTGGCCATTGTTCATTTTATAGTGTAGAGTTGGCCCTCTCACCTCCTATATCTCTGTCAAAGCCCTCATCCCAACAAGAGTGCCAATCTCTTATTGTTCCTCTACAGCCTTCAGCTCTATTCAGCCTCGGGCTTTAACCAAATGTGAAACCCCTGGGAATCTTGTCAAAGAGCAGATTCTGCCTCAGTTAAATGGGGGTAAAGCTCCAATTCTCTTAACAAATTTGTTATACTTATTTTTCCCATTTTTATGAGATACCTCACAATTTGGATAATCTTGATCAGAAATGTTAAACTCTTAAGTTGATTTCAGGAGTCCCAATGGTTCTAACCCAAAGATGGTGATTTATTGGGTTAGAACTAGCTCTGTTTCTAATTCAGGATAGTAGGGTAAATTCGCATCTGTCAGGAAAACCATTTCCTTCCTATTGGATTACTCATTCTCATTAAAGTCCACTTAAACCAGATCTCTGCACCTTACTGTTTCACTCAGTTTACTATTATCATTCATATTCCATGTTGACTAATTCCCGTGTGTATGTAGCCACTTGTTTTTTACTCTGCCTATATATGTTTACATGTATGTTTTTGCTGTTCTAGAGAGTTTGTGTTCTGTCATATTCTATTCAGGTTTTTTTCCTTTTGTTTTAGTTTGTTTTGAGACAGGGTTGCAGGTAGTCCATACTGGCCTCAAACTCACCATGTAGCTAAGAATGGCCTTGAACTTCTAATCTTTCTGCCTCTACCTACCAAGTGCCAACATTGCAGTCAGTCACGAATTACCACACATAGTTTTGTGTGGTGCTGGGGCTTGGAAACCCAGGGCTAGGCAAGCACTCTACAATTAAACGACCTCCCTAGCCACTCTGCTGTTTCTTGTGACCTTTCTGTTCCTTTCTTTGGCATTTCAACTAGTTATCCATCCACATATGATTTTATCAGGATACGGGTGCTTAGTTCTGTCATGGCATTTTCTTTTATCTGTTTTTTGCTCTCCTGTCCCCCTACCCCTATTTCTTTACAGACCCCCGGTTTATGAAAGAAGAACAAATGTCAAAGGCCCAACAGTTCACCAGAAGCTTTGAGGAAGGCTTGGGCTTTGAATATGTGATGTTCTATAATAAAGTGGAGAGGAGGATGGTTTGCTTGTTTCAATCAGGTCTTCACCTGCAAGGGGTACCTGGGTAAGAACTATCCTAGCAGCATGGAGTTGAAGTAGTTTCTTCTCCTTACAAATATTATTTAACATTAAATACACTGAACATATCCAGAGACTACAAAGACAATATTAAATTGGCAGTATAGATACGTATTTGTTAATATAGGAAGATGTTTATAACACACTAATGAATATTATCTATATTGGTTAAATTTTATAATTTTAACATAATATTAAATGATGCATATAATACATTATTATAGGACATAGAGCAACAGAGTATGATGAACATGTTTACAGTGGTTTGGCCGTGACTTGATGGTAGTATTAAGGGCCTTAAGGTTTCTTCCTTCTATTTGTCTGTACTTCCTAAACTTTAAAGAGTACTTTTATTATTATTTTAAACTCTGTGTGTGTGTGTGTGTGTGGGTGTGTGTGTGTAGGAACCCAAAGCCTCTGGAGGTGTCAGGTCCTCCTGGAGCTGGAGTTGCAGGTGGTTGTGAGCCACCCAACATGGGTGCTAGGACCTGATTTGGCTGCTCTGCAAGAGTACATGCTCTTAACTACTGAACAATGGCTCCAGCCCCATTTTCTAAACTTTTAAACAGGGGATATGTACAGTTACAAGCATAATGTTTCTTAATTAAATTTTAGCCTTTTCATGCTTTAATATGATTACTACTGAGTTCCAGTTTTATTATTACAAATATCATTTCTGCTGTGAACAAAGTTAAGGATATAGATATTATTTAATATTAAATAAACTGAACATGAGGTAAATGTAAGAAGACGCTTCAACAGTTTATGTCTTGAGAGGCCATTTCATGGACTTCTGAAACTTTCTCTTCTGCTTCTGTTGTGACTAGATATGTTCATGGAGGCGCCATTGCAACCATCATTGACGTCACCACTGGCATGTGTGCATACGCTGAGGGAGTTGCCATGACCGCCAACCTCAACATCGACTATAAAAAGTAAGCCTGTGATCATTCTCCTTTTGTTCTTAAGTCAGATTCTCCAGCAGCAGATTCTGAGTCAAGGTATATGTCCATTACTATCAAGGAAGTGCTCCCAAAGGACTCACAAGGGAGATGGAGAAGCAGGACAGTGAGGAAACCACCAACCTTGAGCTCTCAAAGTTCTGCAGAGTAGCCTCTGCCAAGCCGGGCATTGGTGGCGCACGCCCTTAATCCCAGCACTCGGGAGGTAGAGGCAGGCGGATGTCTGTGAGTTTGAGGCCAGCCTGGTCTCCAGAGCAAGTGCCAGGATAGGCTCCAAAGCTACACAGAGAAACCCTGTCTCAAAAAACCAAAAAACAAAATAAAAATAAAAAGAGTAGCCTCTGCCAAACCATACAAAGAAAATCTGGGAAGAGAATTCATGCTTCAGAATCATTCTTTCATCAGTAAGGAAGCTGGGATCTATGCTAATTGTAGGGTGGGGACTGCCCTGGATCTCTGTGTTTGAGTAAAGCATCATCTAAGGAAATAATTTATTTTTATTTTTTATTAACTTGTATATATGTGAAAGAAGGGTGCATGCTATGTTGTACATATCGAGTCAGAGGATAACCCCTAGGTATCAGCTGTCTCCTTCTAACATGTGGGTCCCACATATTAAACACAGGCCATCAAGCTCAGCAGCAAGTGCCCCCAACTAGCTGAGCATCTCACTGGCCTGGGCAAATACATTTTTAAAGTTATTAAAAACATTCAGTGAGATCTAAATGGAGCCCAAATATTCCCTGCATTTTTTTAAAAGGAGAGAAAAATATCTCAGAACTTCACACAGAGAAATAGAATGGAAATAAGATGAGTTTGATATTCATCAAAAGCTAAGTTCAGCCTGATCTTCACCATCCAGCTACAGTCCTGCACTAAACAACAGAATAACTTCTAGCAAGGAATAAAGAATTAATTATAGGGCAAAAAAATAAAGAGAGTGAAAAAACAAAGGCTTCAAAGTATGAAATCTCCGGCATGGGGGGGAGGGGGGCACGGTTGGGAGTTGCTACACAAACATATAATAAATAAGTTACTAAACATCTCCCCTTTATATATCACAAAAGCCATATTACTTGAGTACTAGTTTTTGGAAGCCATGCTTCATAGATTATACGTTTATTGTCTATAGACAATACTTAGGTTATCCTACAGAAAAGTTTACTTCAGAGCTCAGTAAACATTTTCTGTTAATATTTTATATTTTTGGTCTGTGTAATATGTGACACAGCTTTTTAACTCAGCCATGAAAGCACAGAAGCAAGTCTAGATAGTACATAAGGATAGCTGTGTCCTAGATGTGCATAAGAATAGCTGTGTTCTAGATAGTGCATAATGTTAGCAGTATTCTAGATAGCGCATAAGGGTAGCAGTGTCCTAGATGGTGCATAAGGGGTAGCTGTGTCCTAGATACTACATAAGGGAAGCTGTGTTCTAGATAGTGCAAAAGGGTAGCAGTGTTCTAGATAGTGCATAATAATAGCTGTGTTCTAGATAGTGCATAAGAATAGCTGTGTTCTAGATAGTGCATAAGGTTAGCAGTATTCTAGATAGCGCATAAGGGTAGCTGTGTCCTAGATGGTGCATAAGGGGTAGCTGTGTCCTAGATACTATGTAAGGGAAGCTGTGTTCTAGATAGTGCATGAGGGCATAAGTGTTCTAGATAGTGCATAATAATAGCTATGTTCTAGATAGTGCATAAGGGTAGCAGTAGCAGTGTTCTAGATAGTGTGTAAGGGTAGCTGTGTCCTAGGTAGTGCATAAGGGTAGCTGTGTTCTAGATAGTGCATCAGGAAAGCAGTGTTCCAGGAAAACTTCACTTATAAAAAGTAGTAGTCAGTAGGCTATCATTTGCCAAACCCTGGACTGTTTACCCAGAGTTCTAATTAGAAAAGAGACAGAGCTACTTACCTTCTTTTGTAATTCCCTCTATCCCTTACCGTCCCTCAAACAAAACAGAGAACTGCTGTCTTAACTTCTTCCTCTCTAGTGGCCAATAATGGTAACTTCAAATTAAAATTATGCAAGATTGAAATTTATCATCAAAAAACAGTTAGGAAAGGGTGTCCTAAGCCACTCAGGCTCCAGCCAATGTGCATCTACATCCATTCTTTTGCATGTGAATATCCAGTTTTCCCATTTGTTAAAGAGACTGCATTTTTCCATTGTGTATTCTTGATGGGGAGATTACTCAAGTGGTGAGGTTCTTGCTGTGCATGCATGAGGTCTGAGTTCAAAGCCCCCAGCACCCACTTTCAAAAAGTTACTCATAGCACCACATGACTACAATTGTAGTGCCAGGGAGGTGAAGGTAGGGGGATTCCTGGGGCTTGCTGACCAGGCAATCTAAGCAAGTCAGTGAGCTCTCAGTTCAGTAAGACCCTGGATCAGAAAATAAAATGGAGAGAACGGCACCAGACGTTGACCTCTATTTTCTGCATACAATCACTCATACTCAAATATGCACACCACACAGGAACAAAAGATTATGTGAGCAGGTTTGTTTCTGAACCCTTTGTTCTGCTCCATTGATTTCTATGCCTATCTTTATGCCAGCACTGTGTTTTAATTACTGTGGCCCTGGAATGTATTCTGAAATCAAGAAATATTATACTCCAGCTTTCTTCTTTCTGAAGATTGCTCTAATGGGATTGCTCTAATGACTTTCCACACAAGTCACAGAATTTCCTTTTTAATTCTTCAAAAAAAAAAAAAGTACCACTGGAATTTTTTGAGGATTGCAGCCTTTTTACTTTTAAGAAGAAAAACTTCACCTTAGCCATCTCAGTTTCCAGCCAGCCAATGTGTTTGAGCTATTTTATTGTCTCTAAGTACATTGAGATAGACAATACAGCTCAAAACTGGTGGTGCTGAAGGGGCAGTGTCTGAACCTATAGCTGCGTCATGACGTACCAGGCCAGAGGCGCTCCACTGGACTTCTGATTCTGTGTAGCAGAAAAGAAACACTCAAGGGCAGTCTCCCTTCAACATGAGCAGATTCTGCATCATATACACACATGCATGCACACATAAAAGTGAGTATCAGGCTGGAGAGACAGCAACAAATTTAGGTCCGCAAAGACTACCATGTAAGATGCTTAAAGAAATGAAAGGAAAAAAAATCACAAAAAGAGGAAACAAAAAGAAACTAGAAGCTATTTAGAAATTCAAGCCAGGCAGTGGTGGCACACACCTTTAATCTCAGTACTCAGGACTCGAAGGCAGAGATCTCTGAGTTCGAGGCCAGCCTGGTCTACAGAGTGAGTTCCAGGACAGCCAGGACTACACAGAGAAACCCTGTCTCATACACCTTCCCTCCGACGCCCCCCCCAAAAAAAAGAAGAAGAAAGGATTGGAAGGAGGGAGGCTGAAAACCATGGCCCAAGCTTTCTTTTCATTTTCCTGCCTCACCTGTGATGCATGTGTATAACATTTTGTTCTCTCTCTACCTTTCAGAAGTTCAGATCAACGTGTAGCAGCTGGTTTCACACTCAGGAAGCTTACTCCTCTAAAATGTATAATTAAGTCCTGCCCTGTGTTTTTCACTGAAAATTAATTATAATGTCATGGTTTTTATAATCTCAAAGCACAGTCAAACCTCAAATCACTTCTCACTATAAGATAGTTCTCCTTTCTTAAGATTTATTCCAGTTTCCATTCAACAGTCTGTATGCTCCGTGGTGGTGGTCAGCATTACTCCATTATTTCAATGAGGTATTCAAGTGTATCCCATATTTTATTAACATGCCCACTGCAGTTAAACCAACGGCAGATATCCCGAGCTTAAATACAAAGGAGAAGCAGAATTCCAGTCAGATTGACATGGATTTAGTCTGATACAGCATTGGCTACTCTCTGACCCTCAGATGGCTCATCCAAGAAGAGATGAGAACAATTTTTCTAGAAGGGTGTTGGGACTACTGATGTATTCAGAGCTGGCAATTTAATATGTTGAATGGTAACTTGGGATCATTTTAAGAACAAGGGGGAAGGAGAAAGATGCTTTGACTCCAGTACAGAGAGAAAAGGAGCTGAGATATAAAGGGGACGGGTGAAGCTCTGATAAGAACCCCAGAGCAGTGGAAAAAAATGGTTTAAAAGTGTTGGGGGAGCATATTCTGATCTAGCATGAAAGAACAACACAAATCCACAGAAAATACAATAAATATCAATCCAGATAAATGGCAGTAAATCTATACAGCTATCCTAGAGAGGTTATAAAGCTCTTAGAATCAGACACAAAAGAGCATCTGTAAGAGAGCTGTTTCAGAAGCAAGAGGGCGCCATTACCTTAGCAATAAACCTCCACAGCAGCAGAAGAGGCTCAGAGACCAGGCCAGCCTGGAACCATGCTCCCAGCCTGCCTAAGGGCTGTCAGAGGGCAAAGTCAACTTATTTTCATTGAACCAACAATTGAGAATGGCTATAGAAAAATAGGGCAGTGACCACAGAACATATGGGCACAGAGGAAGGAAAGCAAGGACAGAATGACCAGAAGCAGGATGACAAAAGAGGACGGTGAGCAAATGACTGGTACATGTGCAGAACACGCTGTCAACAGCAAGGCTAATTAATGTCTGCATCCTGGAGATCAGTGGGAAGCTGAAGCAGTCAGACAGTGACAGAGTCGGGGAGAAGGCGAACAGAATCCCTTGTATTTTTAAGTAGGGAGGGGATTAAAATGAGTGATAATTAATACACAAAGCAGTTGGAAAGTATAAGTAAAGAGAAAAAACTCTTTGTTTTTTGTTTTTCGAGACAGGGTTTTTCTGTGTAGCTTTGGAGCCTAGCCTGGAACTCACTCTGGAGACCAGGCTGGCCTCGAACTCACAGAGATCCACCTGCCTCTGCCTCCCGAGTGCTGGGATTAAAGGTGTGCACCACCAATGCCTGGCTTTATATATATATATATATCAATTTTTAAAACAAGAAAAAAATTTCAGAGAATGTAAATCAAATAGAAAGCAAAGTAAGATAGCGCAGAAGTTAGTACACTGACTAACCAAACCGTCAGACCCAAGACAGGTTATAAGACTGAGTTTAATGTAAAAAGCTGAGACATGTGTGAAACATTTAAAAATGATAGAGAAAAAAATTTGTTTTTGAGACAAGATCTCTCTGTGTAGCCATAGATGGCCTAGAACACCATAAATAGGCCAGGCTGGCCTTGAACTCACAAAGATCCTCCAGCCTCTGCCTCCTCCTGGCTAAGATCAAAGCTGTGTGCCACCATATCTAGCCTGACACAGAACAGCTTTAAAGAAAGGAAAATGCATGAGAAAAAAAGCCAACCAGAAGAAAACTGAGATCAGCAAAAATCAATTTGCACCCCCCAAAAAAGTAGTAATAGGTACAGAGAGAACAGCTTCAAAATAATAAAGCTGGGCATGGCAGGAATCTATAATTCCAGAACTGCTCCATTAAAATGGGAGGCAGAGACAGACTCACCCAGCTGTGCACAGGCCAACTAGCCTTAGCAAGGCAGGAGGAGAGAAACAACTCCTAATTGTTGTCCTTCGACCTCCCTGCAAGCATTCTCCATGAAACATATATGTCTGCCCTTACAAATTTACACACACAAAATAGTAGATAGACAAATAAATAGAAGTTTTAAAGGGGGGCTAGGTAGATGGGTCAGAGGTTAAGAGCATTTACTGCTGTTGCCGAGGATGAGTTCAGTTCCCAGCGCCCACATTAGGTCGTCCGTGACTACCTGTAATTCCAGGGGATCTAATGTCCTCTTGTGGGCTCTTTGGGAAGCTGCACTTACCTGCCATACTATCACACAGATAAACACAATTTTAAGATCTTAAAAAGAAATTTTAAAAAAGAAAAAGAGATACTGAACAGTTAAGAACACCAGATGTCCCCAGGACGCTGACAGATTTTGAATAGGCACCAATAGAAGAACAAAGCCTGGTGGTCTCCATCAGAGGGTCAGGAAAAGCTAATGGAATGTTAAAAGGTGATGGGAGGGAAGACTGGGCCAGAGGACAATCACAGTGACAACCTCCTTGTGTCTTAGAGTCCCTTCATCCACATGGCAGTGCTGTAGAAACAGAGAACATTTCCATGTTCCACCTTTTACATCAACCAACAGAACTCTGACCTTCAAAGAAAGTTCCTTTTCATTATGGTACTCTATCTCCAGGATTCCCTGCAGATGACGAGCCACTAGTCATATGTAGCTATTTAAATTTAAGTATAGCTTAATTAGAATGAAATGAATTGTAAGATTCAATTTCTCATTTACTAGCCACATTTCAAGTGGTCAGTAACTACATGTGACTACCACATTGGACAGCTCAGCTGTGGGACTTTTACATTATCATAGCACTGGCTTAGAATAATAAGGCTGTTGCCAGACAAGTACTCTAAAAAGAAGTAGGTAAGAAAAATTTTAATTGAATATATGTATTTATTATGTCTAGAGTGGGGCGCATATGTACTGTAGCATGCATGTGGAGGTCAGAGGTCAACTTGCAGGGTCTTCCTCCACCATGAAGGGTCCCAGGGATTGAACTCGGGCCATCAGGCTTGGCTGCAAGAGTCTTTACCCGCTGAGCCATTGAACTGGTCCAAGAAAATTTGAGTCAGTCTCTACACTGACAAGGACTACTCCACAGCCCTGTTTTCACTTCTTTCTGCTACTAGCATTAGACTAGACCCTGGATCCCCAAATTGGAAAGTCTGCCAAGACAGAGCTGGAATCCCTAGTGAGCTCTTTGAACCAAAGCCCAGAAGGGCAGTCTGGGACCATATGCACATAGGCAGGCAGGAGTGAGTGGGAGAAAAGAAGCAGGAAGGAGAGACTGTCCATGTCAGAGCCCTACGATATGTTCCATCTAAGACAATCAGTACTCACTATCGTCCTGTGTGTATCCACCCTATTGTAAGTCTGATGGTCTTTCAGTATTACATAGATTTAACAAAAAAAAATGTTTTTTTTCTCCCTTCTGCAGACCTATCCCCCTTTGTTCCGTTGTGGTGGTAAACTGCCAAATTAGTAATACTGAAGGAAGGAAACTTTTTGTTTCCTGTAGTATTCAGAGTGTTGATGAGAAGACATTATACACAGAGGCAACAGGTGAGAAGTGCACTGTCCCTGGGAGGCTGGCCTCGGTTAGGGTTACATTTGCTTTTTCATTTTATAACGCACAAAACAAGCTAAATGTTGTGGAGTTGGATTTTAGTATGAGTGTTTGAGACAAGGTTTCATGTAGCCTGGGATAGCCTTGAAACTGCTATGCAGCAAAGGGTAACCCTGAACTCCTGACCCTCCTGCCTCTACTTGCTAGTGCAAGAGTTACAGGCTTGATTCATCCTGCCATACCTGGCTTAGGTTGGTTGGGGTTTGGTTTAGGTTTTGTTGGGGGCGGAGGTGGTCGGTGCTGGATTGAACCCCAAGGCTTTGTCCATACTAGGCAAGCACTCTTGTCACTGATCTTCATACCCAGCCCCGTGGCTAGAGGCGTTCTTACATATTGCTAGCACAGGACCTGTTTGCCAATATCCATTACAGTTGGGAGTGAGATAACATTTGATCCAATCCCAGAATTGTCTTTCATAGGTAACATAGGAGGTTGCTATGGTTCAAGTATTGGTGCATCCCTCACTTGCAATTGCAAAAGAATGAGCAAAGCATTGACTTACTTCAGTGGAAAACTGGCAAAGAACTACAGTTCTTTTCTAATTTATGCCATAAAAATACTGTAGCCTGTTTTAGTACCATAGGCAAAAGTGAGGAAAGTCTTTGATGTGAAGGGAGCTCATTAGCATATACTGGGTGAGAACTGCAGATGGCAGGGCAGAAATCTAAGACTTCGTCACTGGCTTAGAATGAAAAGCAGAGGTCCTTCCATTTCTTCCCTTCCCTCCCCTTCACTTGCACTTGTCTCCCTCCATGTATTTATTATGAGAGCCATTATAGACTAAGATGTGGTAAGCCCAGGGACATAGAAACCCACACACACACCAGGGAAGAGCAGCAGCAGTGGCCAGCAGTGTCAGAGTCTGGACAGGATAAGGAGGATATATGCACAAGGGATTAGCCCACCACAAGATGCCAGAGCCCAAGGAAGGTGTCCCTGGAGCATGGCAGCAGGGATGGGAGCAGGCTCACTCTGACAGTCACAGGTATGGAGAAAGTAATTAAATCCTGTACTTGCGTGGGGATTAGAGACACTCACTGGACATGTGTGTTTTCCCAATCTGTCTTTCTTTCAAATAGTGTAAGAACTTTTGAGAAATCATTTTACATACACTTTGCTAAGTAATTCTCTAATTTCCTAGAGAGAAATATACCATTGTACCAATCTCACGATTTTTCTATAAGCTTGAAATTATGAAATAGGAAGAAAGGCAACTGTCTACAGGTTATTTTCATGTACTTAGACCAGGTCTTGAAAGGTTCACGGGTGACTGTTCTGGAAAGGGACTGGGTGAGCAGTTCACTGGCCCTTTGTACATCTTAAAAGCGAAGACATGGGAAATGATTACCAGGGAGGGAGTCGAATTTTATATGTCCCAAAACTTAAAAGAAGCCCAATTTAAGAAAAAAAGAGAATTCAATAGTGGTTATAAACATGAAAAGTTAGTTACAATGAGAAAAGAAAGCACAACTTATTCCTGCTGACTTAGAGATGCAGCTTCCTTCCTGCTGAGATCTCTATAGGAAGCTTGCCAGAAATGACACCTAGAGATTCTCCTGTTTGTACTTTGAGCAATGCATCCAACAGGGGCTTTGCAGGCCAGAGCCCTGGAAGCCTCAGCCTCAAATGCAGATAGCTTACACAGCACTAGTTACATTTTCAGTTTTTACTTAGTGTACCTCACATGTACATGTTTATAATCATAATTCTTGAATTATGACATGATCCTCACTGGTATATAACTGTTCATCTTTTATTTATTCATCTACTAAACTTAATAATAAATAATCCCCTAGGGCCTACCACCAAATAGGAACCAGATTCTTTTTTTTTTTTTAATTTATTTATTAGTTCTAGTTAGGGAACAAGCTTGTTTCACATGTAAGTCCCTCTCCCTCTCCCTCCCCTTACCCCATCCCTTCTCCCCTACCCCAGCCTACCCCCCACCACCCCCCACCTCTCCCCAGGCAGGGTAGGGCTCTCAATGGGGGCTCTGCAAAATCCACCAAATCTTCCTGTTCTGGTCCTGGGCCCTTCCTCATGTGTCCAGGGCCAGAGTGTAACCCTTCACATGGGATGGGCTCTCAAAGTCCCTTCTTGCACCAGGAAAGATACTAATCCACCACCAGAGACTCCCTGGAGTACAGAGGCCTCCTTATTGACATCCATAGGAACCAGATTCTTTATCACATTTTATCTCTACATAACTGCTATCCTCATCTTTTCTTCCTGCTTAATGACAACTCTGATCTTGAATTTAGTAGCTTGCATTATTTTGTAGCTTCTAGCTTTTACTTTTAAAATGTCCTTAAGAATGGTTGAGTATGCCAGGCAGTGGTGGCACACCCCTTTTGTCCAAGCACTCAGGAGGCAGAGGCAGGCAGATCTCTGTGAGTTTGATGCCAGCCTGGTCTAGATAGTGAGCACCAGGATGGCCAGGGATACACAGAGAAACCCTGACTCAAAAAAAAAAAAATGGTTGGATGAAATGGTTCATGCCCATAATCCTTGTGTTAGGGAGGCTGAGGCCAACATGAACTACATAGTAAGACTCTCGCTCAAAACAGAAAAGAATATGCCGGGGAATTGGTAGCACACGCCTTTAATCTTAGCACTCGGGAGGCAGAGGCAGGCAGATCTCTGTGAGTTCAAGACCACCCTGGTCTCCACAGCAAGTGCCAGGACAATCTCCAAAGCAATACAGAGAAACCCTGTCTTAACCCTCCCCCCCCCCCGCCCAAAAAAAGAAAGAGAGAAAGAAAAGAATAGCATACATCTAAGGGGTGTATTCTTTAGTTGTTCATTTTTTTTAACCCTGTAGGAAAGTGATTGTGACATATGTGACTTTTTCTGGGTTTGATTTTCACTTAACTATATGTTGCTGAGGTTCGTCCACAATCTGGGCTGTGTGGCTCTCTTGTTTTTGCTTCCACATAGTACTCCATGAGCCACCACACCACAGTGACTCTGCTTGTCTGATAATGGACTCTGATCCTGCTGCTGCTGTGTCTGTTTTGCTTGTGTCCTCTGCATGGTGGGAGCTTGGCATCTGCTTAGAAGCAGGGTTTCTGCTTGTAGGATGTGTTTGCACAGGAGCCCACCTTGTCTTCAAAAGCTGCCTGCAAAACATAGGACATTCTTTTGATCCCTGTCTTCTCTAGCAATTGGCAGTCAGATTTCTCAATTTTTACCAATAAAAGTTTTAAATAGAATCTTGTTTTTTCTTTTTAAGACAAGGTCTCACTATGTAGACCAGGCTGGCCTCAGACTCACAGAGATCCACCTGCCTCTGCTTCTCAAATGCTAGGATTAAAGTTCTGTGTCACCATGCCTGGCTAAAATGGGATCTTAATGTTATTTAGAATTGCATTTCTCAGATAACCTATAGAGTTGAATATTTCTTCATATGTTCACTGACCATATTTGTTTCCCATTCTGTGAAATTCCTGTTGGCTCATCTTTTCTTTCTTTTTTCTCGTTTCTACCATCTTACAGGAGTTCTTTACTTATTTTCAGTTTAGCCTATATTGGATAGGTAGAAACTCCATACATCTTTTCAGTGTATAAGATGGTTTCATTTGCTTTAAAGTATCTCTTTGTGAACAGATTTATTTATTCTGTTTCAGTTTTCTGTTCTGTCTGCATGTATGCCTGCAGGCCAGGCAGAGAGGGCACCAGATCTCATTACAGATGGTTGTGAGCCATCATGTGGTTGCTGGGAATTGAACTCAGGACCTCTGGAAGAATAGCCAGGGCTCTTAACCTCTGAGCCATCTCTCCAGCCCCATGGACAGGAGTTTTTAATGTTAATGTAGTCACGTTTAGTCCATGTTTTTCCCTTTATGAGTAATGCTTTTTATATCCCATTTAAGAAATCCACTTTCCCCCTAAGCATCAGCCTCTTAAAAGAGTGATAGATAAGGGAGCAGGAGGATGGCATTAATGGTCTGAATCCACAGTCAATTTGCAGCTCCGTTCCAAGGCTTTCTTATCTGGATTGCTTCTGTTGCTATGATAAAACACCCTGACCAAATGCAGTCTAGAGAAAGAAAAAGTTTATTTCAGCTTACACTTCATGTCACAGTCCACCATTGAGGGAAGTCAGGGCAAGAACTCCAGGCAGAAACCATGGAAGTTCACTGCTTCAGTAAGCAGGTTCATGCCTAGCTGCCTTAGACAGCCCAGAACTGCCTGCTCCCACAGACCAATCTGATATGGGCAATCCCTCAATTGAGACATCCTTCTTGGGTATCAAGGCTGTCAGGTTAACAGTTAAAGCTTATCAGGACACTCACTAAACTTTCCATATCAGTTGGCTCAGTTGTAAATGCACTTCTCATTTCCCAGGCTACCTCTTGATAGAAGTGTTAATGAATCGTGAAGCAGTAGAGGACCTGGTAGAGGGGAGGGAAAGTAATGACTTTGACAGCCAAAAGTTGATTTATTTATTTTTGAGACAGGGTCTGGTTGCATAGAACTCACTATGTAGATCAGGCTGGCCTTGAACTCACAGAGGTCCACCTGCTCTGCCTCCCTCCCATGTGCTAGGATTAAATGTGTGCACCACCACCCCCAGCCAAAAGTTGGTTCTTAAGTCTTCTGAGAAACGAGAGTAGAAAGATAGTGATACAAGAACTCCCTTTCCAGTGTCTTCCTGCTTGGCTTCATCAAATGGAACACAGTTGACTTACAATCATCTACTGTTTTGTCCACTTAGCTTTATTTGTAAAGCTGGATCCTGACAAGCGTTTGACATAAAAGAACTTATGGTGAATTCCACACTGTTCTGCATGAGATTCTCCTCCTCCAGAAGTGGCACCTATCTCCACTCCTGTCCCAGCTGCTGAATCCCCGGGAAAAGCCTGGCTCATGGACTCTTGAGAACAGCCTCTGAAATACAGGGCTGTGGGTACTCACCACCCCCTTCCAGATTTTCATAAGAAGCACTCCCTGGGAGAGTCTCAGCATCATCTCTATCCCTAGGACAATGTGTGGTCCTGAAAAGTGAACAGACTCCAAAGCTAACAAGCACAGCACCTGCTCCATTGCAGACTGCAGAAAAAAAAGATTATGTAGAAACTTCCTGCAAACATGGAGGAAATGGAGTGGTGTGTGTGGAGTGCACGTGTGCATAAGCATGCACTGTGTGTTACTACCAAACGAGGTTTGTTGTATGTGAACAAATCTCTTTCTGGTCATATTAGGGAATACAGTTCATTCCTGCGGGAATGGATCACATGCATGTGTTGTCTAGAGTCCTAGAGATTAAACTGTTGCTCATTTTTTCCTCAACCTATGCTATTGTATCTTTTATCCCTGTAGTTTGTCATCACTAGAAGAAGGCTCTGTTAGCTTTCTGGGGTTATAATATAGAACTACAAGCTAGGTGGTTTAAACCAACAGAAACTTCACTGTCATAGTCCCAGAGGCTAGAAGTCTAAGGTTAAAGTATTAATAAAGCCTTGCTCCTTCTGAAGGTTCTGGGTGGGAACTGTTTACATCTCTCTCCTAACTACTATCAAGGAAGCCTCCAGCATTGCTTGGTTTTTAGACATGATCCTCACTGTTATATATGTAATATCCCTCAATGTCAATGATCTTAACTTGCTTATCAACGATGTTCATAGCAGCACTATTTGTAATAGCCAGAAACTGGAAGCAGCATAGATGCCCCTCAACCGAAGAATGGATAGAGAAAATGTACATTTACACAATGGAGTACTACTCAGCAGAAAAAAACAATGGAATCTTGAAATTTGCAGGAAAATGGATGGAACTAGAAGAAACCATTCTGAGTGAGGTAACCGAATCACAAAAAGACAAACATGATATGTACTCACTCATACGTGGATTTTAGACTTAGAGTAAAGGATTACCAGCCTACAATCCACACTGCCGGAGAAGCTAGTAAACAAGGAGGACCCTAAGAGAGACATGCATGGTCCCCAGGAGAAGGGGAAAGGGTCAAGATCCCCTGAGCAAATTGAAAGCACAGGAAGAGGGGGGAGGGAGCTATGAGAATGAGAAGGGAAGAAGAGGAAGGATGCAGAGGACATGAGGGAGCAGAAAGGTTGAGCAGGGGAAGAATAGAAGAAAGGATATGTGATAGGTAGGGTTTTAGTTGGGGGAGGTAGGGGAGGATGGGAGGGAGAAGGGAACTGGGATTGTCATGTAAAACAATCTTGTTTCTAATTTAAATTTAAAAAAATCTGAAAAGAAAAAAAAGATACAGGCTAACAGAATGGACACGAAGACAGAATCCATCCTTCTGCTGCATACAAGAAACACATCTCAATGTCAAAGACAGACATGACCTCAGAGTAAAGGGTTGAGAAAAGATTTTCCAATCAAATGGACCCAAGAAACAAGCTGCTGTAGCAATCCTAATATCTAACAAATTAGACTTTAAACTAAAATAAATCAAAAGAGATGAAGGTTATTTCATATTCATCACAGGAAAAGTCCATCAAAATGAAGTCTCAATTCGGAAATCTACACCCCAAATATGAAGGCATCTACATTCATAAAAGAAACATTACTAAACCTCACACACTTATAGTAGGAGACTTCAACACCCCACTGGACAGGGCCACCAGACAGAAACTTAACAAAGAAACAAAGGAAGTAACAGAAGTTATGACCCAATTGGTATTAACAAACATCTATAGAACATTCCATCCAAACACAAAAGAATATACCTTTTTCTCAGCACCACATGGAACCTTCTCTAAAATTGACCACATACTTGGCAACATAGCAAACCTCCACAGATACAAAAAAAAAATGGAATTGGAATAACCCCTGTATCTTACCAGACCACCATGCTTTAAAGTTAGAATTCAACAACAACACAAATTGCAAAAACCCTACAAACTCATGGAAATTAAATAATACGCAATTGCACCATTCCTGGGTAAAGGAAGAAATAAAAAAGAAATTAAAGACTTCCTAGAATTTAATGAGAATGATGAAACAACATAACCAAATTTATGGGACACTTTGAAAGCAGTGCTAAGAGGAAAGTTCATAGCACTAAGTGCCCACATGAAGAAACTGGAGAATAGCAACACTAGAGAATTAACAGCACAGCTGAAAGCTCTGGAACAAAAAGAAACAAACACACCCAGGAGAAGTATATGCCAGGAAATAATCAAATTAAGGGCAGAAATCAATAAAGTAGAAACAAAGAAAACAATACAAAGAATCAATGTAACAAAGAGTTGGTTCTTCAAGAAAATCAACAAGATAGACAAAACCTTTATCCAAACTAACCAAAAGGCAGAGAGAGAACATGCAAATTAACAAAATAAGAAATGAAAAGGGGGACATAACAACAGACACTGAGGAAATTCAGAGAATCATCAGGTCATACTTTGAAAAAATGTACTTCACAAAATTCGAAAATCTAAAGGAAATGGGCAATTTTCTGCACAAATATCACTTACCAAAATTAAATCAAGAACAGATAAGCAATTTATTTTTTCAAGGTTATTCAATGCATTTTTTTAAAAATAAATGTGTCCAGAAAAAAAATCCCCCCAATAGCAATCTCCCCATCCAGCTCCCTGTCTGTGCACAGGAAGCCACAGGAGACACCAACTGGAACAGCAGGGGTGGCAGTCCCACTCTGTGGGATGGACTTCTATTTCCGGGTGAAGAATGTGGAAGAGTTTTGAGTTCCCTTTGTTCTCCAGTGTGTCTTATACAAAATGTTACACTTTAAACATATATTTATGGAATTTGCACAAATAGAAAATTTTTACAAATTACAATCAGGCTTGGCAAGATAATAGCTTCCCTTCTCCCCACTCATTAGGTGTGATGATTGCTCCATATTTACATCTATGTTTTAAAAAGTCTGAGCTCCTACAGACCTGGAGGAAGTATATAAAAGTTGGCTAAACACCGTCAATTCATCCATGAGAGCTATACAGGGGTCAATACAGGCCAGCCAGTCCATGACTCACTCCCTGAATCAACTCAGAAACAGACCCTCTCAGCCAGCCCCGCATCCACCCTGGCCCGCCTGATGCAGTGTGTGGGGTTTGGGTGGGGAGAGGGGAGTGGATGGAATGGGAACAGGACAACCTGGTTAAGAGTCCTTCTTTCAAACAGCCTCCAGCAGGGCTAAGCCAGCTGGCTGGTGAAAGCCACCCTAAGGCTTTGAAAAGAACACACAACTCCTCAGGGAGGAAGCGGGGGGGGGGGTTGTTTTTTTTATTGTTTTTGTTTTTGTTTTTGTTTTCCCCCCGAAGGGCTACAGAATGAGGGAAAGAAGACTGGAGAGAACAATGCTTGCTATTCTGATGTTAAATCTCTGTCCTGAGTACCAAGCCCAATCTCAGCAGTGCAAAAAAGACTGAAGTAGCTCAGGGGGCCCGAGATCAAAGTTGGCATAGCAGCTGTCCACCCATTGTGCAAGGCCTGTCTCCACCAGCGACCGGTTTATCAACACCACTTCACCTCCTACCACACTCCATAGCTGAATCAGAGGAAGGCCAGTCTCACTGTAGCTTGTCACCTGGGCCAGCAGTGCTGTGTTGCCTGTCATCTCACTCATGGCTGCATCTGCCTCAGGTGAAAAGTGGTCGTCATCTGACAGTGGAACCACACTGTCCAGAAGGACTTCCGCTCCTTGGAATGGCAGGGTCACAAAGTCAGACCTAATTTGCCGGAGCACATCAACTTTCACCCTCTTATATCCACCATAGTCCACGTAATGAATCTCCGCCTCATTGGTCTCCTCATGGGAGGCCACTACTTGGGCTCGCCACCAGGCCCCGTCCGCTCCAGGGGCAGTGCAGATAACCGTTATTTCCACCGGGGTGGGCAAGGTGGGGATTCCAGGCTGAGAGTAACAGAGGTACATCTGCTGGTCCAAGCTGCACACAGAGCACGGAAGGTGGGGTGTTGGCCACCATGACTTCCACGGTGATACCACCGGGCCGCATGAGCCAAGATGTCATTGGTAGGGAAGGCAGTGCCACCGAAGGCAGTGGTGGCGCATAGACATTGGTGAGGTTCAGTTCCTTAAACTTCTTTCCAATCAAGTTCAGAGCTTTGTCTACACGGTGCTGAGAACCTGCAGTGTGGCAGATCTGGACGTTCTGGGCGTAAGGTAGGGTAGAGATGTAGATCTTGGCACCAGATGTCTGCTTCAGAAAACTTCACGTACCGGCCCTGTTTGCCAATCAGTCGACCGACTAAGTGCTTTGGCACCTCTATCCCCCAGACAATGAGGTCAACCTTCTTGGGGTTGGAACTTGACTGGACATTCTGGAGGCTGTCAGGTTTTGGAAGCCTGCAGCAGCTGTCCACTGAATCCATGCTGTTCCTGTCAGAACTTCCTGAGCGATCTGCTTCCGCATCCACGGTCCACCCATCCTCAGTCCCCACGTCTGAGAGCTCCTCCTTCAGCACCCCGTTGCTGAAGGGCTCAGTACTGTCTTGGGGTGGGGTGACAGCTTTGTCTCCGAGGTTTGAGATGGTCTCTGTACAAGAGTCTTCAAGCCCCAAAGTAGTCAAAGAATCTGAGGGCGGCCCAAAAGAGGTCACTGAAAGGACGCTCTACCTATTGTTAGACATACAGGTGACAAAAGTGTCATCTCCTCCCGGGGAACTTGCCCCATCCAGGGACTGTCTCAGGCGGGTAACTGGTGGTGGCCAAGGGGCCAGGGAGATGTGGTGTGCAGAGTTCTTTGGCTTCTGGTCCTTAGTGAGACTTGACAGAGGACTGCTAAGACGGCTCACATAGGTCTTTGGTGGCAGGGCTTCTGCTGGTGGGCTGGCAGTGGCACCTGTTGTAGTGGAAGCAGGATCTGGGATGTCTCGTCCCAGGCCAGTTTCCTGGCTGGCTGGGACACTGCTCTCCTCCAGCCCCTGAGGCTGAGTGGCCAAGCTGGGATGCACTTGTACCACAGTCTTGCCCATGCGGATCTCTTCAGTCGCTTCCAAAATCACCCGGGAGATAATCTGGAAAGTAGCCTGCTCAATCTGATCCTTTTCAGGCAAGGTCTCTTCTTTGACCTGTTCTCTAGCCAGGTCTCTGTCCTGAGTAATGCCACCTCTGACCTGGGGTACCAATGCGTCGTCATCCTTAACCATCTCTGAGTGAACCGGCTCCACAAAGCTACTTGGCAACTTCCCAACAACACATTCTTCCTTCTTTGCAAACTCAGCTACCTGTGGGGGGGCACTGCTCACCTTCTCTCCCCCAACCCTCCAGGGGGCCAGGCTTGGAACCTCACTTTTCTCCACTTCTGAGATATACTCCTGGGACAGCAGGCCTTCCTCAGGTCCATTTTCCCCCAACACAGTGTCTCCAGTCCCCTCTGCACCACCTGTCTCTCTTGTTTCTCCCCAGAGGCTGCACACTGGTCGAGCCAGCCCCTTCCAGGTGTTTTGCCCAATGCAGACTCTTGCTTATAGCCTTCCACAGCTTCATAGGGGAAAGGGCACTTCCTTTGAGAGAAGGGGACATCCAAGAGGAATAGATTTGGCATCGTCCCCCATCAGGGAGAGTTCCACCTTTGAGTTGTTATCTCTACATGGCTGTGACCTTGTGTTGACATTGCTGGGGAAGTTGCCTGAGGACTCTGATCTTCGGTAAACCTGACATATCCTTGGCAAGGCTGGGGGTTCTGTAGAAGACTTGCCTACTGAGAGCTGTTCTGTTTCTTGAGGTTGTGCAACACTGGGAGGGGGACATAGATAGGACTCTAGGACAGGCCTCTTCACTGGGGAGTTGGTCCTCAATGACAGGGCCAATCTTCAGTGTCTCCACCAGCTTATCATTACTGCTGAGCCAATCTTTTTTACCACCAGGAAAAATCACCACCAGCCAAGGAGCGCTAGCATTCCAGGCAACGCCAAGGGGAAGAGTGAACGGAACTGGAATGCCATCTTGGAGGCGAGATGAAGAAGCTATCTGTGCCTGCTCCCATGCAACCATCTAGATACACAGTCCTCCTGCCACTGCCCCCCTGGCCCCCACCTAGCCCAGCGGCCCTGCTCCCCCACGTGGAAGCCAGATAAGCAATTTAAATAGACCTACAACCCCTAATGAAATAGAAGCAGTCATCAAAAGTCCCCAACCAAAAAAAAAAAAAAAAAAAAAAAAAAAAAGCCCAGGGCCAGATGGTTTCATGCAGAATTCTACCAGATATTCAAAGAACAAATAATACCAGTACTCCTCAAATTGTTCCACACAGTTGAAGCAAAAGGGACATTGCCAAATTCTTTTTACAAGGCTACAACTACCTTGGTACCCAAGCCAAACAAAGACACAACTAAGAACGAGAACTACAGACCAATAGTCCTCATGAACACTGATGTAAAAATAACAAAATACTGGCAAATCGAATCCAAGAACATATCAGAAAAATCATCCACCATGGTCAAGTAGGCTTCATTCCAGGGATGCAGGGATGGTTCAACACACGAAAATCCATCAATGTAACCCACATATAAATAAACTGAAAGAGAAAAACCACATGACCATCTCACGAGATGCTGAAAAAGACTTTGACAAAATCCAACATACCTTCATGATAAAGATCTTGGAGAGATCAGGAATAACAGGAACATACCTAAACATGATAAAAAGCAATATACAGCAAACCAACAGCCAACATCAAACTAGATGGAGAGAAACTCAATGTGATTCGTTTACAATCATGAACAAGACAAGGCTGTCCACTCTCTCCATATCTCTTCAATATTGTACTTGAAGTTCTAGCTAGAGAAATAAGATATCAAAGGGAGATCAAGGGGATACAAATTGGAAAGGAAGAAGTCAAACTTTCACTATTTGCAGATAGTTTACATAAGTGACCCAAAAAACTTTACCAGGGAAATCCTACAGCTGATAAACACCTTCAGCAAAGTGGCAGGATACAAGATTAACTCAAAAAAAATCAGTAGCCCTACTATATATAGATGATAAATGCCCTGAGAAAGAAATCAGGGAAACATCACCCTTTACAATAGCCACGAACAACAAAAAATATCTTGGGGTAATGCTAACCAAACAAGTGAAAGGCCTGTATAGCAACAACTTTGAGTCTTTAAAAAAAGAAATTAAAGAAAATATCAGAAAATGGAAAGACCTCCCATGCTCTTGGATAGGTAGGATGAACATAGTAAAAATGGCAATCTTTCCAAAAAACAATCTACAGATTCAATGCAATCCCGATCAAAATCCCAACACAATTCTTCACAGACCTTGAAAGAACAATACTCAACTTTATATGGAAAAACAAAAAACCCAGGATAGCCAAAACAACCCTGTACAACAAAGGAACTTCTGGAGGCATCACCATCCCTGACTTCAAGCTCTATTCTAGAGCCATAGTCCTGAAAACAGCTTAATGTTGGCACAAAAGTAGACAGGTGGACCAATGGAATTGAATTGAAAACCCTAATATTAACCCACACACCTACGAACACCTGATTTTTTGACAAAGAAGCTAAAACTATACAATGGAAAAAAGAATGCGTCTTGAACAAATGGTGCTGGCATAACTGAGAGCAGACATGTAGAAGATTGCAGATAGATCCATATCTATCACCATGCACCAAAGTTAAGTCCAAATGGATCAAAGACCTCAACATAAATTCAGCCACACTGAACCTCTTAGAAGAGAAAGTGGGAGGTACCCTTGAATGAATTGGTACAGGAGACTGCTTCCTGAACATAACACCATTAGTACAGACATTGAAATCAACAATTAAAAATGGGACCTCCTGAAACTGAGAAGCTTCTATAAGGCAAAGGGCACAGTCAGCAAGACAAAACGGCAGCCCACAGAATGGGAAAAGATCTTCACCAACCCTATATCTGAGAGAGGGCTGATTTCCAAAACATACAATGAACTCAAGAAGCTAGCCACCAAAACACCAAACAATACAATTAAAATGTGGGGTGCAGAACTAAATAGAGAATTCTCAATAGAGGAATCTAAAATGGCTGAAGACACTTAAGAAAGTGCTCAATATCCTTAGCCATCAGGGAAATGCAACTCAAAACAACGCTAAGATACCATCTTACATCTTGCTAGAATAGCTAAAATCAAAAACACATTGACAGTCAATGCTGGAGAGGATGTGGAGAAAGAGGAACACTCTTCCATTGCTGGTGGGAGTGCAAACTTCTATGACCACTTTGGAAATCAGTATGGCGGTTTCTCAGGAAAATGGGAAACAGTCTACCTCAAGATCCAAAAATTCCTCTCTTGAGAATATACCCAAAGAATGCACATTCATACAACAAGGACATATGTTCAACCATGTTCATAGCAGCGTTGTTTGTAATAGCCAGAACCTGGAAGCAACCTAGATGCCCCTCAACTGAAGAGTGGATAGAGAAAATGTGGTACATTTACACAATGGAGTACTACTCAGCGAGGGGCGGGGGGATCTTGAAATTCGCAGGCAAATGGATGGAACTAGAAAAAACCATTCTGAGTGAGGTAACCCAGTCACAAAAAGACAAACATGGTATGTACTCACTCACATATGGATTTTATATGTGAGCAAAGGATTACCAGCCTACAGTCCACACTGCCAGAGGAGCTAGGAAACAAGGAGTACCCCAAGAGAAGAACGCATGGTCCCCTGAAGAAGGGAAGGAGGACAAGAACACCTGAGCAAATTGGGAGTACAGGGTGGAGGGGGGAGAACAGGAGGACTGAGATGGGAGGAACAGAGGAGGACAAGAAAGGAGATGCCTTGATAGAGGGAGACAGTACAGGTTTGGAGAGAGGTCTGGCACAGGGAAAATGTTAGGGGATCCACAGGGATGACCCCAACTAAGCTTCTAGGCAGTGGTGGGGAAGATGCCTTTGATGCCCTTCCCCTATAATGAGACTGATGACTACCTTGGTTACCATTCCTAGAGCCTTCACCCAGAAGCTGATCAAAGCAGAAACAGGCACCCACAACTAAACACTGAGCCATACTCCCAGAATCCAGTTGTGGAGAGGGAGGAGGGATGAGCAAAGAAGCAAGATGGTGCTGGAGAAACCCGCAGAAACAGTGGACCTGACCTAGTGAGAGCACGGAGACCCTAGTCATAAAGCTGGGGAACCAGCATTGGTCTAAACCAAGCCCTCTGACTATGGGTGCCAGCTAGGAGGCCAAGGCAGTCTATGGGACCTCTAACAGTGGGGCCAGTGTTTATGCCTAGAGCACAAATGGACTTTGAGAGCCCATTCGCTATGGAGAGATACTATTGCAGCCCAGATACTGGAAGGAGGGCCTGGGACCTCCCCCATATGATATGACGGACTTTGATGATTCCCCCATGGAAGGCCTCACTATCCCTGGGGAGTGTGGGTGGGTGGGTTGGGTGGGGGTCGATGGGGAGCATGGGAGGATGGGAGGGCGAGGAAATTGGGGAATGGACATGTAAATAAGAGTGCTTCCAAAATAAATTTTTAAAAATGTTAAAAAAAAATAATCCACTGACTTCAATTTTTGTTACCCATATACTCGTGGATGTGAAGCCATCCACTGGATCATGACCAAACAACAAAAGCCACACTCTTTTTTAAAAAATGTAACTCTTCCTTCCCCAGAGTCACTTGTCAATGACTTCTCAACCAGGGCTGGGGAACTCATGAGCCATTCTGGGATATTGACTGGTTTGATCTTGTACAGGTATTACGAAGGGAACAGCAGCTACTGAGTCTTGTCATGTCCAGAAGACACTGTTTTGCTTGAGGCCTCCCGGACCTCTTGCTTTACCAGTTTTTCCATCCCTTCTTCCACAATGGTCCCTGGGCCTTGTGGGGAGTGGGTGTGCTACAGAAGACCCATCTGTGGCTGGGCACTTCCTAAACATTTACGCTGTGCACCCTATCCACTTGAGAGTTTCCTCGTTAGCTACCATCCACCGCACAAATAAACTTTTGGGTGTAGTCTGAGAGCTGCACTAATGTGTGAGTACACAGACACCTTTAGTAAGATAATGGTAGACCTCTGGGCCTACATGTTCCCCAGCAAAGGGTTCTTGGCCAGATTTACAGTACCAGGCATATGTTTCCTCCTGTGGAGCAGACCTTGAATCCAATCAGAAAGCAGTTGGTTACCCCAGAACATTCAATACCGCTGTTGCATCCACAAACATCTTCCCACAGCAGCTATTATTGTAGCTCACAGGGTCATATTTTGCTTCTTGGTGCAGGCAATAGATACTTTGAGGGCTTCTGTTTCCTTCCTTTCTTTCCTATTACTGAAAGTTTAGACTAAGCCATGAGAAACTGTCATTTTGGGGGATCAGAATGGTCAAGTATCAACAACTTGACCTAATAATTTAGGGATAGCTGTTGAGTACCAACCTGAGGCTTTCTCTAAGCCCTGGTGTATGAAGGAACATGGCTTCTTCTCTAAACCAGAGGAACATGCTTGGCAGAGCCAATAATGGTCTGGGGCCAAGGCTTTGGGGGAGCTGCAGCTTTGGATGCTGAGAACCCAACTCTTCCCACCTTAAGGGGCTATGGTTTCCAGCTCCAAGGTTGTTGTGGGCTTGATCTGGGCTGCTTTTTTTTCCAACTTTTTTTATTTGAATTAGAAACAGGATTGTTTTACATGACAACCCCATTTCCTTCTCCCACCCGTCCTCCCCTACCCGCCCCCCCCAACTAAAACCTTATCTGTCACATATCTTTTCTGCTCCCCCTGGATGGTGAGGCCTTCCATAGGGTGTCATCAGAGTCTTTCGTTTCCTTTGGGGTAGGGCCTAGGCCCACCCCCGTGTGTCTTGGCTCAGGGAGTATTCCTCTATATGGACTGGGCCTTCATCCAGCAGCTGGTGGAAGTAGAAGCAGACACCCATAACTAATCACTGATCTGAACTGGAACCCAGATGCAACAAAGGACCATTGAAGAGCACAGAGGTCCAGACCACGCTGGTGAAACACACAGAAACAGCTAACCTGAACATCCGGGAACTCTTGCTCCCCAGTCTGATAGCTGGAATACCAGCATGGGACTGATCCAGACCCAAGGAACATGGGTTTCTGTGAGGAAACTTCAGAAATCTATGGGACCTTCTGGGCTGCTTTTGAGATAGCCTGTATTCCCGTTGTGTAACATCTCTTGATAAGCTCCCGCTGGCTTCATCCCATTGTATAACAGCTTTTTGTTGACTGTTTCCATTTTTCTCACACAAACAGTATATAATATTCTTTATTTAATAAACCTGCATGAGCCATTAGCTTTTACAAGACCTACTGATCCCAAACTTTCCTGTCTTCTTTATCTTCTCACTCCCTGGTCATCATCCCCCAAATCAGGTAGCCATGTACCACCCTACCAGTCATTCTTCCACAGCCATAAGATTAGCTGGATGTTCGCTGTGGAACCAGAGCCAGTTAAACCTGTGGCCAAGCCACCAGAGGACCCAGGTCCTGAGAGAATTTCTGGTACCCACCTGTAGCTCTGGAACAATTAGGAAGGCTCAGCAAACAGGGTTGAGGCCTCATACAGGTAAAACTGGCAGCTGCTTCTCCATGGAAACTCCAGTAGAGTTTAAGGAAGGGGCAGGGCTCACAGCTTTGCAAGCCACATACCTTTGTGCAATGGCCACCATTTATTTCCATGCACCCTTTCAACTAGTTCTGGAGCCTGTAGGAGAGTGGGTTGTTGTGACAACTTGCATTTCTTGGAACTTGGCATACTAAATGTGAAATATACAGTTGCTGTCTGTTACCTGGTTATAGATGGGAGCTGAGACAGTGCATTTGTCTTCATCGGACAGCCTTGTAGAACTGATAGCAAACATCACCCCTCCTAACTGAAAGAATGCCAAAAATGTTTTTTCTTCTTCCTGATACAGCCACACCTTTATGCGGATCTACTTTTTTCTCTCTATCCCACCTCCCCAGCTTCCATTCTCACTCTGGTGTGATCATGAGCAAAATGCATTGCAGCATTTGAACAAGCTCAGCCCAGGGTAAGATGTCAGTTGCTGTTAGTGGGAAAATTGTTTCCTTACTTTAGGGCAGATTTCAAAAGTGCTGTCACAAAGCCTCGGCAGTCTTGTCTCCGGTTGTATTTGACATATATGTTGGGCCACCATGTTAATTTTTCTTTTCTTTTCTTTTTTCTTTTCTTTTTTTTTTTCGGTTTTTCGAGACAGAGTTTCTCTATGTAGCTTTGGAGCCTATCCTGGCACTCGCTCTGGAGACCAGGCTGGCCTCGAACTCACGGAGATCCGCCTGCCTCTGCCTCCCGAGTGCTGGGATTAATGCCATGTTAATTTTTCATCATGATTAAGATAAATAACTCAAAGGACAGTTTAATTATGTTTAGAGCTACAGGCTAACTGTGCCATGTGCACCTGTAGCAGCCTCTTTCTTATTGCCACCACAGAGAAAATAGCAGCCTTTCTACTGTGAATCTCTGCCCAGATTCCAGAAGAAGAGCAGACACCATTCTCACTTTCCTGAGTAAATTTATAGACCCCAGATTGCTAGTCTTTGGAACTTTAGCAGGTCATCCACATAATGGGTGCCTGTCACTGGGGTCCTCTGGAAGAGCAGCGTGTACTCTTAACTGTTGAGCCAATTCTCTACCCTTCAGTTAGTATTTCTTTAGAGTGTTTTCATTCATGTCAGGATGGTTACATCTTCCCTACTCTGTTTTTACATCTCAGTCTTAAGGTACAATATGTCTGTGTCTGAAACAATTATTTTTAACAGAATGTAAGCAGGAGTTAGGGCAATGCTCAGTTAGAGATAGGTTTAAGAACCATGTCTACAGTCTACAGAGATGGCTCAGAAGTTAAGAGCACTGGCTGCTGTTCCAGAGGTCCTGAGTTCAATTCCCAGAAACCACATGGTGTGTCACAACTGTCTATAATGAGATCTGGTGCCCCCTCTTCTGGCAGGCAGACATGCAGGCAGAACATTATACATAATAAATAAATCTAAAAAAAAAATGTCTCCATACTTTGGGAAGGTGTTGTAAGCTTTCTATGCCAGAACCATGGATGAAGATTTTTGTGGTTTTCCACAATGTCAGAATTTATTGACTAAATCAATGAGGTATAATGGTTCTAATGACAGCAACCTTCCAGATAACCCCACCCACCTTGGTAATCTGGCTGAAATAAATGTAGGTTCTTTTATCCTAACTTTAGTTGCTATTAACTCTTATATCACACAGCGACAATGCACAGTAGGTATATGCCTGTGCATGCTGTTTACAGAACAAATACAAGTTAAAGAGGCTTCAGCAGAGTTTAAGAGGCTTTAGAAGCAGACTGATAGAAATGTGAGTCTGCACTGATATGAACCCCAAATCAACTACAAAGAAGTGGCAGTTGCTATAGAGACCCAGCTGTAGGAAAGTCAGGGTTTAGAGTGAAGATGTACACAGGTGAGAGAGCCAAACCAGGTTGGAGCAGGAAGTGGAAGGTTTAGGTGGGCAGGTGGCAGTCAAGTAGGTCATGTCAGCATCAGGGGACTGGGCCAAGATGAAGTCCCAGGAACAGTCAGGAGACCTCTGCTAATCCTTAATGTGCACACCAAGTACTAAGTGACAGGTTTGTGTGGTGCCTTTGTCATTATAAACGATAGGTGTTCACCACTTTATGGAGTCCAGGTGAGTGAGTTATACCCTTCCCTAGTCTAATATTTCTGGTAGTTTGGGGGGCCTGACTACTCTGAGAGAATTTTAATGTGTCCATGTGTCCCTCTAGTCTCATTTCACCCTGATAACTTATAGCATGGCATCCTTTTTTCACAACCAGGAATGGGTTGGATGGGTGGCACCAACAGATGGTGCTGTTCACTTGTCTGTCCAAGAGTGCATCATTCTCCACCCTCAAAATGGTGTCAAAAGCCATTTGTAAAATGAAGTTTGTCAGGGCAGAGCACAGTCATAAATCAAGTTGTATAAAAATATGGAATGACTTAAAGCAGAAACCACCTGGCCTCAACAGAAGGGCTGGAACAAGCAGCTCCACTGTGCCACTGACTTCAAATGAGTCACCCTGTGAAGCCCAAACTGACCTGAAAGTCATGATTCCCCTGCCCCAGCCCCCCAAGTGTTGGAGAGAAGCACTGCCATGTCCAGCATGACTTCATCTGGATTCTGACCACTCCCCACCCTGTATATCTGAGGGCATTGCTGATTCACCAGCCATACTTTACTCACAACCATCCTTCATTGTCAGGATAAGATCTGTCTTGACTGGTCTGATTGGATCCCATAATATGTGGGTAAGTGATATGTCATAGAATATTATTGTAACTGAGCAAAGATGTGTTACATTTGTTTATGTGACAGAATATTACTTTAACTGTGTGAAGGTGTGTTACTTTGGTTTACGATGCATTTGTTTAATTACATAAAGATGTGTTGAATTTGTTTCACTTTGCCTGACTAAGGCACCTGATTGGTCTAATAAAGAGCTGAGTGGTCAATAGCTAGGCAGGAAAAGGATAGGAGAGGCTGGCCGCCAGAGAGAATAAATAGGAGGAGAAATCTAGGTTTGGGATAAAGAAGGGGAAGAATGGGAGAAAAAGAAGGAGAGAATGAGAGACATGCCAAGGGCAAGAAGCCAGGCAGACAAAGACAGACAGACAGACACAAAGAAGCACTGAAAGTAGGTTATACTTAAGTAAGAAAGGGAATAAGTCCTGAGGTAAAGGGTAGAGAAACAGGTTCACTTAAGTTAAAAAGCTAGCCAGAAATATGCCTAAGTTAGGCTGGGCATTCAAAATTAGTAGGTCTCTGTATCATGATTTGGTTGCTGGGTGGTAGTCAAAAAGAAAAAGCCTGGTATCCTGGTACAGTGATGTATGTCAAAGACCTGCTGCCAATAAAACCATTTAAAGCCAATTTTAAGTAATGAGTTATAGAAGTGTTTTTTTGGTTTTTGGTGTTGGGGGGGGTTATTTGGGGGGTTTTGTCTTTGTTTTGTTTTATTTTTGAGACACATAGCCTAACTGTCCTAGAACTCATTCAGTAGACCAGGCTGGCTTCAAACTCATAGCAATCTGCCTGCCTCTGCCTCCCAAGTACTGGGATTAAAGGAATGCACCATAATGCAAAGAAGTGGGTCTTAAATCAGCCCTACCGCCGGATGTTGGTGGTGCATGCCTTTAAGTTTCATTTCTACAGAATATTACTGGACAGCATTTCCTTATAAAGCTTTCCAAAAACACAGCCATCAAGTGGGCATGGTAATGTGCTTCTTTGATGCCAGGACTTGGGAGGCTGAGGCAGGAGGATCTCTGAGTTTTAAGTCAGCCTGACCTATATATCAAGTTCCAGAACAGCCAGAATTGCATAGTGAGACCCTGCCTAAAAACAAGAAACCAAAACCCACAAACATCAAAAACAAATACTGCTATAGAATGTTAACAAATAGCAGTTAAAAAGTTTTACAAAATCACAGCCACCAAAATCAAATCTTTAAAGAAAACTAGTTTGCAAATTCAGTATTAATTTACAGACATATTTTCTTTTTTAAGATTTATTTTTACTTTGTGTGTGTGTGTGTGTGTGTGTGTGTGTCTGTGTGTGTCTGTGTGTGTGTCTGTGTGTGTCTGTGTGTCTGTGTGCCAAGTGTGTAGCAGAGGGTACCTGATCCCTTGATTGTGAGCCATCCAATAAAGGTGCTGAGAATCAAACCTGGGTGGGCCCCCTGAAAGAGCAGCCCTCACTCTTAACCACTGAGCTGTCATAACTTCAAAATCCAGGAGCAGCACCAAGATATTACAAAGTAAAAAGTTACTAACAGCTAGGCCATATTTTCAGTCTCCCATAGTAAGAGAGTGAAAAGGGCCTAGATTAAAGGCAGATTAGCCTCTTTATACCAAGTGAGCAAATGACTAAACGTGGAATTTTGCAGTTCTTTTTATGATCATGGGAAAAGTACGTATTATAGGTTTATGGTCAGACAGTTAACACGCCACAAAACATCTTATGGTCAGCTAATTCTTGAAACAATGGAAACAATTTACAATGTGTATTCACAAGATTATTGAGGAAGAGAAAAATTTAAAAAAAAAAAAAGTTGATCTCAAGCCGGGCGTTGGTGTCGAATGCCCTTAATCCCAGCACTCGGGAGGCAGAGGCAGGCAGATCTCTGTGAGTTATAGACCAGTCTGGTCTACAAGAGCTAGTTCCAGGACATCCTTCAAAGCCACAGAGAAACCCTGTCTCGAAAAACCAAAAAATAAAAGTAAAAAATAAAATAATAAAATAAAAAAAAAGTTGATCTCTAGCTGAGGGTATGATCAAAGTCCATCATTGTTTAACTAAAAAGAAAATAAAGAGGCTGGAGAGATGGCTCAGAGGTTATGAGCACTGACTGCTCTTCCAGAGACCCTGAGTTCAATTCCCAGCAACCACATGGTGGCTCACAACCATCGGTAATGAGATCTGGTGCCCTCTTCTGCATGCAGGGATACATGCAAACAGAACACTGTATATATAATAAATAAATAAATCTTAAACTCCAGCACTTCAACAACAACAAAAAAGGGGAGTTAACTTAAGAAAGAAAGAAAGAGAAAGAAAGAAAGAAAGAAAGAAAGAAAGAAAGAAAGAAAGAAAGAAAGAAAATGGAGTCAGCTGTCCCTTAACAGAGCCGTCTCTGCAGCTCCTACAGACATACTCTCAGTCGTTAGGATAGACTGCCCAGACTGCAGAATGTTAGTGTAACCAGATATTTCAGACATTTGTGTAACAGGCTTCTCCAACAGGGAAGTGGAACACTGAGGCTTCTTTTCCAAGATTCATCGTTACCATCATACAAACTCAGCCAATTAATATCCAAAGGCTGGCTGGGCAGTGCTGGTGCACACCTTTAATCCCAGCACTCGGGAGGCGGAGGCAGGCGGATCTCTGTGAGTTTGAGGCCAGCCTGGTCTATAAAGTTAGTTCTAGGACAGTCAAGGTTACACAGAGAAACCCTGTCTTGAAAAATTCAAAAGCTGAGCAGGTTGCCACAATGGGGGCTTGGGGAGTGTGGGGCATTAGGGGGAGGGGGCAGGTGTTCCCATGTTTGGTAACATAAATTGACAGTTTATTTGTTTTGCCCTGCATATGCATACCTGGTACCCTCAGAGATCAGAGAGGGAGTCAGATTCCCCTAGACCTGGAATTACAGATATTTGTGAGCTGCTGCATGAGTGTTGGGATCTGCTTGGGCCTCTAGAAGAGCAACCTGTGCTCTTAACTACTGAGTCATCTCTCCAGCCCCTGACTGGGTGTTTTCAAACTACAAGGCTGTGGTACTAAAAATGTCTGGAATATGGAAACAGAGAATTGCCTGGCAGATGTGGCAAGGCTGCAGTCCTTGACAGACCCTGACTAGACCACATGGCTGGTTATCTCCCTCTTCTTGGCTCAGTATGAAAGACCTCAGAAGAGGTACTTTCGTAGAAGGAGACCCGCACCCAGGAATCAGCGAAACCATGAACTCTGGATGCAAGAGCAAGAGGGTTTATTAGTAGCGCTGGTACCCCGGGGCTTAGCTTTTGGTAGGCTAAGCCCCGAGCCAAGGGAGAGGGGTCCTTATATAGCTAAAAAGCACAGTGCAGAAGCGAAAAGCATAGTTACAGGGATTCTATTGGACAATTTAATGAGGTACAGAGTTATCAGTATATTCTCAAGGTCTGCACCTGGTACAACAGACCCAATTCCCCCCTCCGCGTCCAGATGGCTGACCTTGGGACGGAGGTTCCCCATCGGGCGGGGGGGCGCGGGGGCGGGGGGCGTCCTCTCCCCGCTCGGCCCCAGCCCCGGGGCGCAGCGCCAGGCGGGCGGGCCTGGGTCGAGCCCCCCCCCCCCCCCCCCCCCCGCCTGGGTGAACCGGCTTGGGAGGGAGCCAGCCGCGTACGGGAGTGTCACCGAGAGAGAACCAGCCAGGGGGCGGGGTCTTTCAAGTATTCACCACACTTCGTCCCTGTGAACAAAACCTCCTGAAAAGAAACTATCTTCAGAGACTGATTGATTACAATTTCAGTACTGTAGAGAAGTTGGAATGTTGCAGGTCCAAAGGCTAGCTGCCTTATCTTGGGCTAGTTCTAGCCCTCTGGTATAGTAGGAAATTACCAATACGGAGTCAGGTAGAAATATAAGGGTATTTAATAGGGAAAAGCCTTACTTACAGAGTGAACCAGCCAGCCGGTGGTAGTCTGTACAGCAAGAAGCAAAGAGAAACTGAAACCGAAAACACAGTCCCCCTACTCACTCTGACCACGCCCTCACAAGCCTGCTCAGATACCCCTGTAGCCAGCCCCTAAGAAGGCGTGGCTACAGCCTCCCCTACACTCTGGAATAGCAATTCCTCGCCCACCTCTGTGTCGAAACTAATATCTTGTGACTAATAGAAATCTTGTAGAATCACTAACTTAGCAGACCACTAGTTTCCACCAAGCCAAGAGCTAAGAATGTCATCAGATAGCATCTTGGGCCTATAGAAAATCTTCCTCCATCTTGTTGTACCTGCCTCTCTGGTGTACCCACCACCATATTGTCAACTTACTTTGCTTCATGACGTTCTTTGTTCTGTAAAACTATAAAAACAGCATGGAACTGCTCCCACATTGAAATGTGTAAATTGGGGTAACCTGTATCTATATTCTCAGGCCATGGACACTCAAAAGGGCTCCACAATAAACTATCTCTTACTCCCTTTAAGATGAGAGCTGTGGGTTTTGTGTTGACATCCTTATTTTGCCTATCAGATTATTGGAACAATGTACCCCAAGAGGCTGGAGTCCCCCCAGTAATCTCACGCTGAGAAAGGAGGTAGCAGAAGCACCACTGGCAAGAACAAAGGTGTTGTCCCTGATTTGAGGAACGACACAAACAGCCGAAGCAATGCAGGTGGCAGGTAGGGGCACAGGGGAAATCTTGATATGGTGGACTGCCCTGATATATGGTGCCTGTAGGGGGGCAGTGGCAGAGACGTGGACAGGGCAGAGAGTAGTGAGACATGTCACTAAGGTCACACCACCTGGGCAGGGGCTGTCTGTGGGGAAACTCTGGGGCAGCTGTCTTTTCCAGGTAGTGTGTCTTCTTCCGTGCCTACTTGACAGGCAGAGTCCACCCTGGAAGTGTAGAAATGCTTTGAGAACTGCTGGAGGTCCAGAGCAGACATTCCAAGCCTTGGGTTAACTCAGGAGTAGAGGTGTCAATAAACAGCTGCAGGAGCAGCATGGCCATTGCTGTGCATAATAAGAGACCTGAGGCCAAGGTTCAGCCTGGAGGATGTTAATGGATTTTCTGCCCCCACCCCTCCCAATGTTTAGCCTCCGATAATGCAGCAAGCCTGACCAACCCAAATCAAAAAAGTAAAACAGGAGTATTGAACAAAGCAACTCCCAGGCAGGTTCTCTGGTCCCAGAGATCCAGGCCAGAGAAGTTGGACGCCCAGGCCAGAAAAGGTTTATAGATTATAAATGCTCAGTAGATAGCTCAGGCTTATTACTAACTATCTCTTACAACTTAAATTAACCCATTTCTATTAATCTGCATTCTGCCTCGTGGTTTGTGGCTTTACCTGTCCTCCAGCATGTCCTGCTCCCTCTGTGGCTCCTGGCAAGTCCCCTGACTCCACCCTCCTTCTTCCCGTCATTCTCAGTTTGGCTTTCCCACCTAACCTCCTGCCTGGCTGCTGGCCTGTCAGCTTTTTATTAACCAATGAGAGCAATATATATTCACAGTGTACAAAAGGATTATTCCACAACAAAAGGGATATTGTTGTTCATTTGTTTAAGTTAGAAAGAAAGCACGCTATGGATATGGAACTGGCGTTATGGAACACAATCCATAGAGAGTACATTAATCATAGAGTTTATTAAAGTGGGGGAGGGGAGAGGGAGAGGGAGAGAGACAAGAAGAGATGAAGAGGATAAGAGAAGAGAAGAAGGCAAAGAGATCGTAAGTGGGTGGGGGTCTCTCTTTTAAAGGGGTCCTTTACACCTGCATGCAGACTAGTGCTATGGAACCCTAGGCTGACCAGAGTACTGCCTGAGTGCTTTCTGCCAGGTAACAGGGCAGGCCAGCATAATGCCTGAACCTTTCATTCCCACCTTTGCTTATTATTAAAAAGGTGGGGAGTTAGGCATGGCAGGTTAGGGAATAAGGACATCAAGTTCTCAAGACGACTTCCTGCTGACCTGGAGGATGTTGACCATCTTTGGGGGACCTGAGAAAGCTGGGGTGCTGCCATGTCTGGGGTAGCTTGTTGTTTCATGGAACTCCAGACTGTATGGAACTCTCTGGCACTTCTTAGACTTGGCAAGATGTTAGCAGAGTAGAGGACAAGGTTAAGTTTAGAAAACAATTTTTTTTCTTAGGTCCTGGTGTTTTAGGGGAGGATTATAAGATGAGGGAAGGGCCGGGCGTTGGTGGCGCATGCCTTTAATCCCAGCACTCGGGAGGCAGAGGTGGGTGGATCTCTGTGAGTTCGAGGCCAGCCTGGTCTACAAGTGTGAGTGCCAGGATAGGCTCCAAAGTCACAGGGAAACCCTGTCTCGAAAAACAAACAAACAAAAAAAAAAAAAAAAAGATGAGGGAAGGATTCCCAAGGGGGTCCCAAGATGAGGGAAGGGAGTCCCGGGACCAAGAAAAGGTTGAATAATATCTGGAGTGAATCTGACCTGTCCAGGTGGGTCCAATTCAGCTCCCTGGGACTTACAAGAATCCTTTGAGCTTGTGAAAACATAAGTATTAGACACATTAGCAGCATATTTATGTTAGAAGCGACTTGGCTGAAAGCATTAACATTTTTAAAACTGACAGATATTTTTAGGACAATGAGAAGTACCTTAATTTTGACTTGGCAGGTATTGTATAGTGTTATAATACAGTGTTTAGTACTCTGTTGGAGTTGAATTAGTAGCTTATCAGAACTTCATTGACTAATGTTAAGACTATGAACAGTAGCATAATGAAAGAGAAATCCGGAACTTGTTTCATTCTTTTGAATGTCTCACCTCACTTTATGTGTCATCACTTAAGCCTTTTTATCCTCAGACCTTCCTAACTTTAATTCATACACCTTACATTACCATCTTCACATAGATAAACCTAAAATACCTGTTCCTGAAATCTGTTTTGTGACAGTTGTAGCTTTGACTGTTGCTTTAAGCTGGCAAAGCTACCAGTCATCAAAAGCATCAGAGTTCTTAAGAAGGATAAAATTTTACCTAAGTTAATGATTAAAGAATAGCAGAGACTTACCAGCTGGCTGCAAGTACAGCCACCCCCAAGGTCCTCCATAGTTGTTGAGGGCAAAGGCTTTAAGGGCACCCGCCTTCTGCTGATAGCATGGGACCTGTGGGTTAGGAACTTATCTGCCGCTGGCACAAGCAACGTGAAGAAAGTCAATTCCATTGTCCTCTTGTCCATGGTCTGTAGAGTCCTTTGCAGCAGTTGAGGTGAAAAGCAGGGTTTCTCAGTGGCCAGAGTTGCCATTTTTGTGGGTGGAGTTTCTTTAGTACCCACCAGTCTTCTTGCAGGAAATAGGGTGGGGCCAGCAGCTGGCCTGTCTCTCTGTTATAAAAGCTTTTTAATAAAACATTTTAAAAGCCATATTCTCTAGATCTCTGAGCATTTGAGGGCTGTCTGTCTGTTTAGTATGAAAGACCCCCAGATCCCTAAGGGCCTCAGGATCCCGAGGAGCCCCCAAGACTCAGAAACCAGACCAAGAGCTGCAAAAGCAAGAAGGTTTATTGAACGAATGCACATTCGGGTGTCAGCAATATCAGGAAAGCTGCACACCCCAGCATGGGGTGCAAGCTCCTTATATAGGAAAAAACCGCAGATCAGCATACAGGCAAGGGGCACAAAGTGATTGATTACAAAGTATGATCTCATGTTAGAGTGGTCACCCAGGTGTGACCTGCTTTTCTACAAAGGAAAAACCACAGAAAGTACCCTGGAAGGTCCTTGATTGTCTGTTGGCCAGACAGGTGTGACCCAAAGAGGGTTGTCTTGGTGATTGGCCCCGTCTAAACCATAGGATGTGCCCGGGGTTGGGGCCAACTTCCTTGTTGGGCCAAGGCCTGTGGGAAACTTTTTCTCTCTGTGAACTAAAATCTTTTAAAACTTTTTCTCTCAGCAAACTAAAATATTTCAAGTATATCTCAACAGACAAAATTTGATCACTGGTAGAATGTAGGGTGCCAATAATCAGGCACATGGTTTGATATGGGGGCCCAGCTTCCATAAGAGAAGATCCCAAGCCTATAATCTCCAGTGTTCCAGAGACTAAGGGAGGATCAGATACAAAAGGCACCAACTGATTTTGTGTTCCATCAAGCACAAATCAGGGGCCAGGGCTCCCAGGCTCCAGCCCAAGAGACATGTGGTCACCCAATCCTGGGAATATCAGTGGTCCAAGACTACAGTCTCGATATGAGTAGAGTCCTAACTCATGGAAGCAAGGGCAGAGGTAGGGAGGAAGGGGCGGGTTTACCAGACATGATGAATGGAAGAACCCAGAGATCCTTAGTTGGAAAAGTGACCAAGTTGAAGTTTACAGGGTTCCAGCATCTCAGATCGCCACGGGCAGGAGGAAATGCCAGGAAAACCTGCTGAGTCACGTGCACCAAAATGTTGTTCATTTGTTTAAGTTAGAAGGAAAGCACACTATGGATATGGAATGGGCGCTATGGAACACAAGCCATAGAGAGTACATTAATCATAGAGTTTATTAAAATGGGGGAGGGGAGAGTGAGAGGGGGAAGACAAGAAAAGACGAAGAGGATAAGAGAAGAGAGCATAAGTGGGCAGGGGTTCTGTCTTTTAAAGGGGTCCTTTACACCTGCATGCAGACTCACACAACCCTGGGCTGGCCAGAGTACTGCCTGAGTGCATTCTGCCAGTTATCAGGGGCAGGCCAGCATAATAACTGAACCTTTCAGATATGAGGGTGGTGTCTTCAGTATTGGCCTCCAGCTTAAGGAGTAAATTGGATAAAAGAGGAGAAATGGAGGCATTAGGTTACAAAGGGTGCAAAGGCCAAGTGTCTTTGGTTTTTGGGGGCCTTATGTTTGGGTAAGGCACAAGTGATACCCACCATGCTGACTGGGGAGAGTCAGCAATATCCTATGCCTGTAATGTTAAATGATCCAAAAGATAAAACCAGATGCTCCTAGAAGCCATGAGTTGATTAACTGGGAATCTCAGTATTGGGAGTGGGTTACCTCCTGTTTTAATTACTGTTCTATCTCTCTGAAGAGATACCATGGCCAAGGCTGTGGCATCCGCACCACGACTAAGTCTGAGCATCCGGTGAAAGCCTGGAGATTTAGTTAAAAGCAGAGTCATCCTGCCGCTTGTGCTATATGCATCTGTGGTTTTTTTGCAGGAAGGGAGCAGCCTTATATACAGACTTATGGCACAGTGGGAAAACTTCGGTCTAAAAGCTCATGTTTTTGATGCCATCGGGGCAAGGCCCGGGCTGTAATCCAGGATTAGAAAACAGGATGCATCTGTGGTTATCAAATCACGGGGACCCCGTGGGGGCTGAGGCCCAACATTTCTCCCAACACAGGGCAACTTATTAAAAAATGCATTAATTGGGGGCTTGCTTATTATTTCAGAGAAGTAACCTATGACCATCAAGGTGGAGTGTAATGGCAGCTGACAGCCAGGCATGGTGCAGGAGCAGTAGCTGAGAGCTCACATCCTGATTCACAGCCAACAGACATATAGAATGCAAGACTGAACCTGGTGTAGGCTTTTGAAACCTCAAAGTCCACCCCCAGTGACACACCTACCTTCTCCAACAAGGCCACACCTCCTAATCCTTCCTGGTTCTACCAACCAGAGAACCAAACATCCAAACATAAGAGCTCATGGGGGTTATTCTTATTCAAAACACCATACCTCCCTAGGAGTTTTATCTTCAGAGATTCTAGAGACCCCTAAAACAATAAAGGATATCCAGAATTGTTCATAGCAACATTATTTGTAATAGCCAGAACCTGGAAGCAGCCTAGACACCCCTCAACTGAAGAATGGATGGAGAAAATGTGGTACATTTACACAATGGAGTACTACTAAGCAGAAAAAAAAAAAAAACAATGGAATCTTGAAATTCACAGGCAAATGGATGGAACTAAAAGAAACCATCCTGAGTGAGGTAACCAAGTCACAAAAAGACAAAATTGGTATGTACTCACGCATATATGGATTTTAGACATAGAGCAAAGAAGTAGTAGCTACAAACCATACCATCAGAGAAGCTAGGAAACAAGGAGGACCCTAAGAGACATACATGGTCCCCCGGAGAAGGAGAAATGGACAAGATCTCCTGAGCTAATTGGGAACAGGGGGAGGGGAGAGGGAATTAGAAGAAAGAGAAGGGGAGAAGAGGAGGGGAGAGGAGGACAAGAGAGAGCAGGAAGATCGAGTCAGGGGAAATATAGAGGAGAGCAAGAAAAGAGATACCATAATAGAGGGAGCCATTATAGGTTTAAAGAGAAATCTGGCACTAGGGAAATGTCCAGAGATCTACAAGGTTGACCCCAACTAACAATCTAAGCAACAGTCAAGAGGCATGCCAGGAGGTGGTGGCACACACTTTTAATCCCAGTACTCAGGAAGCAGAGGCAGGCAGATTTCCGTGAGTTCGAGGCCAGCCTGGTCTCCAGAGCAAATGCCAAGACAGGCTCCAAAGCTACACAGAGAAACCCTGTCTCAAAAAACCAAATAAAAAAAAAAATCCTGAGGAAGTCATGGCCCCACTGGAGAATCAACTGCTATTGACTGGTAAATGATGCACCGGCCAAAGTGCTTCCCATATGGACTGCAGTCCATGTTCACTTAGATGGTTTCCCATTTCCTTTGTTTTGTCCTTTTCCTTGCTCATTTTTGTAGGAGAAATAAGCACAAGACTCACTAACCTGAGGAATTTCCCCAGACTTTGGGGACCAAACCAACAGCTGTAGCTGCAATACTAAAAGTAACTTCAAGATTAGCTGGTATAGCTTGGCGTTGGTGGCACATGCCTTTAATCCCAGCACTCAAGAGGCAGAGGCGAGTTCTAGGACAGGCTCCAAAGCAATATAGAGAAACCCTGTTTTGAAAAAAAATAGCTGGTATAATAAAGCACAGTTTGGCCTTTTAATAATGTGTTTTAATCAGGCGGTGGTGGGACTCAGGAGGCAGAGGCAGGCAGATCTCTGTGAGTCTGAGGCCAGCCTGATCTACAAAGTGAGTTAAAGGACAGCCAGGGCTGTTATCAAGGAAATCAAGGTTCCTTTGTAGTTTTTAGTCTCATTAACAAAAGAATTTAGAAAGAAGTATAAAGACCATCTTATTTGAGTTTGGGGCTAACTGTAAATACTGGCAGCTTCTGGGAGAAAAGCAAACAAGCAAGCAAGCCACACCTTTTGAATTAGGGTCCAAGAAAGCCAGCACATTCTGCAACAGAGGCTGGCAAGTCATGCATGGCTGAAGGGGAGGGTGGTCCTCAGAGAAAGAGTAAGAAATCCCCACGTTTGGAAAAAGCATGCTTGGGCTTTTGTTCAGAATCCAGAAGAAAAAGGGAAAGAAGGAAAAGGTGTAATTCTCAGAGTGAGAACTCACAGGAGTGGGCAGGCCTACCTGAGTGGCATGAGCTCATGCAGGGGCATCTAAGACGGGTAAGTACATTATCATTTTAAGAGGGTAATTATGCCTCCTATCTTCTTGGCATCAGATTTCCCATGGGATGGTCTCCTGACCAGATCATTGACAGGTCCGTGCAGTGATTCCCCTGCAGGCTTTATAGTAGGCAGAAAAAACAATCCACAATGAGACAAGAATGAAACTCAGCTCAACCAGATTTTATTGTAATCGATGCTGGGCCAGGACTTCTAGAGTCTGGCCTAGATCATTTTACTTTAGCCATATTTAAGCACAGCACCAGATAACAATTAACTAAGTCCCAAATGCACAATTTAAGACATGTGTACATTGAGATTCCTTACAAAGTACATCTGGCTTCTTTCACAAGAATGGGAACAGTTGACTCAGAGATAGTGCCCAAGATCCAGGGGCCGAGGAAACTTGACTGAGTAAACATTATGCCTATGGGTGTCGGGATTGGCCTGGCACTAAGATAGCAAAGGAGTCACTTAGGCTGTTGTAAAGCATGTGACATCATTCATAAAAGTGGCTTTTTTGGTTTAAAAGCAATGCTCAAGATTTAGGGGGAAAGGTCTTGGATAAGTCAAAACATAAATTCTGGGAGATATGGCAGAGCCTGTCTCATCAGACAGCAGAGGATCACCAGGTTGTAAAACTACATCATTCCTATAGTTCCAGGAAGAGCAGCTATGCACCTCATTCCGAGGAAGAAGTGAAGTGTATGTTTAACTTTCCTGGCTTTTCCAGGGCTTCTCTATGTGCACAAGACCTTTTTGCCCTCTACAAGTCCAGATGAATTTGTTCAGTTGGAGACTCTGGCTCGCCCATGCATGATCCAGACAGCCCCATTCCTGTCCAGGGGAAAGGCTCTTTTCCTCTATGTCTCCAAGATTTTTCCTATCTTTCTATCCTGCCTCAATAGTGAAAAGCTGAAAAGGCAGTTTGTTCAATTTGGCCACATTGGGAAGAGGAAAAAAGAAGTCTAGTGGCCAAGTCAATTTTCTGGGTCCTGACTTAGAGTTTAGGTTTAAACAGAGGACAGAAAATATGCATAACTAAGCAGCCGTGGTGGGGGTGTGGTCTTGCTATTCATTGACCCATCACTGAGCTTCAGACTCTCCTTTTAGCTAGTCTTCTTCTCCTAGCATAAAATTCCTGAGGAAGTACTAACATCTTGTAACCCACCATCTCAATATTCTGAAAGCAAAAGGGAAGGAAGGACACAAGTGAATTTTTAGAATATCTTCATTCCTGGGGCTTGAAAGATGACTCAGCAATTAAGAGCACTGATGTGTTTCCAGAGGGCTTAAGTTCAATTCCCAGTATCGACATGGCAGCTCACAACTATTTGTGACTCCAATCCCTGGGATTTGACACTCTCTTAGCCTCTGTAGGCACCTGGCAGGCACATGATACATAAACACACATGTAAAACACCTCCACACATAAAATAAAATGAGACTAAAATGATTCCTGCTAAGAAGATAGTTGCAGTCTCAAGCATAGAGATGGGTAGAGTAGGGTCTTTGTCAAAAGTGTTATTGAAGCCAGGCAGTGGTGGCACATGCCTTTAATCCAGAGCTGGGGAGGCAGAGGCAGGTGAATCTCTGTAAGTTCGGGGCCAGCCTGGTCTACAAAACTACACAGAGAAATCCTGTCTCAGAAAAAAAAAAAAAAAAGTATTATTGAGCTTTAGGACAAAAGTCTCACCTCTAGGACTCCCAACAAACCAGGCTTAGCCTCCTGTCCCAGTATGCCAATTAAAGATATGAGTACCGGAAAAAGAGGTTTAACCAGTGTGGTCTGGCTGATCATTATCTCAGTTCTGGGTCTGCAAAGTGGTTCGGAGAAGTTATAAGCCCTGTTATCACTTGAGAACAACCTAGTTCCCATAAGATGACTGTTCCTGCTCACTAGGCCATCATAGGTAATTATCCTCATCTGAGGTATCATCTTTCCTGAAAGGCTCACTGTTACCTGGAAGGGGTATCAGACCCTTGTCATAAAGACATTTGTTATGTATTGATTTAAAAACAGAAGTTCATACATTGTGTTCTGATCATGTTTTTCCCCTCCCCCAACTCCTCCCAGATCCTCCCTACCTCCCAAACACCCAACTCCATGCCTTTTTCTCTCTTTCAAAAAACAATATATATTTGTGTGTGCTCAAGTGTGAGCCAATAAGACAAAATTAGGACCAATGAGACAAAATATGTACAAACAAAGCACTATGAAACAAAACATCTAAAAACTATCATTGAATTCACTTTGTTTGCCAACTACTACCATTCAAGCCAGACATATTCCCATCACTAATATGAGGACATGGACACAGGCTTCCATCCCTGATCAAGAAGCTTTCTGTCAGTGATACCCATTTGCAAGGGAAAATTAGTTTTCTCCAGTGACGTCTCACTGGGTATAAAAATGGCTATTAATCACTTCTGTTGTTCCTGGAATTCAAAGCAACTTCAGGAGTGGCTCGGGAAAATAAACTTAAAGAGAAAAATAAATAAAGCCAGAGGGGGCAAAATGAAGTCATGTCAGTGTCCAATAGGGTGCTTTAAAATGACAAAGGAGTGACTGTAAATGTGTGGCCTCTTAGACTCCATGAATATTTTCAAAATAACTATTAAAAGTAAGTTTCTGGGCTAGAGAGATGCTACAGCAGTTAAAAGCAGTTGCTACTCTTTATTCATAGCCATCTGTAACCCCTGTTCCAGGAGATTCAACATGGTGCACATACATTTATACAAATATTTTTACAAGTAAAATATTTATACAAATAAAGTAAAATAAAATATTTTTGAAACAAATTATGCTTTGAGTCCTGGCTCCAAAATTACCAAAAAAGAGTAATTAACAGTTGTGCCAAAAACAGTCATGGTGATGTGTAGTTGATTCACTGCAGGAGCTGTGCCCAGTGCATGCCCAAGGGCAAGGCCATTAAGAACACCCTCTTGTGGAACCCAGCAGTGGCTGCTGCAATCAGAGACATTTCTAAAGCAAGTGTCTTTAATACTTATGTGCTTTCCCAGGCTCTAAAAAAGCAGCACTACTACCTATGCTGTTTCATTCATCACAAAGTGGTCAGGATCTCAGGAATTCAGGAAGAACCCAACACTCGAACCAAGAATAAGACCTGCGAATGCTGCCCCACAGCCCCACCAAAGCTCATGTAAATTTCTGGCTTCATAAGAACAGAAGATCTGGCCTCGATGAACACTTCATACACCTGCCAAAAAACACCTGCTGTAAGCAAAACACCCAAACACAAATTAAAAATAAATCTTATAAATTTTTTAATCTATGAATACAAATAGTTTTGATTCTTGAAATCTATGAAAAGATAATATATTTTATTCTACTAAGAGTATCTATAACTCCTGGCATACAGTTTTGTGATGTGCTGTTAAGAGATACCTTTTCTTGAGGCTGGAGAGATGGCTCAGTGGTAAAGAGTACTTGTTGCTTTTGCAGAGGACCTGCATTCAGTTCCCAGCACCCACTCACAACTGTTCCAAGGAATCCAATGTCCTCTTCCGAATCCTATGGGCACAAAGCATGAATGTGGTGCACATACATATACACATGTGAACAAAACATTCATGCACCGAATCTTAACAGTCACACATAAACCTAAATCTTCTTTAAGCTGCAGAGCAACTATTCTAGTGGGATGAGAAATACCTGGAAATAAATATGTTAAAGTATATTTTCATGTAGTATAGAGCAATCATTTAAGAGAATAAGCATTAGGCACTAAAATTTTAAACAGGTGGAACACTGTTCTCCAGGTACAGTACAGTTGCTACCATCAATGTCAGAGCCATCATGATTACAAGACCCACACAAAACCCCTGTAAGATCGGGCCCACTAATCTTCCCTTATGTGGGGGAAGGGAGCTCATGAAGTGTATAAGGTGGCACTCAAAAATTCACAGGGGGCAGGGCTAGAGAGATGACTCAGAGGTTAAGGGTGTGTTTTATGTTGCATGGGACAAAGAAGGAAGGTCACTCCAGAATGTAATCCAGGCTCTGAGGCAGCAGAGAAGTCCAGCCTCTGATGGGCTGAACCTCAAGCTACTATTCAGAAGTGTATTTATTGATCATGAGACAAAGGTTGTGTTTGTGTAAAACATGTTCCTCATACCAAGGCCCCTCTGATTTATTCTAAATGTTCTCTGAAAGAAATCATCACTCCCCTGTAACTTCAGTCCTTATTGTGTACTGTTTGCAGAACCCAACAATTCAAGACACTGCAGGTGTGCCAGGTGTAGTCTTGTGACCAAAGCCATGTGACAAATGGAAACCTCCCTCAGAAAAACAACTCTATAAAGCATAGAAAACAATCACTTTTCACTATAATGATTTCTTCAAGGTCTAAGTACCTCCAACAAACAACTATTACAGTCTAAAGTTACCCTGGATTCAGTGAGAAACAACTATTTCATACTAATGTGTACCCTAGATACAATGACTCTAATATATTCCCACTACAGTTAAAAGCATTGGCTGTTGTTCCAGGGGACCTGGGTTCAATTCCCAGCATCCACATAGCCACTCACAATTGTCTCTAACTCCAGTTCCTGGGAATCCAACTCTATCTTCTGGCCTCCATGGGCAACAGATACATCTGGGGTACACAAACTTAGTTTCTAGTTACCTGCTTCAGACTCAAGCCTGAAATCATGTATAAGAAACTAGATGAAGCTTATATCTAGATATGGTAGTACTCTATATGGCCACTATTATCACAGCATAAAGTTGATATATAGATATATTATAATCTTATAAGTTTTGAGATAATATTTGTACCTTGAAAGTTTTAAAGAGTCAAACTAAAGCCAAAGAATTATGGTATTAGTGGCAATAGAAGAGTCCCTTAATTTTGGTTTTCTTCTGTTCCATACCAGGTGTCTCTTCTGACATGAAACAAGGATTTTGGATTTTCCTTTAACAAGCATGCTTAGATTTCGAGAAGGAGAGAGCCATGTTCCAACTCCAAAGTCAATTTTTAATTGAATTGTGACCAAAAAATACCATTTGCCTTTTATGTTTGTAGAGAGCAGCAGAAACAAATATTCTACCCTGTTGGATGTAGACATATTCTTGGGACATATTCTCTTCATGATTCATGCTTCTTTGGCTGTCTCATTTGTCCAAAAAGTCTTCAGATTCCTCAGTTGGGTTCTCTTATTCTCCTGGAAATACAAAAACAAAGCCCTGCCCTAACCCTAGCTGTGGGGAGTTCCTTTGAGGGGAAGCAGGTTACATCTGGTCAAATGAAAGGCATTTTGTTAGTCTTATAAGTTAGTTTAAATTGAATGCCATGCTGTTTAATGAACTATCACCTCTCCTGATAAAGAGGTCTCTCCTGTTCAAACCTAACTTTACCAATCTTGATGGTATCCATAGTTTTTCTTCTCCTGTGGAAACAAAAGCAAAACCTTTTCCCCAATGTAACACATATCCTGGTTGCCATTCTGAAGTCAACACATCTTTAAAGTATACAGGCTGATTTAATTCAGCAGTTTTTTTTCTACTGCCCAATGTTCCTTTCTCATTAGAAATTAAAATATTTAAAGTAAATAAAGTGCTGTGTAACTATCTCTGGGGGTCTTTATTATCCCTTTCTGTTTATTAGCATATCTTTTAAAGTGTGATTAGATATTTCTATACCTTCTTGTCCTGTAGAACTGTGTGGTATAACTGTAATATGCTTTATGTTGTAATATTCAAAAACTTTCATTTTACTAGAGTTATGCTGGAGAATTGTCATTGTTTTTTTGTTTTTGTTTGTTTGTTTGTTTGTTTGTTTGTTTGTGTGGTTGGTTTGGTTGGTTTGGTTTTTGTTTTGTTTTGGGGGTTTTTGTTTTGTTTTGGTTTGGTTTTTGGTTTTTCAAGACCAGGTTTCTCTGTGTAGCTTTGGAGGTTGTCCTGGAAATCACTCTGTAGACCAGGCTGGCCTCGAACTCACAGAGATCCGCCTGCCTCTGCCTCCCCAGTGCTGGGATGAGAATTGTCATTTACAGGTATTCCTATAATAGTCATGACTTCTAATAAATGTGTAATTACAGAATTGACCTTTTCAGAACTTAAAGCAATTGCCCATTGAAATCCTGAATATGTATCTATGACATGGTACACATACTTCAATTTTCCAATCTCCACAAAATTAAACACACCCATTTGCCAAATTTCATTTCTTTGAGTACCCTTTGGGTTACTTCCTACAGGTAATGGAGACTGGGTATACTAAGAACAAGTATGATAAATTTCTTACAATTTCCTTGACTTGTCACAAAGTGATAGAAAACCTTTCTTCATACTTTTACTATTAGCATGTTGTTTCTTATGAAATTCTGAGGCATATTTCCTACCAATAGCTTATCATTATCTTATGATAAGGAGACTGGTAGACCTATATTGGATCTGATATGTGTTATATTCAATAGATAATCTATTTCTGATTACGTGTTGTAATTGTATAAATAACGATGTTAATTGTGAATCACCTGGAATAAGCTCAGGAGGTTCATTCAATATATAAAACAACTCGTTCTACATATTGAAAATCAATAACTACATTAAGAGATTGTGGAAAATGTAATTATACCATAAGAATAGCATATAATTCTGGCTTTTGAACAAAATCATAAGGGCTTTGAGCCACTTTATTTTTCCTGACTGATAACCTGTCTTTCCTGATTTATTTGTATCAGTATAGAATGTAGGGTTTCCAGAAATTGGTGTTCCTCATACCATGTGAGAAGGATCCAAAAAGTGTGGAGTGTGTGTGTGTGCGCGTGCGTGCGTGCGTGCGTGCGTGCGTGTGTGTTTGTGTGTGCTGAAGTCTCTTGTTTTGGGGATATTTGTTGCTTATCTCTCCCAAAAAATTACTTCAAGCTCTTTTCCAATGTTCATTTTCTGCCCACAATGAGGAAATTTCACCATTAGTAAAAGGTATCACAATTTCTGCTGAGTCTATTCCTGCTAATTGATGAAATCTCAATTTTCCTTTCAGAATCAATTCAGAAACCTTTTCGACATAGGTTTTTAATTTTTTTACTCTGTTTGTGTGGCAAAAATACCCATTCTAAAATATTAGATTCTTGCTGCATAAGAATTCCTATGGGAAAATAACCAGGATGCAGTCAAGCTCTGGATCCAAGCAATCCTATGTTCATTCTGTAATTTATTTTGTATCAAAACCAATTCTCTTTCAGCCCCAGCTGATAATTTTCTTGAACTACTTAAGTCCTTAACACCTTGTAAGATTTGAAATAAATTACTTACTTCTTGAGCGGTTAATCTGATTGTGGTCCATAGCCAGTTAATATCTCCCAGCAATTTTTGAAAATCATTAAGAGTTTGTAATTGATTTCTCTGGATTTGTACTTTCTGTGATTGAATTTTCTGTAAATCTATCCTTATATCCTAGGTAGTTAATAGAATCTCCTCTCTATATTTTTTCAAAAACAATCTGTCATCTCCAACAAGGCAAAATTCTCTTTGCTTCACCAAACATTTTTTTCTGAGTTATCTGCATCTGAATCAGCTAGTAAGATATCATTCATATAATGGTAAATTATAGATTGGGGAAACTGTTTACAAATTATTTCAATGACTATTGTACAAAAAATGGACACAAGATGGGGCTGGTTAGCATCCCCTATGGAATAATTGTCCACTGATACCTTTTAACAGCCTGGGAATTGTAAGTAAACACTGTGAAGGCAAATTTTTCTCTATCTGTTCTTGTAAAGGTGTAGTAAAAACAGTTTTTTTTTAATCAATCACTATAATAGACCATCCTTTGGGCAATAAGGAAGGCAAGGGAATTCCAGGCTATAAAGAGCCCATTGGCTAGATCATCTTAGTAATAGCTATCAACTCTGTTACCATTCTCCATTTTCCAAATTTGTTTTTTTAATGATTTATTTAATTTTATTTTATGTGCATTGGTATGAGGGTGCCAAATCAACTAGATCTGTAGATAGTTGTGAGCTTCCATGTGAGTGCTATGAATTGAACTCAGGTCCTCTAGAAGTGCATCCAGAGCTCCTAGCCATGGAGTCATCTCAGCAGCCCCCAAATTTCTTTTCAATGACAAATATAGGTGGATTCCAAGGATTGGCCAATTCTTCAATGAAGGGACCAGACTTTCACTCAGCCCCCTGCTTTAGCAGCCATGACAGGCTACAGAAAAGACACATAGGCCTCTGACACAAGGAAACTCCTGATCCTCTGGCCTCCGGAAGCCTAGGGCCAAAACTGAACACAAAGAGACTCCAGACCCCCCACCCTCACCCCCAGCCTCCTAGATGCTTGGTTCCTGGGAACTGTTTGGCTACAAAAGAAACTCCAGGGAAGACCAAAACCTCCCCTGTAGTCTCCAGGATACAGTTCTGAAAACTTTTACAGTTCAGTGGTTTTGTCTCCCTGGTGGTATTTGGGGATCTTTGCTGCTTGGGCACAACATTTAATGTGTTGAGCATTTAGGGTTTCCCACTGGCAAAGTGTTGTGGATATTCAGTCACACGTGAACTCTGAGTTTATGTTTGTATTACTTAAATAAAATCAACCTTGAATCAGGGGGCAGAGCCAGTGACTAGCTGATGGGAATTAGGCATTGAGAAGCCAGCAATTTGGATAAAGAAGATGCACAGGAAGGAAAGGCAGGAACTTGAGTTTGAGCTTCCTTTTGGTTCTGGGAGGAGGAAAGAAACAAGTCTCTTGCAGTGTCTCTGGCCAAAAACCAAGGTCAGCTAGTTGCTACTCAACTTCTCTGAGTTAGCAGGGTTTTGCCCCAGCCTTTGACTCCTGACTCTTATTGATTAATAGAATGATAGGGACTTAATTTAAACTTACATATTGTGGCCATGGCAAAGCTGGGGCCATGGGACTGGCCTGAATGGCCAGCAGGATGCTGACTGTGTGGCTGTGGGTCCACAGGTGATAATTAAAATATCAATAGATATGTGTACAGCCACTATTCCAACAGGAAAACATCAGCAAAAGGTTTCCTTTCCTGACCCTTGTTGGTCTGCATTCATTAGTCACACCTTCTGCATATTTCAGAAGATTGGAGCCTTCCAATTGGATTTTCTCTAGAAAAAAGAAAAAAAAAACACATTGTTTCTAGGAATGCCTTGCCTACAATCCCTTTCAGATGACCTTGTTTGCCACAATTAAAACATGATATTTCCATTTTTTTTAAATTTAGAAATCACTTCTATCAAAGCAGCATTGTAAGTGGGAGATTCAATATTAGCTATATTTCTAATCCATTTATCTGTGGGTGCTGATCTTGCCTTTAAAGTCCTAATCACTCTTCTGCATTCTGAATTAGCATTTTCAAAAGCCAAAGATTCAATTAATATTTGTCTAACTTCTGGATCTGATATTATTCTATTTGTAGCTGAAGTCAATCTTTGTTAAAAAAAAAAAAAAGAATCAGTGGCGGCTTCTTTTGGGCATTGTATAATTTAATAAATGACTCAGTCCCCTCTCCTGACTCTTTAGTCTTGTCCCACGCATTCAAAGATACTATATGACATAGACAAAGTGCAATCATCAAATCCAAACTGTCTTTGCAAATCAGCATTCTGGCCTTCACTGAGAAACTGGTCTTGGGAAATATCAATACCTCTAGCCTATTTCATTTTCTGTGGCCCTAGATTCCTCTTTACACCTTGTTTACCATTGTAGCCGAGGCCCAGCTTCCAATATTGCTATAGCTAAATCTTTCCCGTCTTGGGAGATAATTTTGTTCCTAGTTGCCCATTAATTTAGAAATTGCTTCACATGTATGAAATGACTGCCTCCTTAAATCTCCTCAAATCGAGCATTTCTATAGGATTCCAGTTAACTTCTGCATAGCCTTGGGGATGCCTATCATCTGGTAGTTGTTCTTATATGGTAACTGGATAAACTAAGGTTGGTTTTCTATTAACCTTGGACCATTCCTCTTCAGTTTCATCATGTAAGGGTGCAGGAGGTTCTGCTCTAAACTCCCCTGTCTGTGTCTGAATATCTTTCTTAGTTTCATTAGTAGGTCTTTCTAAGACTTGAATCTTAGCTGAGTGGTGGTGGCGCACAACTTTAATACCAGGACTCAGGAGGCAGAGGCAATAGGATCTCTGTGAGTTCAAGACCAGCCTCGTCTATAAAAGCTAGTTCCAGGACAGCCTCCAAAGCCACAGAGAAACTCTGTTTTGAAACACCGCCCCCCCCCAAAAAAAGACTTGAACCTTAGTCAATTTTTCATATTTGGCACAGCTATCAAACCACTTTTAAGGATAAAATATGAATTACCAAACTGATAATAATTATAATCAACATCATGTCAATCCTAGCTAAGTTGGTTATCCCTTCGTTTATTTTTTCCATTTTCAAACCATCCATTATAGAACTATACAGAGTCCTAACTCCCAACAGTGTCCACAGATTTTTCTTTGGACCACCAGATCACAAAAAAATAAATAAATAAAATAAAAAATAAAAATAAAATAAAAAATGACATGGAGGCTTATCACTAATTATGAAAGCTCAGCCTTAGCTCAGGCTTGTTTCTAAATAGCTCTTATAACTTAAATTAACCCATTTCTATTATTCTACACGCTGCCATGTAGCTCCTAACTTTTGCCTCTCCTCCTGCATGTCCTGTTTCTCCGTGTCTCTTGGCGTCTCCCCGGCACCTAGATTCATCTCCTCTTTCTTTCTCACTCTGCCCAGAAATCCTGTCTAACTTCTTCCTGCCTAAATATTGGCATTCAGCACTTCATCAAATCAATCAAAAAGCACCTTGGCAAAAAAACCACATCTTCACAGTGTACGAAAGATTATTCCACAATTGCCCATTCTTAACATGGGAAACTTTTTTTTAATAAAAAAAAAAAGTAATTCCCTCCTTAAGAATTCCCAAAGAATTCCTGCCCTGGCAAATCCCACCCCAAGATCTGCAGGCAGACTGAATCGGTCCCTAAGGACCCTGGGATCCTGTCTCTACTGAGATCGCTGGGCCATTCCGGGCCCCCACAGCGTGCAGAGAGTCCACAGGTGAGCTGATTCGGCCCCTAACTTGGGCCCAACTTCTGCCTGCCCGCCCTGGCAAATCCCGCCCTGGGATCTGCAGGCAGACTAAATCGGTCCCTGAGGACCCTGGGATCCTGACTCTGCTGAGTTTGCTGGGCTATTCCAGCCCCCACAGAGTGCAGAGAGTGCAGAGAGGAGCTGCTTCAGCCTTTGCCTTGGGCCCAACTTCCATCTGCCCACCCTGGCAAACCCTGCCCAGGGATCTTCGACAAGACTACTCGACCCCTGAGGACCAAGCAACCCAGAGTCTGCTGACATCTCTGAGCCAGTGCTGCCCTCACCCACCTGGAGAGCGAGTGCCTCAGACCTGCCTGCACCCAACTTGAAACCCATCAGAGTATCAAAGCCAATTGCACACACCTAAAGAGAACACCAGACCCATACACTCCAGGAAAGGAAGTGACACCAACTGTACCCACTGGAACAAGAGATGGGAAGATGACAATATAAGAACACATCCAACAACAGGAAAACCAATATGACACCACCAGAGTCTAGGGACTCTACACCAGCAAGACATGAACATCCCAACACAGAAGAAGCAGAAGAGAGCAACCTTAAAAACAACTTCATGGAGATGATAGAGAACCTAAGAGAGGAAATCAGAAAATCCTTCAGAGAAATGGAAGAAAAGACAAACCAAAAGATGCAAGAAATCAAGGAAATCCAAAAAAAAAAGCCAAGAAAATACAATTAAACAGCTGAAGGAAATAGTTCAGGACCTGAAAACTGAACTAGAGACAATAAAAAAAACACAAACTGAGGGAATGCTGGAAGTGGAAAAGCTGAGTAAACAATCAGGAACCACAGATGCAAGAAAACCAATAGAATACAAGACATGGAAGACAGAATCTCAGACGCTGAAGACAAACTAGAGGAAATAAACTCGTCAAGCAAAAAAAATCTGAAGTCTAACAAATCCATAACACAAAATATTCAGGAAATTTTGGACACTGTGAAAAGACCAAACCTAAGGATAATAGGTATAGAAGAAGGTGAAGAAACCCAACTCAAAGGTACAGAAAACATATTCAACAAAATCATAGAAGAAAACTTTCCCAACCTAAAGAAAGACATGCCAATGAAAGTACAAGAAGCCTACAGAACGCCAAATAGAGTGGACCACAAAAGAAAGGTCACCTTGTCACATAATAATTAAAACACCAAACATACAGAATAAAGAAAAAATATTAAGAGCAGCAAGGGGAAAAGGCCAAGTAATATATAAAGGCAAACCTATCAGAATTACACCAGACTTCTCCATGGAAACTCTGAAAGCCAGAAGGTCCTGGATAGATATTCTACCAACTCTGAGAGAACATGGATGCCAGCCCAGACTACTATATCCAGCAAAGCTTTCAATCACTATAAATGGAGAAAACAAGATATTCCACAACAAAACCAGATTTAAACAATATGTGACCACTAATGCAGCCCTACAGAAAGTACTGGAAGGAAAATTCCAACCTAAGGAAATTAACTACACTCGCATAAACATAGGCAATAGATAATCCCACTTTACAAGAACACAAAATAAAAGGCAGGATTAATCCACATACAATACCAGTACCAACAACAAACCAAAAACAAACAAGAATAAACACTGAATGGAACTTAATTTCACTCAATATTAATGGTCTTAACTCGCCTATAAAAAGACACAGGCTTACAGATTGGAAACAAAGACAGAATCCATCCTCTGCTGCATACAAGAAACACACCTCGAATTCAAAGACAGACATTACCTCAGAGTAAAGGGTTGGGAAAAGATACTCCAATCAAATGGACCCAAGAAACGAGCTGGGGTAGCTATCCTTTTATCTAACAAGATAGACTTCAAACTAAAATCAATCAAAAGAGATGAAGAAGGTCATTTCATATTCATCACAGGAAAAATCCATCAGGAAGAAGTCTCAATTCTAAACATCTATGCCCCAAATACAAAGGCACCAACATTCATAAAAGAAACATTATTAAAACTCAAATCACAAATAAGGCCTCACACAGTTATAGTGGGAGACTTCAACACCCCACTCTCACCACTGGACAGGACCACCAGACAGAAACTTAACAAAGAGACAAAGGAACTAACAGAAGTTATGACCCAAATGGGATTAACAGACATTTATAGAACTTTCTATCCAAACACAAAAGAATGTACCTTCTTTTCAGCATCACATGGAACCTTCTCAAAAAATCGACCACATTCTCAGCATCATAGCAAACCTCAACAGGTACAAAAAAATTAGAATAATCCCCTGTGTCTTATCAGACCACCATGCTTTAAAGATAGAATCAAAAACAAATCAAGGTGCAAAAAAACTACCAACTCATGCAAATTGAACAACACACATTTGCAACATTCCTGGGTCAAGGAAGAAATAAAGAAAGAAATTAAAGACTTCCTAGAATTCAATGAAAATGTTGACACAACATACCCAAACTTATGGGACACTTTGAAAGCAGAACTAAGAGGAAAGTTCATAGCTCTAAGTGCTCACATGAAAAAATTAGAGAATAGCCACTCCAGAGATCTGACATCACAGCTGAAAGCTCTAGAAAAAATGGAAGCAAATTCACCCCGGAGGATCAGATGCCAGGAAATAATCAAACTGAGGGCAGAAATCAATAAAGTCGAAACAAAGAAAACAATTCAAAGAATCAATATAACAAAGAGTTGGTTCTTTGAGAAAATCAACAAAATAGACAAATCGTTATCCAAATTAACCAAAAGGCAGAGAGAGATCATGCAAATTAACAAAATCAGAAATGAAAAGAGGGACATAACAACAGACACTGAAGAAATCCAGAGAATCTTCAGGTCACACTTTGAAAACCTGTACTCCACAAAATTGGAAAATTTAAAGGAAATAACAATTTTCTGGACAGTTATCACTTACCAAAATTGAACCAAGAACAGATAAGCAACTTAAACAGACCTATAACCTCTAATGAAATAGAAGCAGTCATCAAAAGTCTCCCAACGAAAAAAAGCCCAGGGCCAGATGGATTCACTGCAGAATTCTACCAGAAATTCAAAGAAGTGCTAATATCAATACTCCTCAAATTGTTCCACAAAATAGAAGCAGAAGGTACATTACCAAACTCTTTTTACAAGGCTACAATAACCTTGATACCCAAGCCACACAAAGACACAACTAAGAAAGAGAACTTCAGACCAATATCCCTCATGAACATTGATGCAAAAATTTTCAATAAAATCCTAGCAAAGCGAATACAAGATTATATCAGAGAAATCATCCACCATGATCAAGTAGGCTTCATCCCAAGGATGCAAGGATGGTTCAACATACAAAACAGACTGAGAAAAAAAAAAACACATTATCATCTCACTAGATGCTGAAAAAGCCTTTGACAAAATCCAACACCCCTTCATGATAAAGGTCTTGGAGAAATCAGGGATAACAGGAACATACCTCAACATAATAAAAGCAATATACAGCAAGCCAACAGCCAACATCAAATTAAATGGAGAGAAACTCGATCCAATTCCTCTAAAATCGGGGACAAGACAAGGCTGTCCACTCTCTCCATACCTCTTCAATATTGTCCTTGAAGTCCTAGCTAGAGCAATAAGACAACAAAAGGAGATCAAGGGAATACAAATCAGAAAGGAAGAAGTCAAACTCTCACTATTTGCAGACGATATGATAGTCTACATTAGTGACCGAAAAACTCTACCAGGGAACTCCTACAGCTGATAAACACCTTCAGCAAAGTGGCAGGATACAAGATTAACTCAAAAAAATCCATAGCCCTACTATACCCGATGACACATTGGTGGAGAAAGAAATCAGAGAAACATCACCCTTTACAATTGCCACAAACAACATAAAATACCTTGGGGTAACACTAACCAAAAATGTGAAAGACCTGTACCATAAGAATTTTGAGTCTCTAAAGAAAGAAATTAAAGAAGATACCAGAAAATGGAAAGATCTCCCATGCTCTTGGATAGGTAGGATCAACATAGTAAAAATGGCAATCTTGCCAAAAGCAATCTACAGATTCAATGCAATCCCCATCAAAATCCCAACACAATTCTTCACAGACCTTGAAAGAACAATTCTCAACTTTATATGGAGAAACAAAAGATCCAGGATAGCCAAAACATCCCTATACAATAAAGGAACTTCTGGAGGCATCACCATCACTGACTTCAAGCTCTATTACAGAGCTATAGTTCTGAAAACAGCTTGGTATTGACACAAAAATAGACTAGTAGACCAATGGAATAGAATTGAAAACTCTAATATTACCCCACACACCTATGAACACCTGGTATTTGACAAACAATCCAAATTTATAAGATGGAACAAAGAGAACATCTTCAACAAATGGTGCTGGCATAACTGTTTGCAGACATGTAGAAGACTGCAGCTAGACTCAAGCCTATCACTTTGCACAAAACTTAAGTCAAAATGGATCAAAGATCTCAACATAAATCCAGCTACACTGAACCTATTAGAAGGCAAAGTGGGAAATAACCCTGAATTAATCAGTACAGGAGACCACTTCCTGAACATTACACCAGTAGCACAGACACGGAGGACAACAATTGATAAATGGGACCTCCTGAAACTGAGAAGCTTCTGTAAGGCAAAGGAGACAGTCAGTAAGACAAAAACGACAGCCCACAGACTGGGAAAAGATATTCATCAACTCCACATCTGACAGAGGGCTGATTTCCAAAATATACAAAGAACTCAAGAAGCAAGTCTCCAAAACACCAAACAATCCAATTAAAAAGTGGGGTACAACACTAAATAGACAATTCTCAATACAGGAATCTAAAATGGCTGAAAGACACATAAGAAAGTGTTCGACTTCTTAGCCATCAGGGAAATGCAAATCAAAATAACTCTGAGATACCATCATACTCCTGTCAGAATGGCCAAAATCAAAAACACCAATGACAGTTTATGCTGGAGAGGATGTGGAGAAAGGAGAACACTTCTCCACTGCTGGTGGGAGTGCCAACTTGTACAGCCACTTTGGAAATCAGTATGGCGACTCCTCAAGAAAATGTGAATCAGTCTACCACAAGATCCAGCAATTCCACTCCTAGGCATATACCCAAAAGAAGCACATTCATATAACAAGGACATCTGTTCAACGATGTTCATAGCAGCACTATTTGTAATAGCCAGAAACTGGAAGCAGCCTAGATGCCCCTCACCCAAAGAATGGATAGAGAAAATGTGGTACATTTACACAATGGAGTACTACTCAGCAGGAAAAAACAATGGAATCTTGAAATTTGCAGGAAAATGGATGGAACTCGAAGAAACCATTCTGAGTGAGGTAACCCAATTGCAAAAAGACAAACATGGTATGTACTCACTCATATGTGGATTTTAGACATAGAGTAAAGATTACCAGCCTACAATCCACACTGCCAAAGAAGCTAATAAACAAGGAGGTCCCTTAGAGAGACATACATGGTCCCCTGGAGAAGGGGAGAGGTTCAAGATCTGCTGAGCACGGGAAGAGGGGGGAGGGAGCTAGGAGAATGAGAAGGGGAGAGGAAGAGGGATGCTGAGGACATGAGGGAGCAGAAAATATGAGTCAGGGGAAGAATACACGATAGCAAGAAGACATCATAATGGAGACATCATAATATGGAGACATCATAATAGAGGGAGACATTTTTGGTTTACAGAGAAACCAGGCACTAGGGAAATGTCTGGAGATCTACAAAGATGACACCAGCTAACCATCTCAGCAACGGAGGAGAGGCTACCTTAAATGCCCTCCCCGATTATGAGATTGATGAATGACTTACATGCCATCCTATAGCCTCCATCCAGCAGCTGGTGGAAGTAGAAGCAGACACCCATAACTAATCACCGATCTGAAGTGGAACCCAGATGTAGAGAAGAACCAGTGAAGAGCACAGAGGTCCAGACCAGGCTGGTGAAACACACAGAAACAGCTGAACTGAACATCCGAGAACTCTTGCTCCCCAGTCTGATAGCTGGAATACCAGCATGGGACTGATCCAGACCCAAGGAATATGGGTTTCTGTGAGGAAACCTCAGACATCTATGGGACCTCCTGTAGAAGCCCAGTATTTATCCCTAGCATAGGTGTGAATGTGGGAGCCCAGTCCATATAGAGGGATACTCCCTGAGCCAAGACACACGGGGGTGGGCCTAGGCCCCACCCCAAAGGAAACGAAAGACTCTGATGACACCCTATGGAAGGCCTCACCATCCAGGGGGAGCAGAAAAGATATGTGGCAGATAAGGTTTTAGTTGGGGGGGCGCGGGTAGAGGAGGACGGGTGGGAGAAGGGAAATGGGGTTGTCATGTAAAACAATCCTGTTTCTAATTCAAATAAAAAAAGTTGGAAAAAAAATTCCCAAGTGCCTCACCAGATCTGAAGACTTCTCTGTCGACAGCAGTGACAGCAGAGCTGTGCGGAGGGGGTTGGGTGTGGCCAGCACAGCAGCAGCAACACTCGGCTTGGGTGGGGACACAATGAGGTAGGTGCTCAGGCAGCAGGGCTAGCACGGTGGGGCGGCTGCCGCTGTCCTGCGTGGGCAGGACTGAGGGCACAGAAGGTGGGTGTGTGGCTGCGGAAGCAGCAGAAACCCAAGCAGCACAAGCGGGTGTGGAGGCAGCTGAGGTGCTAACAGTGACTCAGGGAGCGGACCCAGGGAAAGCCTGAGACCCACGAAGGGGAAGAGCGAGCTGCCTGAGAATCGGACGTAGGGAGACAGTCAGGTGAAGCCCAGGAGAAGTAAGAAGGAGAAGCAAGGCTAGGGCGCCGTATGCAAGGGCATGAGGCCTCCTGAATGCAGTGATTGGGTCCAAGGTGGGTGGCAGCAGGTGCTTGGGGCCAGGGTGTGCTGTGGCTTTGGAGGTTGCAGAAGCATGTCCCATTAGTGGCAGCAGAAGCTGCTGTGGCTAGTGTGATCTCATGCCACGCACTGGATGCCAGATGAAGTGTTTATGTAAATTGTTCTGTTATAAACTTGGGAGTCAAATACTGGGGTAAAAAACCTGATAGATCAAGAAAGCAGCAGAGGAATGACCACCTGACCCTCCCTCTCCTCGTTTCCCAGATCATAAAAGTTAAGAATCTTATTAAGCCCCTCCCTAATCCTTCTTGTCCTCTCTATTGTATCCTGAGTCCTCCAAAATCTCTATAGCTAATTCTGGTCTGCTAGTCACTGACTCTACGCGGAGTCATTCAACGTTAACTTTATTAACAGTTTTGGAGTGTCACAATGTGATCAAACATCCTGCAACGGAGAATAGAACATTGAGTAGGAGGAGAGATTGAAATGTCAGACAATACCTCTGAGATCTAACCTTTAATCCAAAGAGGGGAGGAAACATGATTCAGCATAGACACGGGGGCCTTAACAATGACCCATTCCAGAGCCTGTGATGGTTAAGCACCTAAAATGTTTGAATTGGGAGAACTTTAAACAAGAAATGAGGGAGCCTCTGACAGTATGGCTCTTATTGCAGAGTGCCATGAAATAGGAGAAACTCAGCAATGTAACTAGTCACGAATCCTTGAGTAGTATATATGTGGTAGTTTGAATAAGAATGACTTCCTCAGACTCATATATTTGAATTAGGAAGGTGTGACCTTGTTTGAGTAGGTGTAGCCTTGTTGGAGAAAGTTTGTCATGGGGGTGGGCTTTGGAGTTTCAAATGCCCAAGCCAGTTCCCATATGGCTCTCTCTTCCTGCTGACTGACGTCTGAATGTGGAACTCTCAGCTATCTCTCCAGCACCATGTCTGCCTGCTGCCACCATGCTTCCCGCCATGATGATTACAGACTAAACCTCTGAACTGTAAGCCAGACCCAGTTAAATGTTTTCCTTTATAAGAGTTGCCATGGGCATGGTGCCTCTTCACAGCAATAGAAACCCTAACCAACACAATATATAATCTGACACAATGTGCAGAAAATAAATCCATAACAGACTGGTGTATATGGCCCTTAGGAACACATGGTTATTGGATGTAGGAGGCATGTAGGTCCATGTGCTCACAGATAACCACTGGGGAAACCAGGAATGTTAAACACACAGAGCTGTCTCTTCAGAGAAAGAGATGTATAACCTGTTTCCTTCCCAGAAGGCTGGGACATCGTTAATAACCTAGTGACCTTTGCCCTGTGTGTATGGCCAGGCCACACTGGCTCCACCAGCCCTTTATCTTGAATTGTTTTCCTTGAGCCTGTTTCCTTATTTAATCTATAGAACCTATCTTTATGGAAGATGTCACTTGTACTTTACAAGAGTTCTGGTGTAGTCATGTCTTAAGCTTTGTTATGCACACAGGATCAAGTTACTCATTACCAGGAAACCTATTTCCAAATTGCGCCGTGCTTAAATATGCCTAAAATAAACTCCCTGGTATCAGACTCTAAAAGTTATAACCAACACAGCTACTGAGTCCTGTTGAATTGAATTTTTCCTCCTTGCCTCTCACAGATCGATACTCTGCTGGCCATAGTGTTTGTAGACAACACACACACACACACACACACACACACACACACACACACACTTGGAGATCTGGGTTCCTATCATTATCATTAACTAGAATACAATAGAGGAAGGGCTGGCTTTTGTATGGAACTGGCCTGTGAGGGGTGGTGTGTAGTTCTCCAGGATGGATGACACTGTGCTCAGAGAAGAATTAAGAAAGAAGTTGGAGCTGAAGAGACTTAGTGGTTAAGAACCCAGCTGTTCTTGCAAAGAACTCAGATTTAATTCCCAGCAAACCGACACAGCAGCTCACAACTGTCTATAACTCCAGTTTCCAGGGATCTGATGCCCTCTTCTGATGTCTGCTGGCACTCCATGCATGTGGTGTACAGACATACATGCAGGCAAAAGATCCATACACATAAAATAAAATAAAAAATAAATCTTTAAAAATGAAATATTTTTAAAAGAAGTTAATTCAGCAGCATCCTCAGGACTGGTACAAGGACTTTAGGGGCTTTGCTGGGCCCTATTGTAAGTCATGATCTTTATGAAGTACGAGAGGTTCTGACAGAGCTGAATGATTTAGATCTGAATGATTAGACTGACATGTAAGTCTTCTAAAGGGTTAAAATCATTACCATTGGAAGGGGATTTTTTTAAAAAAATGAAAGAAAGAAAAAACAGACAAGAGAACCTGTCTCTGTCAATTGAACACAACTACAGCAGGATTTGTAATGAAGGAGAGTTGGAGGTTAAAAACATGACAGAAAGCTAAATGCAGTGGTTACAATCCTCTAGAAGGCTTTAAAGCCTGAAACAAAGTTGGAGAGTTTATAAGGGAGAGGTGCCAGCTGGTGCCACTGTAATTCATGACCAACAATTACTACACAGCTTATATTGAAGAGTTAATTCAAGTTTGTTCTGTTCCTTTAAAAATTCCTCTTTGACCGGTATAGTGGCTCATACCTTTAATCCCAGAACTCAGAAGGCAGAGGCAGAAGAATTTCTGAGCTCAAGGCCTGGCTGATCTACAAAGCAAGTTTCAGGACAACCAGAACAACACAAAACAAAACAAAATCTCTTTGCTAACCATTGTTATTCCTGTAGACACATATTCTAGTAATATACACTCTTGTAAAAATAAAGATATAACCATATCCATCTCTATTTCTTTGCTAAGTTCAACTACCATTATACATTTCCTAGTCTTATCACTTTACTACCCAACCCATGACCTCGCAGAGCTCTACAACCCACCCCAGCACCCACAAATATTTACTAGTATAATCCCTCCTAATCCGTGACCTGTGGGGGTCATTTGAAACACTAAGCATTCGAAACTCGAAGGATCTTTGAGTGCTTCTATAAGGACCCCTCATTTTCAAGGGTTTATAACAGACAAAAATCTCTTTTCATGGAAAAACGGCTATGGAAAGCCTCAGTTTAGGAAGACAGATTTTCTTTTCGATTAGAAATCTAAGCATTTGGTATAGTGTGTCATATAAGAGTGGATGCAGGGAAGTTTTATGCTGTACTTGCAGTGCTTTTTTTAAAAAATGCAATCAGTGTAATATCCGTGGTTCAGTCATTCACAGCCATCAACTCTAAATAAGGCCTTTCAGACCTTGGGGAGTCTAATGCCAGGTAGTTCATTGACAGCATATTTAAAACACAGTGCAATTTGGGGAAAGGTTTCCAGACAACAATCAGTCCAATCAGTCCAATTCCAGGTGTACAATAAAGCTTAAGGTGTGACTACATACAAACTCTTTACAAAGTAACATGAGGGTGGGTTCTATAGCCAAAAGTCCTAGAATCCAGTGTGGTCTCTGACCACAGCATAGAGGTCAGCAGGACATAAAGTGCATGTGACTTCTCCCCTAAGGGTGGGTAATGGTCTAGGGAGGAAAGAGTCTGGGATAACCATTCTGGGGAGTTGGGATGAGGTCTGCCTCTATAGCACAAGGTGGCTGAGGTCTACTCCACAGGGAGCAAAAGGGTCACCAAGTCATTAAAATCCACTCTCCACTTTCTGGATGGAATGCAGGTACTTGATTGATATCTCCTTCATTGGGGGAGACACCTCTGGTTCCCTGAGGGCTTCTCTGTAAGGACAAGCACCTCTGTGCTCCTAACAGTGGAGGAAGCCAGTGAGCAGCACCCCTCTGGGGCATCTGCATCAGCTCCTGCCTCCAGGTTCCTGCCCTGCTTGAGTTCCTATCCTGACTTTCTTCAGCAGTGAATAGTGATGAGTAATTTTAAGCTGTCCCTTCCTCCCAACTTGCTTTGGTGATGGTGTTTCATCATAGCAATAGATCCTAACTAAAACAGAAATCTTGCTAGAAAAGCTTTTATAAACTTCTTTCTCCTCAGTGAAAACTCATTTCACATCTTGCTATCATTAAGAGAATTGTGCCTAAAAGTCTAGTCACTTGAGTTAACCCACAAGGAAAGAACATGTTGCCTTCCTTTTCCCTTGGAATCATACGCCTGGCTATGCCTCAGTGTCACCAGGCCGTCACCTGAAAGTGCTTTGATCTTATTAAACCCTTTGTACCAACTGCATGAGGCCTGGGTATGCTTCCTCCTAACGAATTTAATCACATCTCCATATATTATTATTATTATTATTACTATTATTATTATTCTCCTCTCATACAATACATGCCAACCAAAGTTTCCTCTCCCTCCACTCCTTCCAATCCCATCCCCACCTCCCATCTCCCCAGATCCACTCATCCTCCATTTCCCTTCAAAAAAAAAGCAGACCTCCCAGGGATATCAGTCCAACAAAGCATAAAAAGTTACAATAAAATTAGGCACAAACCCTCATATCAAGGCTGAGTTAGGCAACCCAGTAGGAGGGAAAAGGGTCCAAAGAGCAGGAGAAAGAATTAGAGACACCCCCATTCCCACTGTTGGGAGTCCCACAAGAATACCAAGTTAACAACCACAATATATATGAATTTATAACCTTTAAATTCAAAAGATAAGAAAGAATATACACTTTAGACTTTATGTGGCAGTGTAGGCATTTGTCTTAGTTACTGTTCTATTGCTGAAAAAAAAAAAAAACATGACCAAGACAACTCTTTTAAAAGAAATCATTTAATTGGAGGCTTGCTTATAGTTTTAGAGAGTTAGTCCTTGGTCATCATGGTGGGAAGTAGATAGGCATGGCAGTGGAGCAGTAGCTGAGAGCTTTATATCCTGATCTGCAGGTACCAGGCACAGAGAGAAGAGAGAGAGAGAGAGAGAGAGAGAGAGAGAGAGAGAGAGAGAGAGAGAGAGACAGAAACAGAGAGACAGAGACAGAGAGAGAGACTGGGCCTTGTATAGGCTTTTTAAACCTCAAAGCCCATCCCCAGTGACACACCTCCTCCAACAAGACCACACCTCCTAATACTTCCCAAGGAGTTCCACTAACTGGGGACCAAGCATTCAAACATATGGACCTTTGGGGGCCATTCTCATTCAAACTACGGCACCACTAGATAGAGAGACACTCTTGGGTTTCTTCTGATGCCTATATACCTGCTCCTCATTGCTCAAAAGATGCAATTCACAAGGCTTAAAAATTAAGTAGAGTTTAAAATTAAGTTTAAAAATGGGTTTACTTATTTCTATTACTATAAGAATCTCCACTGGATGGTGGTGGTACACATCTTTACTCCCAGCACTCAGGAGGCAGACAGGCAGACCTCTGTGAGTTCAAGGTCAGTCTGGTCTATAAAACCAGTGCCAAGACAGCCAAGGCTATACAGAGAAATCTTGTCTTGAAAATAAGAAGAAAAAAAGAATCTCCTTGTGCAACTAAAGTGTCTGGTGGTTTTATGAGGGAATAAGAACTAGCACAGATGTGGCTAATGCGGTGGGTGTGGTGGTAGGAGCAGTCTTCCCTCTTCCTAGCCCCTCCTTCTTAGCCTCAGGCTAGAGAAGCAGTGCAAGCTGCCAAGATCTTCAAGATTTTGAGTCAGAACAATGCAAGCAGACTCACAGAACTGTGTCTGAATAAGGAAGGTAGTATCTCATAGAGGATGATTGTAGACTATGAAGAGCTAAAGAAGGCTGTGCCTCCTACTCACACTGTCAAGCTCAACATTGCTCATTAGAAAAATGCTCTATCCCTGCTGTATCCACCCATGTTGATGTTTTGTTTTGTTTTGGTATCCCATAGCTGCTGAATTCCATCGGCATTGTTCTTAGAGTGGTCAGTGGTGGGTTTTCAGAGATCTTACCTTTGATCAAAACATGTTGTCACATAGATGACATTGTGCCAACCTCTGAGTGTTTCACAGATTTAGAAAAGATACCACCAAACCCCTGGTGCCAGAAGGATGCAACTAGAAAAACAAACAAAAGTTGAGTCAGAACTTATCTCCCAACTCAATTCACTGAAACACAGCTCAGTCTACAGAGGGTGTTTCTGAAGCACTGCTCTATCCCTTCTATAAATTCTGAGTACCATGGGAAAGACTGAAGGCTGAAAATAGCTTTCTCTTCAGATTGAGTCAATTTTTCACATTTTATCTTGATGTGAGCAAGCAGCAGACCCTGAGCCAGAGCTGAAAGGCTCTTGTCAAGTGTTCTTTAAAAATTCACAGAATTAATATCTGGGTCTACAGTCTGTCGTTATATCTCCTGAAGGGAACGGGGCCATTGTGATCCCTTTTCAGCACCTGTGGGAGCCCACCAACTTTATAATATGCAACTACTCTGGCCCAGAGGCCTCAAATCCATAGCTCAGAAGAAAGCATAAGACGAGGTAAGAGTGGTCTTATAATCTTGGCATGAGCATGGGAACCAGCTATAGGCTGAGAGGAAAATGAGTCATTTCAGGGCCTTACAAGATGCCTAATGATAAGACTCAGGAAAACATATTCAGTGGGGTTTTGAACTCAGGAATGGTGTCTTGCCTGTGAGTGTAGCTCAGTGAGTAGAGTACTTGCCTAGGAATGATATCTGGGAAGTCTGTTCCTCATCCAGAAAGGCTAGTCATCCCAGACAAAATCACTCCAAAATGCTGGGATTTCCACATCACAGCATAGAGCCAGCCCACATCAGGGGAACAGATTTATCTAAGAGGGCTTCCCCAGCCACCCAAGAAGAGGTAGACTTAGAAAGCTTTCTAGAAATGTTGGTGACTAAATGTCCTGGACATTTGTTCAAGGGACAACAAAATGGATAGGCCTAACCTTTAGTCATCCCTGGAGAAACAACATTTCAAAACATACTGAAATGAAAGTGAGTTCAGATCTAGGGCAAAGATTAATCAACTGAACCTAATGAGATCTTGATGCAGCTGCTTCACTTCCACAACTCACACTGTGACCTGTAACAGGAAGTTCCCAATGCTCACCAGAGCTGACTGTACATGACCTGCAACAGGAAGTTCCTACCATTCACCAGAGCTGGCTGTGCATACCGCTGTCCAGATGCACAGACTGGACAGTGACTTAAAATCATCCATAAAGGAATTTTTGCATCACAGAAATTGGCAAATTCTGCAAATGTGACTTCACCTCCACTTCCACCTTATCCCTAACTCCAGAGCAGATCATTAAATATGCCTCGGCGTACGACTGCTGGATCATCTTAGAACTACCAGGCCCAGGATGTGCTTGTAAAAAAGTCACAAAACTCACAATTGAGCCCCAAACTGGGAACAAACCAGGCAGGGTAACAAACTGAATCAGAATTTGATGAAATTTTTCAGTTGTGTCAAGCCCTCACTGGTTTCACTTTTTCCACTTACTTTTCCAAAGAGGTCAAAGTGCAGGCTTTCTTTACTGTGACCTGAGTTGTCGTGTGTGTGTGTGTGTGTGTGTGTGTGTGTGTGTGTGTGTGTGTGTGTGTGTGTATAACTAAATTCTTATAGATGGAGAAGGGTCTGAACTATCTGAGGCATTCGTTTAGCCAAGCCCCTTCTACCTCCCTGGACAGCTGACCAAAAAGCCCTAAGAAAACCCCATTTTACAGAAAGCCCTCAGATGTACATAGCTGCAGATGGAAACAAAGGTGGAGGGTTGGAAGGTGGCTTCTTGTGGTTCTGTCTTCCTCCTCTGTGACAGCTTTCCACAGCTCTCCTCTCCTTCTAATTCAGAGTCTCTTCCCTTTAGATACCTTTCTAGTTATCAACATTGTGCATGTCCTTGAGCCAGATAAATCTGTTCTTCAAATGTTGCAGATGTCACCAAAGGGTTTATTTTCCCCATCCTGAATACCCTTCCTTCCCAGCTAGGAAATTAAGGTTGGTCAGCACAACTACTTGGCTCCTCTGTTCCCTATACTTCCCTGCCAAACCTTAGTAATTATCAACTCAGGAAAAACAAAAGTTACACAAGAAAGAGAATAACCCTAGGTATGTGGCAAGGCTGAGAACAAATTTACATAAGCATAATTATGCAAATATCTGAAATTTTATTTAGCCAGACTTTCATCACTGACAAAACACCTTAGAAAATCAACCTAGAAGAGGGAAGCTCTCTCTGGTTCATGGTTTCAGAAGTTTTACAACATGGTCAGCTAGTTCCATTGTTTATAGATCTGTGGAAAGGCAAAGGTGTGATGGAGCCAGCCTGCTCACCTCATGCAGCTTGGAACAGAAAAAGAGAACTTAAGAGGCCAGGAATGAGACATGGTCCTCAGGATGTGGCAACAAGGACCCACATCCTACAATTAGGACCCACCTCCTAAATGTCATTTCCTTCCATGACTCCTCAAGTTATAAATCCACCTGTTAATGAACACACAGATCCAATCCCTTTTCCAAAGACACCACCATTAAACATCGCTTAGCCTTCAATGCATTAGCATCCCAGACTCAAACATTTCATTCCTGGCTCCCAAAGGCTCAAGACCATTTCACAATGCAAAATTTGTTCAAAGGCTTTCTAAGAGTTCCCAAAGTCTTAATAATCCCAACATTGCTCAAAGTCCAACATCTTTTCTGAGACTCAAGACAAACTCTGAGCTGCAAGCCCATGCAAAATTAAAAATACAACCATATGCTTCCAACATACAATGGTGGGATAAGCACAGAGTGAACATTCCCATTCCAAACGAAGAATATGAGTAGCAAGAGGAATGGGACTAAAGCAAGACCAAATCCTGTGGAATTCAACCAAGTAAACTCCTTGTTGAACCCGTTTTCTCAGTGTTTGGCATTTTGTGTGGCTGACAAAATGACACTGTTGGTAATGAGACAAACCTTTACCAGTCATACTAAATCACTTTGATCTTTCAGCACTTGCTAAAATATCATTGCCATTTATTTTAAGAAGTTTAAAACCAGAACTTTTTGTTGAAAGCTGGAAGTTTTGCTGGGTCTGTTAGTACATATCTACAATTAATCCTAGCTTTCAGGAAGCTATGGCAAGATGATCCTAAGTTCAAAGCTAACCTGAGGTATATAACAAGACCCTGTCTCAAGAATAAAAGAAAGAGGGGGAGAAAGGAAGGAAGGGAGAAGAGAAGAAAGTGGTTTTAATTCAATAGAAAACCCAGTGCTACCAAAGGGAAAAAAGAAAAAGAAATTCACAACTTTGCAGTCATTAACTGAATACTTGATACAGACTAGGGGTCATGATAGGGCTCGTTTTCTCTGCCAGTTAAAGAATTAAAAGTCAGGAAAAATCTGGATGGAGCACAACATGCAGCAGCAGAGAAATCTTAAACACCTCAGACAGCAGCAGACAAAATCAGCAGCAGAAAAAAGTGTTTAATGGGAGTGAATAAACACGTACACACAGTAGACATACAGAGAAAAAGACCCTCTGCAAAGCCGGTCAAGGACTGTGAGCAATCTGTAAAATGCAAAATCCAAGCTATATGCTTCCAATGTACAATGACGGGACAGGCACATGGTGGACCTTCTCATCCCAAAAAGTCAAAATAGGAGTGGAAAGAAAGCAGAAATCTCTTACTGGTAGGGGCTGAAAAGCCTCTTTAGAGTTTTAGTCCTTTAATGTAGGGTTGGTTGGTTTGAAGACAGATAGGATGGTTGATTGGTTCAAAACTGTAACATGTCCAGACCCAGCCTTGAACTTGTTGAACCAGTTCATCAGCAGGGGTAGGTGGAAAACAGAGGACTATAAGGCCTTTCTTTTAAGCAGTTAGACTCTTGTCAAGAAGATGGAGAAGAAGCTAGCCATCGTGGAAATTCATCACCTCTCTAACCTAGCCCTGGGCCCTCTCCTTGCCTGTCTGCCTACCAGAGAGTTCATCTAACTCTTAGTCTGTCACACTCACATAAGCCACCAAAGCTTCTAGGCCTGCTTGTGTAACCGGGCAAGACAGGGCAGAGGTTCCTCCATCTTGTATTTTTTTTGCTGAGGCCATTTCAAGTTTAACAAGAATGTGATCTCCTTGATGGAGAATCACCACGGAAAATTACCCAACTCCATTCTAGGACCCAAGGTCAAGATGTCCCAGATAACTTATCTTAGCTTGTGTTAAATTGCATGCTTGTGCAAACCTCCCCCTACAGCTGCTGAGTCAGATACCAGGATATGGTTTTTACCTTTAAAAGCCCCATTGTGTAAATGCTCAAGGCCAAAACTTGGGTCCCCAAATACCTGTGTAGTCTCAGACAGCTGGAATAAAGACTTTCAATTGGCTATAAATTGTGTCTGAGGGGTCATCACTGGCGGGCACCCAATAGCACTTGCACAACGCCTTCACTGCCTACCCCACCTCATTCCCAGAGCTGAATGCTGTCATCATTCCTTCCCTGGAGTTCCAGTCACACAAGGTCCCTTGCTAAGCATCTTCCTCTCAGCGATCTCCTGTACTCCCCTAATCCCCACCAACTCCTATCACTAGCCAAGAACCAGCAAGCAGAGGCTCCTCTGTGCTAACTCTTGCCTAGGACACAAGAAGAAGGTGTCTAAGGCTCTGAGCTGAGTTTGATGTTTGTTTGTTTGTTTGTTTGTTTGTTTGTTTGAGTCACCAGATCATATCAGAGCTTTCAAAATCATGCCACAGAGCACATGCAACAAATGTCCCACTGATGGTGGCACAGATATGAAAGGTCTTAGAGTGGGTTTCAGGAGGAACAGTGAGACAGATTGTTGGGGGTATGGAGTTTATTAGAAGCATTATTTGCCATGGGCAGACTGACAGAAGCAGAATGGTAGGGGCTCTGAGGAAAGTTCAGGGACAGTCAGTGTGGCAGCTTTCCGGAAGTAGAATTGGGCCCAGGAGGCAGAAGTGAGGTCCCTTCCTCTGAGGAAGAAGAGGCATTCACAGCATGAGATGGCAGCCAGGTCCTCTGATTTCCCAACAGGCATCTAGAAAGGAGGCTGGGGAGCAGGGTTTGTGGCCATGCATGGCCTTTGGATGTCCTGGAGCCTGCAGATTTCCCCCAGGTGAGGAATCTGGGTGCCCAGGAGTTGTCAGCTAGAGTGTCACAGGCAGTGCTCTCAATGGGTATCTGTCAGTATCTGTGGGTGGGGAGGGGATGCTGCGGGTATCCTGACATGTGCTGCCATCCAATCTGGATTCTAACACGACAAACTGTGATCTTTCTGGAAATTTTCTTGACTTCTGCCCCCAAAAATGCAGAGCAGCTCTCTGAGGCCCTGTGTTCCCCACACTACTTGTTTGTGCACAAGTACGTCCTCCTGTCCATTCATGCTCAAGCAGCACCTGCCCCTCCCCAGCACTGGGCAGGGCTCTGGGACAAGCTAAAGGCCTCCAAGCCTGTGGGTGTTGTACCAGTCCAGCCCAGTCTTGCAGGGTCACCCTCTCTTCAGTGAGAGCTCCTTGCTAGAAGAAAGCCTGCATCAGGAGCACCTGGTGGGAGGCTTTTTCACCATTGTCCCAGCAACACTGCCTGATGCTCACTGGTCCTTAGGAGTCAGCCTCTGTCTTCTCTCCAAGCAGAGCCAGGATCCTGGCACTAAGCCATGATGAAGACAGGCTTCCAGAGGGTGGCAAGACTCGTCCACCACAAAGCTCTCCCAAGAAACCCTCATCTCCTTCCCAGACTCCACCAGGCCTCAGCATTTGGGTCCTCCACAGATTCTCTGGTAAGTTCCCAAGGAGTCAGATGAGCTCCCTTCCTCTCTAAGGGTCTAGGGTTCCAGCACCCTAAATCCAATTTTCCTGCCTTATGTCTGGGCTGATACGGAGCTGTTTGGTTTGGCAAAGGGAAAATGCTTTGGGGTACTTACTAAGCCATATCCCAAACTAAATCTAGTAGGACAAATCCTGGTCCAAATCCTGTGTGGCCACCAGCAAATCTCTTATAGGGTTCAACTGAGGCCTGTCTGTGGGTTGGCAACCAAATGTTTACTACCCTCAGAAGTGACTAATGCATGCCATGTGGCAGATGACCACATTGCCCCGACCCTGGTTGTGCTATTACACTTCCTTGGAGCCTGAAAACATTTCAAAGGAGCTACCAGACAGGTTCATAATCTAACTAGATCCTGTAGTGAGAGGATAATAAATATCTCTCACCAACTGCAGGCTTACCCTCAGTGAAACAGTGTCTAACTGTCCCTCTCCCAAGTGTAAAAACCTTAAACCCAATCTCCCCCACCTGTTCCATGGGACTAATAGTAGCAGCCTTCCATTCCAGGAAACTACACACAGTAACAATGTTGTGCCTCTGCACAGTGCAGCTAGAATGGCCAGCCCCCAGCCCCATCCCAGACATCTCCACTTCTTTGCTCTTTAACACCCCTATGCCACTCATCTGCTGTGTCTCCAAACCCCCTTCAAGGAAGATGGGCTCATTCTTCTGGTAACACTCCAGCAAACAGGACTGAAAATCCCCAAACCCCCCAAACCCAGAAATAGACTAAATGATGGTCCCATAACCCAAGAACAATCCCCAACTTCCAAGATGTCATCATGCCAACCTGATTTTTCTTGCTTAGGTTGCAAGATTCTGTCCAGAGAAAACAGATTTAAAGGATTATGCCATTCCCAATGCCAGCTGGTGTCCAGATATGCTGAGCCTGTACCAAGAATTTCTGGAGAAAACCAAGTCAGGCAGGTGGATTAAACTGCCCTCCTTCAAGTCCAACAGAGAACATATCCAGGGGCTTAAGCTCCCATCCGGGCTGGCAGCTGCCTCAGGTAAGACCAAGTCTGAAAGGGTCCAGAAGCACACACACACACACACACACACACACACACACACACACACACACACACACACACACACACTCCTCTACCCACAGTAGGGGACCCTGCCTGAAACCCTAAGTCAGTTCAGCCTGCTGCGTTTCTCTGGTTTGAAAACATCAGGAAGGCTAGCCATGGTGGTACAAATTCCAGCACCCAGAAGGCAGAGGCAGGTGAATGTGAGAGTTCGAGGCCAGTCTGGTCTGCAAAGCCATCCAGGACTACAGAAGAAGAAGAAGAAGAAGAAGAAGGAGGAGGAGGAGGAGGAGGAGGAGGAGGAGGAGGAGGAGGAGGAGGAGGAGGAGGAGGAGAAGAAGAAGAAGAAGAAGAAGAAGAAGAAGAAGAAGAAGAAGAAGAAGAAGAAGAAGAAGAAGAAGAAGAAGAACTTTTCTCCAAAGGGAAGAGTGTGAATATTATCAAAATAAACTGTATGAAATTCCCCAAAAATTAGTACAATAAAAAAAAGTTAAGACATCAGGAAGGAAATTCATGAGCCCCACACACTGGAGACTCTTCCTGCTGCCTACTCCTCCCTCTCCTGCAGACCAGCCATAGATGGAAAGCATGTCTGCACTGGTCTCTCTGACTGGCTCCTTTACTTCTCTGTGAAAGGGATCACACAAGGGGCACCTTAGCTCCCCGCTGAATTCCAGCCGGAGTGCTGCCAGTACAGGGCTCTGCTCTTTCTGGCTTCTCACTAATGACTCTTCCCTCAGCTAAGCTTTGTCCCCACCCTTCCTTCCCAGCCTTGTATAAAACCTTTGGGCCTCTCTTACCTACTGCAGGCCTCAGCAGGTGAGGTGGCACTCTAAGACATGCAGTGAATTTGATTTTCAGAGCCCCCACTTTTACCCTGCCCTGCCCTCTGTGTGTGTATCTGTGTCTGTGTCTGTGTGTGTGTGTGTCTGTATTTTCTTTCTTTTTCATTCATACATGTGGTTGCTTCTCAATGATGAATGGATGACATAACTGGTAGAGGACTTTTAGACTCATGGTATAGACCAAGCAAAGGCACCAAGACAGGCATGGTGGTGTATACCCTTAGTCCCAGGAGAGGCAGGTGGGATTCATAAGTTTAAAACTAGCCTGGTCTATAGGGTGAATTTCAAGACATCCAGGGCTACACAGAAAAACCCTGTCTTGGGGAAAAAAATTATTTCCAGGCTGAGAATATGGCTCAGTTGGTAGAATGTTTGTTAGCCCTATACTTTATGAGCTTTGCCCCCTCTCCAGGACACAGGCTCTGAAGACAAGGGGCAAGGAGCATGTTTTGTCCCCTTCTCCCCTGAAAGGCTCCCTAACAACCAAGCTGGGGTGTCTGGTTCTCTCCCCTTGTTCCTGTTAAGCTCATGATGCTGTATCCTAACAGGTGCCCTGAGGTATCTCTGCTTCAAAACTGTCATCTCTCCCCAGACAAACAGGACTGGCGTATCTTCACCAGATGCATCCAACTGGAAGGACAAGGCTATGAATATGTCATCTTTTTCCACCCATCTGAGAAGAAGTCAGTCTGTCTTTTCCAGCCAGGCCCCTACCTAGAGGGGGCACCAGGGTAAGACCTCAGAAAGGTCAGGGTGGATTCCTTGAAGGCTTGGCTCAGCAGAGTTGGTCCAGCCCCCACCAGGACGTGCAGTCTCTAAAGACCTAAAATTGGGGTGCAAGGAACTGAGTATCATCTTCTCCATGCCAGGCCTGTGAGGACAATTTGACTTAGCTTCTCCAGGCTCCACTGTGCATGTATGAAGAACCCCTTATTGAAGCCTCAGAATGTTCCAGAAATAAAAGTGCTGAGAAGCCATGGATCCCTTCCCTTCTGAAGAAGAAATCCCCAAGGAGACAGGGTAGAGAGAAGTGTGCATGCATTCCATTCAGGGGTGTGTGCAGCTATAAAAAGAGGAGGAGCAGATGATCCAACACTGAGGCCAGCCAGTGGACTGAGAGTATAGAAAAGAGGTACCGTCTCCTGGCTCCCAGGCAATGCAAGTGGGCAGGAACTGCCCATTGGCCAAGAACTGCTCTGCAGAATCAGCATTTTGCCAGTGAATCCTTTGTCTGGGCAGGGAACACAGAGATGCAAGGGCAGGTCTTGGCACCAACTTATTTTCTCTTCACAACAATGGAGGCAAGTGCCCAGAAGTGTGTGTGAGATTTGGGGCACTTAATCAGTGAATTCTTTTTATTCACAATACCTGGTGGGGAAATGAAGGCTCAGAATGGTTTATCAAGGTGTTCAAGAACACAGAGGTAGTGAGTGGTGTGATGTCACTACAGCAGGAACGAGGGCCTCCTGAGGATCCCACTGCAGCCTTGGCAGAACAGCAACAACAGCTGGCCTGGGTCCATGATGAAGTGCACTTGCTTTCCAAGCCTAGATCTATTTTATATCATCTGCATATTCTCTTAGAGTGCCTTCATAGTCTCCCCTAGCTTAACCAACAGTGACAAAGCCTTGTCATGAAGTCAGTTTGCGTAAGTGACAATGAAGGTTTTACATACTTGAAGTTACCAAATGCCTGAGCTATCACACTGAAGAGGTGGGCTCTACTGTTTTCCAGGCAGTACTGCTCAGAAGTCTACCTGGCTGGCCCTTTAATAAGTCATAAGTTAATTAACCTGTCCTGAAACTGTGGATCCAACATTGACTGAGTGACTGGTAGGGTGAGAGATGGCCCACATTCATGTTTCGAAGACTAAATCTTAGCTGTTCACACCTACAATCCCAGCTTAGGGGACTGAAGCAGGATTGTCACAAGTTCAATTCTAGCCTGGGCTTCAGTGAGATCATGGCTCAAAAAGCAAAACAACAAAAGACTAAGTCCAAAAGCTCAGGGTTTTTTATACTCCTTACAATGTATGCAGCCTTCTAAAATGTGACAACTGCAGCCAGCATTAGGTGATGAATCAGAAAAATGGTCTCTATTAATTTTGTGGAGAAAAGAAAATTCTCTTGGTGCAATAAAATAGTTGTATCAGTGGTTGATAAAATAGTTGTATCAGTGGTTGACACCTGCTCAAGCAAAAGGAGAGAAGTTCAGTTTCTTTTGACCTACTGAAGCCCACGGGGTGTATCTGTGTATGTGCCTTTCCTGTTTGGCTGCCTAAGATGGCAGATGCATGTTTGGGGGACTCAGGGGAAAGAGAAAAGCTTGGGAAGTTTTCTACCTCCCAAGTATTGAGAAGCAGCCCTAGCCCTAGTCTTACTCCCCATCCTGATTTCCAGGTTTGCCCATGGAGGGTCACTGGCAGCCATGATGGATGAGACATTTTCTAAAACTGCCTATCTGGCTGGAGAAGGACTATTCACACTAAGTCTCAACATCAGGTTTAAAAAGTAAGTGTGCATCCTTGGGCCATGGCTGATGTCAGAGCTCTGTTTTATCAAGGGGTTGTGTAAGTTCTGCAAGTCTCTTTCCCCAGCCAAGCATTTCTCTAGTCCTGGGCTAGACACGAATCTCTGTCATTCAACACCAGGAATTAACAAACAGCCCCTGAACCTAGCTAGGGCTGCTTACGAGTCCTGGAGGCAGGGTGAGGTAAGAAAAGGAGGGAGGCCAAAGTGGGGAACAGGTACAGAAATGAACTCAGTTACCTCCTCTTCCAGCTTGATCCCCGTGGGCTCTTTGGCTGTCCTGGACACTCAAGTAGAAAAGATTGAGAACCAGAAGCTTTACATGTCCTGCATCGCCCAGAGCAGAGACAAGCAGACAGTCTATGCCAAGTGCTCTGGTAAAGACCCTCATCCTCAGGCTGGGCCTGCCACAACCCAACCCACAACAAAGGGGAAGGGGAGAACTAATGATCTAGTCCCAAGCTGGGGTCTAGCCCTGTTAGGAGTGGATTGGGTACCTGCTAGAGACATGGATGAAGAGAAAGAGAACAAAACTAAAATGTTTTCCTAAGTGAGGTATAGGCAACCTGCACCACAGGACAGCTTCAGGTGATGGGCAATGTGAAGCAAGTGGTCCCTGCCCTCAGTTCACTCCTGCTCTCCTGGTCCTGGCTCCCAGCACTCACTTCACTTTTTCCTTGCAGGTGTTTTCCTTCAGCTGCAGCTGGAAGAAGAGCCATCCCAGTAGCAATGACTATGCCTTCAGCAGAGTAGACAGTGGTGACGACTTGGTCTGCCCGGGACTACCATATAACAGATAAAGGTCCCCAAGAATCAGGTGGCATGTGAGGGAGCAGGCACTTTTACCAACCTATAATCAGCCCAAAAACCTTCTGTAGTTGGAAACAAAATTGTCCATGGGTCAGAGATGGCTCAGCAGTTAAGAACACTGGCGGTCCTTCAACTCCCAGCACTAACATGGTGACTCACAACCAACTGTTAAAGCCTGTCCCAGGGGATTGATGTCATCTTCTGGCCCCCATGGAGTACCAGGCATGCATAATGGTACCTTACATGCAGACCAGGCACCCATACACATAAAATACATTTTTAAAAAGATTTTTTAGTAAAGTTGTTTTTTTTTTTTTAAAATCTTCCAATGCCCACCTCCCATCAGCACCAAGAAGGGACAGAGAGCTCCTGCCAAGTGCCAGGCACTAAATGAGGTGTCTGGTCCACTGCATGCAAGTCAGGGTCACAGCACAGAGAACCCATCTCCGGTTCCAGTCAGAAGAGCAGTGTATGCTGAAAAACAGAGCCAGATCCATTTAACTCTAGGAACTCAAGGAGAAAATCTAGAGGAAGCTTTGCCTGAACTGAATTAAACTCAAAAGTTAAGTAGTTTGGTGACACATGGCTATAATCCCAGCACTAGGGAGGGTGAAATGGGGGGATCCAAGGTTCTGGGCTGGGGAGGTGGATGGCTCCATGGGTAAAATACTTGTATGAGAACTTGAGTTTAGATCCCTAAAACCCATGGCAGGGGTGGAATGAGAGTGGCAAGAAGGATTTTAACCCCAGCTAGGATGAAGGTGGAGACCAGCATGTCCTGAGGCTTGCTTGTCAGCCAGTCTAGCCTAAATAGCAAGCACCAGATTTAGTCAGACTTTCTCAAAACCAAGGGAGACAATGATAGAAGAAGATCCAATGCTGATCCCTAGCCATGACACATACACACATGGTCCTACATACTGACACCCATTTGCAGAGACAGACAGACAGACAGACAGACAGACAGACAGACAGACAGACAGACAGACAGACGGTGGGCTGGGAACATAGCACAGTGGTAGGGTGTTTGTCCAACAAAAATAAGACATGGGTTCCAGGACCAGCACTGCAAGAATAAGTTAAGGTGGAACCAGCTGGTAGGAGGGAAGGTGAAGTCTTCCAGGCAGGGGGAACTGTAAGAGCACAGGCAGAGTGGTGTAAAAGAGCACAGGGGATTTCAAGAACCCCAAAGGACTAAATGGCAAGAGACTGAGGAAAGAGACGGCAGCAGGATAGGTGCAGGCACTGAAGGCTTCAGAGTCCTCACCCTGGAGACTGAACTTTGCCTTTTACAAAACAGGAACCTTAAAGGGTCTGGTGGAGGAGGGGTAGCACTAACATTCTTTTCTTATAAAGATAACTCTGGGGGCAGGAAAGAGTCAAGAAGACCAAGGCAGAGCATTGGCCAAGAGACCCCTGCAAGGCTCTGAACTGAAGACGGTAGGGGCTGCACAGGTCAGACCCACAGATAGGAGAGCTTCGGGGAATAAAAGACATTCAGGACTTACACCAATTGTAGAGTGTGTCTGTGAAGGGGAGATGTCTGGCTTGGGGGTCCCAGGTGGCATTAAAGAAGGAAGCAAATAGTAGGTGGACAAATGAGGGGAGAATGAGGGAATGAATGTGTATTTTTCTTTCTGGGAATTTTGTTGTTGTCACTGTTCTTTGAGGAAAGAAATTTGACTATATTTATAAATTGGTTCAGAATTGGTCTTTGAAATGGATCAAGGACACAGATGGAGACAGGGGTCATAGGACCACGTCAGAGTGACTTTAAAACCAGAAGTCAGGAAACAGGACACAGAGCAGCCAAAGGATTGAGGGAATGCACATCAGAGCACCTCAGCTTCATCTGTGGGATCAAAGGATGTGTTGGTGGGAGAGAAGCCTGGCAGGAGGAGGATTTGGAAAGCCTCTGTGACATCAGGAAACAAAGTTGATCAAGTACATTATGACCATGTCACATGGAGCCACCCCACTGCTAGTGGGAAACAGTATCTGGAGTGGCATGAACCTTAGTGAGAGGAAGGTGGGGAAGCCAGCCAGCACAGCCTAGGGATGGTGGCAGATAAGCCATACAAGAGCAATGGTGAAGGAGGAAAGAAAGCAATGTGGCTGGTACACATCTCTAAAGAGAAAGTGCTTGCTCTGAGGACAGTGGCGCAGAGGAGGCAATGGGCACTCAGGAGAAGTCTGTGTCTCCTCAGAACCTGGGTGAGAAAGGGGTTTCTACAGGGCAGGCTACAAGATGAAAGGGCTCCTCTCTTGGAACAGTCATTATTGCATTACAGCCAGTGGGCAAAGAAAACACTTAGGAAAAAGTCAAAATTAAGAAAGCTTCAAAGAATTTCCTTATGAGGCACAGTAAGGTGAAATTATTTAAATCTCTGTAATTCCACCTATACCTTCAACACAAAGTGTTTTTCATTCTAGACAATTGTATCCAGGAGTCAGTCAGCTGACAAAAGTTCTTCCATATTCAACCCATGATTGCCAAAGTCATACTAGGTGTTGGCTTCCAACAGCCAGATAAAAGTGAGAGAATCCACATAGGTGGGATTTGGTGGTCTGACCTCAAAGTTATTCAAGTACTCCCAAAACTGAAAGGGAGTTTGGAAAATATAAGCTAACTTACATTAAAGAAGGAAGGCATAGTGGCTCACAACTTTAAATCCAACTCTTGAGAGGCAGAGGCAGGGAGATCTCTGAGTTCCAGGTAGCCTGGTCTACAGTGAGAGTTTCAGGACTGCCAGCCAGGACTCACAGAGAAACCCTGTCTCAAAATACCAAAAGAAGAAAGAGAAGAGGAGGAGAAAGAGGGGAAATGGGGCAACTCGCTCTTGAGACGCCAGCATCCACATCTTATTGGTGTGTACTGCCCTTGTAAACACTTCTCTCTTTTCCTTGATATCCAAACTAAATCTGTGTTAAAAACCTTTTGTAAACAGAAAAATACTCAAGCTTTATTTTGTTTAAAAAGATAAAGAGAACTGGAAAGGTGCCTCAATGTTTAAGAGCACTGGCTGCTCTTCCAGAGAACCCAGGTTCATTCCAAGATCTGCATAGCCACTCACAACTACATCTAACTCCAGTTCCAGGGGATCTGATGCTCTTTTCTGGCCTTACCAGACATGTAAGTGGTGCACAGACATACATGCATGCAAAACACCCATACACATAAAATGCTAAAAAAATAAAAATTTAAAAGATCAAGAAATGGAGGGAGGGAAGAAAAGAGGGAATGATGTAATTGTATTTCAGTTTTAAAAAGGAAAATAGAAAAGGGTTTCATGAGTACACTGATAGTAGTAGCCCCGCCTCTGTTTGAGAGGAGTCAGTAGGAAGGTCCATGCCCAAAATCTTAGACTAGCAAGTGAAGCATTTGGTTTCAAACCTGACCTGGGGTTCCAGGATCTGGGGTTTGGCCTGGGAACTCATGATTCAGAGGGAATGAAACCCTTTGCAGGTGCAACATGGAGTGTGCACATGAGCAACAGTGGTGAAGAGGATGTATCTTCCATTAACTAGACCACCTGCTTCTAAGCAGTCAGTCTCAGATGACGGTCAACGGATAGATAGGTCAACACAGATTTGAAGGGCCTTGACCCCAATGCCTCCCAAAAGCTGGAGACAGATGTTTTGAGATGGTTGACACAATCCCCATACACACACTTCTATCTAAACCTTTTCTCCTTTCTGCTTTCACGATCAACCTTGGTATTCTGTTAAACACAGAGTCTAAATACATTGAAAAACAGATTTCCTCATTTCATGATCAAGGTTAGTCCATATTCATCCAAACACTCTCAGAAGAAGGGGGGTATATTTCATCCCTCTTAAGCAGTTTTATTAACTAAAAATAAATAAGGGGTAGAGAGAGAGTTACATTTGAGTTGCATATTAAATAGGTTGGTTACATCCTGGCACTTGATTGTACTGTGGAAATCTACAGAGTTGGGAACCTCTCGGGTACAGTTCCATGGCCAGCATGACCCGGCAAGGCCAGCTAGTATACAGGGGTCAGCAGGGCCAGGATGCTGCTTGAATGTCTAGTGCTTTGACCAATGGAAGCCTCTCAGGGGGCAAGTTTGACAGCCATCTAGTGAAATAATAGGAAATGCTGCCTCTTCATTTGCAAACCTATTCTCTCCTATGGTGTACATCCAAGACACAGCTACTACAGAGGGAGAACAGTGTGGTGGTTTGAATAAAAATGGCCCTCATAGGCTCATATTTTCAATGCTCAGTCATTAGGGAGTGGCATTATTTGAGAAGGATTAGGAGGCGTGACCTTGTTGGAATAGGCGTGGTCTTGTTAGAGGAAGTGTGCCACTGGGAATGGGGTTTGAGATTTCAAAAGCCCAAGCCAGACCCAGTTTCTGCTCTTGGTCTGTGGTGGATCAGGATGTAGCTCTCAGCTACTAATTCAGGCATCTAGTGCCATTAATGCCCAGTTCGTGAGACTCAAAAAAAAGACCACCAAGGAGTCGACTCACTGATGCAAACGAATAAGGTTTAATGTTAAGTTACAAGACTCAGCAGGGACCCTGTCCAGCAAAGTGGCACAGCAGCTGCAGGAAAGGGTACCTGGTCTCAATTATAAGGGGTTTATAAAGGGAAAAAACCACAAGCAGGGTGGTAAGTGACTTGGCTGTTCAGGATTGGGTAAGAGTAGGTGACCTTTGGATTCCTTGACGTGGGGGCTAGGGGAATTTCAAAATTGTTACTAACAGTTGCCCACAAGGACAGTTGTGACGAGAAGATGTTATTTACCAAAATTAGTCATTACCTGACCACCAGGATGGGGTCATTTTGACCGGGGTGGGCACAGTTTGGGTGCTCCTTAGAACTATTTATGGTTCCTTGGCTGGAGCTGAATCAACCTTGTGCCACACAGGGAATTTCTCAGGGTGGCTTTTTCTGAGGATGGAGTTAACTCTCCAGTTTACCTTGCTCTTATACCACCATGATGATAATGAAGTAAACCTCTAAAACTATAAGCAAGTACCTAATTAAATGTTTTCTTTTATAAGCGTTGCCTTGGTCATGGTGTCTCTTCACAGCAATAGAACAGTGACTAAGACAGCCATCCAGGCGAAAGTGACAACTTACTCTCCTTGAAACATAGGATAAGTGTTTCTAGATGCCTGAATGAGGAACAAAAAGAAACCAAAAAGTTAGCAGCCATTGTCTTGGTGTTCCTATTGCTGTGAAGACACCATGACCATGGCAACTCTTATAAGGGAAACATTTAATTGGATGGCTTCCAATAAAGGTCCAGTCCATTATCATCATGGTGAGTCATTGAAGTGTGTATGCAGACATTGTGCCAGAGAAGTAGTTGAGAGTTTTACATCTTGTGCAAGCAACAGGAAGTAAACCATCTCAACTGGGCATGGCTTGGGCATATATGAGACCTCAAAGCCCACCTCCACAGTGACACACTTCCTCCAACAAGACCACACCTACTCCAATAAAGCCACACCTCCTAAGAGTACCACTCCCTTTGAGGACAATTTCCTTTCAAACCACTACACCATTGCACACAGGATCTAGCCATCCAAGAAAGCAGGAGACATCATGCCAGCTTCTAAAGAAAGAGCCTTCCTGGAACTGAGACTGCTGAGATAGGCCAGTAATTAAAGGTCCTAAGTGATAAGCCAGACTGTAAAACATAGTTTATCATCAGTGAGCATTAGCAGCCAATTCATGCTACCTGGGGACACCACACAAGCCCTCATGACATGGAGCAATACCCAAAAGCAGTTGGTTGTTTTTTTGTCTTGTTTTGTTTTGTTTTGTTACAGGGAGCCTTGTAGCAGTTGCAAGCTGACCTAGAAACAAAGACCTGCCCTGCTCTGCATCTCTCGTCTGGCCTGGACCCAGGAAAGCACTCTTCACTGGCTCACTCCTCTGAGTGTTCTACAGTGGCACCAGCAAGAGCAAGAAAATCAGGACACCTAAAAAGTATCCATGGTTTGAATATTGAATACGCCTTCTCTCCTCTAAAACTCATATTGAAATTTGATTGCTGGATGCTGGGAAGTGAGACCTTTAAGAGATAATTAGGCCATTAGGAGAGTTGTTTTTTTATTACATTACGTTATTACAGTGTGTGTGTGTGTGTGTGTGTGTGTGTGTGTGTGTGTGTGTGTGTGTGTGTGTGTACATATGTAAAATCTGCAGGAATCAGTTTTCTTTCTTGCCACCATGTGGGTCCCAGGTAAAGGAAATCCCCAAAACCAGGACTATAAAACAGGCCCAAGACTCCAAGAAAACTGCTCCCCATAGAATTTCAGCAAGTAGCCAACAGTGTTCTGACAAGCATGTGGGGAACTTTGGCGGATTCCATGGCAGGCGAGGGTGACCGAGGCAGGGGACAAACATGCCAGGCAGACAGAGCCTAAGTGAGAAGTTTTATTAGAAAGGAAGGGAGGGGGAAGGAAAGAGAGAAGAGGTAAAGAGACACAGAGACAGACAGAGGACAGAAGAGAAGAGGGACACAGGAAAAGTCCTGTCTGCCCCAGAGGAGCAGCAGGAGAGAGGGAAAGAGAGCATAAGTGAGTGGAGGTCTGTCTTTTAAAGGAGTCCTTTGCACCTGCATGCAGACTGCAGTCATGGAACCCTGGGCTGACCAGGGTACTGCCTGAGTGCATTCTGCCAGGTGACAGGGGCAGGCCAGCATAATGCCTGAATCCTAACAAACAGTCCTGGAACCAGAAGGTTGCAAAAATAGACAACCCTGACCCTTCAGCATACAACTGAGGACTTGTTCCTAACCAGCAGTGTGGTCATGCCCCCTAAGAATTCAATGTCCTCTTGCAGGAAAACGCCCTTACTGGCTCTGAAGAAGACACATAACATGCACGCATGCTCTCAGAAACAGTCTGGTAGAGAGAGAAAATGTAACATTGTGAAAGGGAATGACAGCATAAGAACAGATATACAGGGGCTGGAGAGATGGCTCAGAGGTTAAGAGCACTGACTGCTCTTCCAGAGGTCCTGAGTTCAATTCCCAGCAACCACATGGTGTCTCATAACCATCCGTTATAAGATCTGGTGCCCTCTTCTGGTGTGCAGATATACGTGGAAGCAGAATGTTGTATACATAATAAATAAATAAATAAATAAATAAATAAATAAATAAATAAAGATCTTTAAAAAAAAAAAAGAAAAGAACAAATATACAGGTGAACTACTGATGCAGAAGGCCACACAGTAAGCAAGTGGAGGAGTCTCCAGCTGACAGTCAGCCAGAGGCCAACTGCCTGTCCAGGAACTAAGTCTTGTCAGTATCACAGCGAGCTTCAGAGTAACTGCCCCTTACCTATCTGAAGTGCACCCAGCTGTGATAGACACCTTGATGAGAAACTCACAAGAGACCCCCAGAAACTATAAGGTAGTAAATGTGTGCTATGCTTAAACTACCACACATGTGGCTATTTATTGTGTAGCAACAGATAACTAAAAAACCTAACTGTTTTGAGAAATCTTATGAAGTTCATGGGCCAGAAACTCTCTCTCATTCTGTAGGGTTTTTTTTGGGGGGAAGGGGGGAGTCTGATGGGGAAAGTGCTTCTGTGTATGTGTTTATCTTATTGGATGATAAATAAAGTACTGTTTGGCCAATGAGGCAGCAAGTTAGGCAGGACTAGGAATCAAGGAGGATTCTGGGAAATGTAGTAAAGAAGTGGTGATCCAGGCAGGAAGTGACATAGCAGAGAGACTCATATTTAAACAAGGGCAAGAAGTGGGCCGCCTTCTCTCTTCCTCCAGAGTCACCATGTAAACCCAGGAAGACAGGACACTTGCCACTGGCATCCAATAAGATAAGTCTTATAAAATATATAGATTTATGATAATTAAGACTGAGCTAGCAAATGAGAAATTCTAGTCATTGGCCAAGCAGCATTTGTACCTTAATATAAGTGTCTGCGTATTATTTTGGCCACCCATGTGGCAGGCAGAACTCAAGCGGGTGGCGGAAAGATTATCATAACAGGGGTCTCAGGAAAAAAAGTGATTTTTTCCAGAAAGGCAGTTTCTGGGTCTGGCCATGCCCCACCCTCTCTCTATTCCCAACTTCAAAAACTGTAGGGTTTGGGGGCCAGGATGCTGCCTCTTAGACCTGTAAATCTATTCTCAGTAACAAGGTCAACCTGAATCCTCATGCTTTATTTCACCTATATATTAAAACTTTTTCCTTCTTTCTTCCTTCCTTCATCTTCCTCCTCCTCCTTTTCCAAAGACTGTCTATGTAACTCTGGCTGTTCTGGGTCAGTCAGGCCTTGAACTCACAGAGATCCACCTGCTTCTACCTCCTGAGTGCTGGGACTAAAGACATGCAATACCATGCCCAACTCTTAAACTATGTTCACACAACTTCTGAAAAATTACATCTGGCTGTGAAAATTCCTGAAATGAATCTGTCTGAGGAACTGATTGGCTGATAAGAATTTCCTACCAGAGAGAGATTGGAATGTGGTTGGACCAGAGGCAACATTCCAAACTTATCTTGGGCTAAATTCTGGTCCTCCAGAACAGCCATTCCTTGCCCCCTACCCCACCCTAACGTTGGAACTAACATCTTGTGACAATAGATTTAAAATACTTTTAGGATCTATTAACTTAGCAGGCAACTAACTTCTATCAATCCAAAAGCTGCAAACACCACCAGATTGCATTTTGAGTCTATAGGAAGGTTTCCCCCATCTCCAACTACCTGTCTCTCTGATGTACCCACCAATGTATTTTGAATTTGCCTTGATTTATGAATTTCTCTGTCCTGTTAAACTTTAAAAATTCTGTGATATTGCTTCCATGTTGGAACGTGGAATTTTGTCAGGGAGGGTGATAAACTAAATCTGTGTACCTAGGCATGGTCATTCAACATGACTCCAGAATTAATTATCTCTTATTCCCTTTAAGATGACGGGGGGGGGGGGGGGGGCTTTGCATCAACTCAAATCCTTACACCAGAGATCCAACTCAGGTAATTAGCCTTGGCAGCAGGCACTTTTATCTACTGGGCTATCTTATTAACCTATTTGTTAAAAGGGCTCAATGCCATCCACAGCCAAGCAGAAGGCTGAGCTCCTGGAATCCAGTCAAAGAGAGGGAGAAGGGATTATATGAGCAAGGGGGCAGGGGTCAAGGCCCTTATGGGAAAATCCACAGAAACAGCTGACCTGAGCTCGTGGGAGCTCATGGACTCTGGACCCACAGGCTGGAGAGCCTGCATGGGAGAACTAGGCTCTCTACATATGGGTGACAGTTGTGTGGCTTGGTCTGTTTGTGGGGCTCCTGGCAGTGGGAACAGGATCTATCCCTTGTGCATGAGCTAGCTTTTGGGAGTTCATTCCCTATGGTGGGATGCCTTGCTCAGCCTTGAGGAGGAGGAGAGGGGCTTGTCCTGCCTCAACTTGATGTGCCCAGGCTTTGTTGACTCCCCAAGGGAGGCTTTACCTTTCTAAGGAGTGGATGGGAAGAGGGGAAAGTGGGAGGAGGGATGGAGGGGAACTCTGGTTGGTATATAAAATGAATAAAACATTTTTGTTGTTGTTGTTTTGTTTTTCGAGACAGGGTTTCTCTGTGGCTTTGGAGGCTGTCCTGGCACTCGCTCTATAGACCAGGCCACCTCGAACTCACAGGAGGTCTACCTGCCTCTGCCTACAGAGTATGCAGAAGGGATGGCATAAAAGGACTGAGGTGGAGGCTCTCGCCCTCTTTAGGGGTTCAGACTGGGCTTCTCAGAGTGCCGATCTGGTTATCGGCTTCTTGTGTGTGACTATTCCTTCTTAATAAATATACCATTTAATAACCATATCCAGTGTTCAGTTCTGTTCCCTATCACACACACACACACACACACACACACACACACACACACACACACACATATTCCATGTATATATATGGAATTTATTGGAATAAATTACAGGCTACAGTCCAACTAATACAACAATGGCTAGCTGTGAACAGACAGTCCAAGAATCTAGTAGTTTCTCAGTCTCACAAGGCTGGGTGTCTCAACTGGTCTTCTGTACATGCTGGAATCCCAAAAAAGTAGGCTCCAATGCCAGTGCAGGAATGGATTTGCTAGCAAGGCAAGGGCAAGCAGGCAAAAAGCAAAACTGTCCTTCTTGGGCTTCCAGCAGCAGATATGACCCAGATTACTCAAGATCTAAAGGAATGTATCTTCCCACCTCAAGATAGGATTAGCATTGTCTTCTACCTCCAAAGTCCAGACTAGAAGTGGATTCACCTACTTCAAACCAAGAAGACTATCCCTCACAGGTGTACCCTCCACTGTATTTCATTCCAGATAGTCAAGTTGACACCAAGAACAGCCCTCACACTCAGCAAGGTGCCCACTGGTATCTGTAAAGGGGAAGGCTGTTGCAGAGTTTAGTGGCCTGAACAGCAGCTACACTCTGACATTACATTCTTAAACTCAACTCTTATCTTTTTCTGTATACAAGCATGCTATTGTTTCTCTTGGTCAAAAACTCTTTTGAGCTGAGCATAGTGGCCACGCCTGTAATCCTAGCACTCTGGAGGCAGAGGCAGGCAGATATCTGTGAGCTCAAGGCCAACCTGGTCTAAAAAGAGAGTTCCAAGATAGCTAGGGCTATATAAGGAGACTCTGCCTCAAAAAAAAAAAAAAACAAACAATAAAAAATAACAACACACACACACACACACACACACACGAACATCTATAACAGAAGGCTCAAAAGAAGATTTTAGTTAAGAGCACTTGCTGCTCTCTTCCAAAGGACCCAAGTTTGGGTCCCAGCAACCACATTAAGCAGCTCACTACATCCTATAACTCTAGCTCCAGGAGATCAGATGTCCTCTCCTGTCCTCCACAGGCATTCTTGCCCCACTTCCAGAAACACAAATAAAAAATAAAAATAAAATTTAAAAACACATACATGGGCAGACTGACCTGGAAATAGGTGAGTGAGCCCCTGCCCGCTCCCGACCCCAGACCAGAACACCCCACCACCCCCATCCCACCACCCCCGCCTGAGCCTGCCGGCTTGGGCCAGACACGCCCAGAGAGGGAGGAGCCCCCTGCCCCACCAATCTGCTAGCACCCCATTCTTACATTCCGCCGCCGCAGACTGACCTGGAACTAGGTGAGTGAGCTCCTGCCCGCTCCCGACCCCAGACCAGAACACCCCACCACCCCCATCCCACCACCCCCTCCTGAGCCTGCCGGCTTGGGCCAGACACGCCCAGAGAGGGAGGAGCCCCCTGCCCCACCAATCTGCTAGCACCCCATTCTTACATTCCGCCGCCGCAGACTGACCTGGAACTAGGTGAGTGAGCTCCTGCCCGCTCCCGACCCCAGACCAGAACACCCCACCACCCCCATCCCACCACCCCCTCCTGAGCCTGCCGGCTTGGGCCAGACACGCCCAGAGAGGGAGGAGCCCCCTGCCCCACCAATCTGCTAGCACCCCATTCTTACATTCCGCCGCCGCAGACTGACCTGGAACTAGGTGAGTGAGCTCCTGCCCGCTCCCGACTCCAGGCCAGAACACCCCACCACCCCCATCCCACCACCCCCTCCTGAGCCTGCCGGCTTGGGCCAGACAAGCCCAGGCAGGGAGGAGCTCCCTGTGCCCCAAATCTGGTAGCACCCCACTCTTCCATTCCGCCGAACGACCAAGAAACTAGGAACTAGCGAGGAGACCACCAGGAGCGTCGAGATCATCTAGAGTTGTGGACATCGAATTCCTAGCCCCCACACACCACTGGGCCACAAGAGGAGATAGAGAGAACCCACCCGCACCCACTAAAAGGATATGGGGAGAAGACAGAATAAGATTTCACTCAACAACACAAAGACCAACATGACACCACCAGAACCTAGGGACTCCACTCCGGCAAGAGCTGAAAAGCCCAACACAGAGCATGAAGATGAGATGGACCTCAAAAATTATCTCAGCAAGTTGATAGAGACCTTTAAAGAGGAAACAAGAAAATCCCTTAAAGAAATAGAAGAGAAAACAAACAAAAAATTAAATGAATTGGAGGAAAAGACAAACCAAAAAATTCAAGAAATAAATAAATCTCTTAAAGAATCCAAAGAAAGCCAAGAAAAAACATCCAAGCAAGTGAAGGAAGCTCTTGAAATAGTTCAAAACATGAAAGCTGAAATACACACAATAAAGAAAACACAGAATGAGACCATGTTGGAAATGGAAAGGTTGGATAAACGATCAGGAACTAAAGATGTAAGTGTATCCAACAGGATTCAAGAGATGGAAGAGAGAATCTCAGCCACTGAAGACTCGCTAGAGGATATACATTCATCCACCAAAGAGAACCTCAAGTCCAACAAAACCCTAACACAAAATATCCAGGAAATATGGGACACCGTAAAAAGGCCAAACCTAAGAATAATAGGTGTAGAAGAAGGTGAAGAAATACTGCTCAAAGGTACAGAAAACATATTCAACAAAATCATAGAAGAAAACTTCCCCAACCTACAGAAGGATATGCCTATGAAAGTACAAGAAGCTTACAGGACACCAAACAGACTGGACCACAAAAAGAAGTCGCCCCGACACATAATAATCAAAACACCAAATCTACAGAATAAAGAGAAAATATTAAGAGCAGCAAAGGAAAAAGGCCAAGTAACATATAAAGGCAAACCAATCAGAATCACACCCGACTTCTCAATGGAAACTCTGAAAGCCAGAAGGTCTTGGATAGATACCCTACAAGCACTAAGGGAGCATGGATGTCAACCCAGACTACTGTACCCAGCAAAACTTTCAATCACTATAGATGGAGAAAACAAGATATTCCACGACAAAAACAGATTTAAACAATACATATCAACAAATCCAGCACTACAGAAGGCTCTGGAAGGAAAACTCCAACCCAACGAACATAACTACACTCACAAAAACACTGTCAGTAGTTAATCGAATTTCACCAAACACAAAAAGAAACAGAAGGGCAAAATCCACACGCAATGATACCACCAACAATAAATCCAAAACTAAGAAGAACCAATGAACAATGGACGTTAATATCCCTGAATGTCAATGGTCTTAACTTACCCATAAAAAGATACAGGCTAACAGAATGGATACGAAGACAGAATCCATCCTTCTGCTGTTTACAAGAAACACACCTCAAATTCAAAGACAGGCGATACCTCAGAGTAAAAGGATGGGAAAAGATTTTCCAATCAAATGGGCTCAAGAAACAAGCTGGGGTAGCAATACTAATATCTAACAAATTAGACTTTAAACTGAAAGCAATCAAAAGAGATAAAGAAGGGCATTTCATACTCATCACAGGAAAAGTCCATCAAGATGAAGTCTCAATCCTGAACATCTATGCCCCTAATACAAAAGCATCCACTTTTGTAAAAGAAACATTACTAAAGCTCAAACCACACATAAAACCACACACACTTATAGTAGGAGACTTCAACACCCCCCTTATACCACTGGACAGAACTACTAGACAGAAACTTAACAAAGAAACAAAGGATCTGAAAGAAGTTATGACACAACTGGGTTTAACAGATATCTATAGAACATTCCATCCAAACACAAAAGAATATACCTTCTTCTCAGCGCCACATGGAACCTTCTCAAAAATTGACCACATAGTTGGCAGCAAAGCAAACCTCCACAGGTACAAAAGTATTGAAATAACCCCCTGTATCTTATCAGACCACCATGCATTAAAGCTAGAATTCAACAGCAATACGAATTGCAGAAAACCTACATTTACGTGGAAAATGAATAACTCCCAATTGCACCATTCCTTGGTTGAGGAAGAAATAAAAAAAGAAATCAAAGACTTTCTAGAATTTAATGAGAATGTAGACACAACATACCCGAACTTATGGGACACCCTGAAAGCAGTGCTAAGAGGGAAGTTCATAGCACTAAGTGCTCACATGAAGAAACTGGAGGAAAGTCACATTAGAGAATTGACAGAACAACTGAAAGCTTTAGAGCAAGAAGCAAACTCACCAAGGAGGAGTAGACGCCAGGAAATAATCAACCTGAGAGCCGAAATCAACAAAGTAGAAACTAGGAAAACAGTACAAAGAATCAATGAAACAAAGAGTTGGTTCTTTGAGAAGATCAACAAGATAGACAAGCCTCTAGCCAAACTAACCAAAAGGCAGAGAGAGAGCATGCTAATTAACAAAATCAGAAATGAAAAGGGAGACATAACAACGGACACTGAGGAAATCCAGAGAATCTTTAGGTCATACTTTGAAAACCTGTATTCCACAAAATTGGAAAACCTAAAGGAAATGGACAACTTTCTGGATAAATATCACTTACCAAAATTAAATCAAGATCAGATAGACAGTTTAAATCGAACTATAACCCCTAATGAGATAGAAGCAGTAATCAAAAGCCTCCCAACCAAAAAAAGCCCAGGGCCAGATGGCTTCACTGCAGAATTCTACCAGAAATTCAAACAAGAGCTAATTCCAGTACTCCTCAAACTGTTCCACACAATAGAAGCAGATGGGATATTGCCAAACTCTTTCTATGAGGCTACAATCACTTTGATACCCAAGCCTCACAAAGATATGACTAAGAAAGAGAACTACAGACCGATATCCCTCATGAACATCGATGCTAAAATACTCAATAAAATATTGGCCAACCGAATACAAGAACATATCAGAAAAATCATCCACCATGATCAAGTAGGCTTTATCCCAGGGATGCAAGGATGGTTCAACATACGAAAATCCATCAATGTAATCCACTATATAAACAAACTGAAAAAGAAAAACCACATGATCATCTCACTAGATGCTGAAAAAGCCTTTGACAAAATCCAACATCCCTTCATGATAAAGATCTTGGAGAGAACAGGAATAACAGGAACATATCTAAACATGATCAAGGCAATATATACCAAACCAATAGCCAACATCAAAGTAAATGGAGAGAAACTCAAAGCGTTTCCTCTAAAATCAGGAACAAGACAAGGCTGTCCACTCTCTCCATATCTCTTCAATATTGTACTTGAAGTTCTGGCTATAGCAATAAGACAAGAAAAGGGGATCAAAGGGATACAAATTGGAAAGGATGAAGTAAAACTTTCACTATTTGCAGACGACATGATAGTCTACATTAGTGACCCGAAAAACTCTACCAGGGAACTCCTACAGCTGATAAACACCTTCAGCAAGGTAGCAGGATACAAAATTAACTCAAAAAAATCAGTAGCCCTACTATACACAGATGATAAATCCAATGAGAAAGAAATCAGGGAAACATCACCTTTCACAATATCCACAAGCAACATAAAATACCTTGGGGTAACACTAACCAAAAAAGTGAAAGACCTGTACAATAAGAACTTTGAGACTTTAAAGAAAGAAATTAAAGAAGATACCAGAAAATGGAAAGATCTCCCATGCTCATGGATAGGTAGAATTAACATAGTAAAAATGGCAATCCTGCCAAAAGCAATCTACAGATTCAATGCAATCCCCATCAAAATCCCAACACAGTTTTTCACAGACATTGAAAGAACAATACTCAACTTTATATGGAAAAATAAAAAGCCCAGGATAGCCAAAACAACTCTTTACAATAAAGGATCTTCTGGAGGCATCACCATCCCTGACTTCAAGCTCTACTATAGAGCCATAGTTCTGAAAACAGCTTGGTATTGGCACAAAAATAGACTGATAGACCAATGGAATCGAATTGAAAACCCTGATATCGACCCACGCACCTATGGATACCTTATTTTTGACAAAGGTGCTAAATCTATACAATGGAAAAAAGACAGCATCTTCAACAAATGGTGCTGGTACAATTGGATTCGGACATGCAGAAAATTACAGATAGATCCATACCTGTCACCATGCACAAAACTTAAGTGCAAATGGATCAAAGATCTCAGCATAAATCCAACCACACTGAATCTTCTAGAAGAGAAAGTGGGAACTACCCTTGAACAAATTGGCACAGGAGACCACTTCCTGAACATTACGCCAGAAGCACAGACATTGAGGTCTGCAATTAATAAATGGGACCTCCTGAAACTGAGAAGCTTCTGCAAGGCAAAGGAAACAGTCAGTAGGATAAAACGACCACCCACAGAATGGGAAAAGATCTTCACCGATCCCACATCTGACAGAGGACTGATTTCCAAAATATATAAGGAGCTCAAGAAGCTAGCCACCAAAACACCAAACAATGAAATTAAAAAGTGGGGTGCAGAACTAAATAGAGAATTCTCAACAGAGGAATCTGAAATGGCTGAAAGACACTTAAGAAAGTGCTCAAAATCCTTGGCCATCAGAGAAATGCAACTCAAAACAACTCTGAGATACCACCTCACACCTGTCAGAATGGCTAAAATCAAAAAACACCAATGACAATCTATGCTGGAGAGGATGTGGAGAAAAAGGAACACTCCTCCATTGCTGGTGGGAGTGCGAACTTGTAAGACCACTCTGGAAATCAGTATGGCGGTTGCTCAGAAAAATGGGAATCAGTCTACCTCAAGATCCAGCCATTCCTCTCTTGGGTATATACCCAAATAGTGCATGTCATACAACAAGGACATATGTTCAACCATGTTCATAGCAGCATTGTTTGTAATAGCCAGAACCTGGAAGCAACCTAGATGCCCCTCATGAAGAATGGATTGAGAAAATGTGGTACATTATACAATGGAGTACTACTCAGCAGAAAAAGCAATGGAATCTTGAAATTCGCAGGCAAATGGATGGAACTAGAGAAACCATCCTGAGTGAGGTAACCCAGTCACAAAAAGACAAGCAAGGTATGTACTCACTGATATATGAATTTTAGACATAAACAAAGGATTACCAGTATATAATGCTCTTCACCAAAGAAACTAGGAAACATGAAGGACTCTAAGGGTTAAATGGTCCCCAGGAATGGAAGTGGCATGAACTCCCGAACTAATTGGGGGCATGAGGGGGGGGGAAGGAGCTGCTACAATAAGAGCAAGAGAAGAGGAGAAGAGGAGAGGAAATGGAGGGGCAGAAACATTGAGTTGGGGGAAGAATAGAGGAAAGAGAGCAAGATGAGAGATACAATATCAGAGGGAGCCACTGTAGGCCCGAGAAGGGATCAGGAACCAGGGAGATCTCCAGAGACCTACAAGGATGACACGATCTGACAATCCAGGCAATGGTGGAGAGGATAACCTAAAAACCCTCCCCCTAAAATGAGATTGATGACTTCTCTTTATGCCATCCTAGAGCCCTCACCCAGTGGCTGATGGAAACAGAGACAGACATTGCCATCCTAGAGCCCTCATCCAGTGGCTGATGGAAGCAGAGACAGACAACCACAGATATGCAATGAGCTGAAATTGGGAATTTTGTGAGAGATTAGGAATGAAGAACGAAGGGGTCTGTACTAGGATGGAGAAACCCACAGGAACTGTTGGCCTGAACAAGGGAAAGCACATCGACCCCAGATGCTGTCCAGGAGGCCTGTACAAGACTGATCCAGACCCCAGAACATAGATGTCAATAAGGAGGCCTCTGCACTCCAGGGAGCCTCTGGTAGTGGATTAGTATTTTTCCCTGGTGCAAGAAGGGACTTTGAGAGCCCATCCCATATGAAGGGTTACACTCTGGCCCTGGACACATGGGGAAAGGCCCAGGATCAGCATAGGAAGACTTGGTGGACTTTGCAGGGCCCCTGTTGAGGGCCCTACCCTGCCTGGGGAGTGGTGGGTGGATGGGGTGGGGGAGGAAGTTTGGGGGTGAGGGGAGGGAGAGGGAGAAGGGACTTGAAATAAGCTTGTTCCCTAACTAGAACTAATAAAATAAAATAAAATTAAAAAAAAAAAACAACAAAAAAAATAAAAAAATAAAAATAAAAAAGTGATAAAAACACTTTTTATTCTTGTAGTCACCCTGAGTAAAAAGAACATGAATGGACTCTATTTTTAATTAAGACACCGGGAGCTTTTAATATACATTTCTCCCCCTCCACCCCCAGCGCCTTTCTGACAAAGGGAAAAGATCCTGTGATAATTGCCAACATAGTGTGAGTCCAACCTGATTTGAAGAAAGAATCACAAGACCCAAATTCAGTACAGCAAATTCTCAGAAAACGTTTAAATCTTGGAATAAAGGACTAGACTTAAAGTCTTCTCATTACTGCCATGGACCCTGCTTGTACATTTGTCTCAGCCATAAGCCCTATAAAATCAATGAGAAGTGCCCACTATTAACCTTTGTGCTTGGGTATTTTAGTTGAGAGGAAAAATAATAAGAGCCTGCTAGTTTT